>NC_068562.1:16767307-17077884 GCF_022201045.2 Citrus sinensis
ACCGATTGCATTAACCGTTTATGGCTAACGGTACACCGAAAACATTACAAAGAGCAAATTTCAAATATCGACAAACTGTTAACAAATAACGGTAAGCCAATTTCATTCCAGAGAGCAAATCAAAGATAATGGACAACCGTTTATGGATAATGGTAAACCGATTTCATTCCAAAGAGCAAATCTCAGATAATGGTAAACCATTTATGGATAATGGTAAACCAATTCCAAAGAGCAAATCTCAGATAACAGTAAACCATTTATGGATAACAGTAATCCAACTACATTCTAGAGAGTAAATATTAGATAACGGCATATCGTTTATTGATAATGGTCCACTGATAACATTCTAGAGAACAATCATCTTGCAAACGGTAAACCATTTATGTCAAACAGATAACTGACATCTCTAAGCCAATTTTTGGAACGACATTGGTAATTCTGCAAATGGTGATCTGACAATTTTAATTTTGACACAACGGTAACTTGCCAAAGTCAAAATGGCGATTCGATAAGTGATAAACGACGATCCAATAGTGTGCAAAAAGTCAATAATAGATAGTTTTCAGCTCCAACTATAAATAAGTTCAATCAAATTTAAACAAAGGTTGATCAAAATATTATCATTGAGCTTGTAATTGAGAATACAATATTCATTGAGCCTTAAATTTGTTCTTATTTGATTTATTCATACATTGAGCATTGATTTTTAATCATATATTTTGTGTGAGAGAAAAATACATTTATAATCTTTGTTTTGAGTGATTAAGTGTTAGGAGACACTTGAGTTAAGAGATTGAGGATAATTTCTTGGTGTAGGGTTGGCAAAAGGTCAGGTTAGGCTCGGGCTTTTCCAAGCCCTACCCGACCAGATCAAAAAAATTTGAAACCTAACCCTAAAAAAGCCCAAACACTTTTTAGTTAGGCCCGACCTGAATTGGGTCAACATCCGAAATAGTTATTTTTTATTTTTTATTTTTAACAACCCAACATAAAAAATAAAAAATTCATGTCTTATACAAATAAAAACACACAATTTAGTACCATAACCCAACATTAAAAAAATGTCTTATACAAATAAAAACTCATAATTCAATTCCACAACCAAACATTTTTAAAAAAGAACTATTCCAACACTTGTGGGCTACTTTCATCTTCATCCACAAATTCATGTCCACTAAAAATTTCACTTTCGAGAATTTTACCTATAAAAAAAGAAAAAGAAAGTGAGAAAATAATTTAGGTTTATAAAATTATTACTGAACCAATTATTTAAATATTTTGTACATTATTTGTATTCATACCTTTGGAGTTTGCCCATAGCCAATGTTGAGTGCACATAAGCACTTCTAATGTCGTAGGATGAAGTCTACTCCAATGTGGGGTCAATACTCTACCTCCAGTGCTAAATGCAGATTCAGAGGTAATGATTGTCACGGGAACGACTAAGATATCTTTGGCCATTTGAGCGAAAATAGGGTATTTGTCTTGGTTCACCTTTCACCAATTCATAATATCAAAGTCCGGAGTGAATTTGATTAAAGGTTCTTCTAAATACCTCTCAAGATCGGACTTCGATACTATGATCTCACTATTTTGGCTTGCAAATGCCTCAAACTTTCTTATATCAAAACATTTAAGGCCAATTCCTATATTAAAATTAAAACGAACATTGACCAAAGAAGATTCACCAACAACCGCATCACTTACATTCCCATTCTTACCTTCATAAAACTTAACTAAATCGTACTTAAATTGCGTACCCTTTGAATCTCATTTGCAGCACACTCACCATAAAGTTGTGGAAAATAATAATTAACCAATTGCATCTTAAACCTCGAATCAAGAATAACCGCCATCACCAAAATCCCATGAATTTGGGCCCAACATTTATCAAATTTCATAATCATTTGACCAGCCATTTCTCTAAACACAGGCACATCAGAAAGTTCCCAGTGATCCAAATTAATCCTCATCTCACATATCATTGGAAAAAAAAGATTAGATGTGGGATATTGTGTACCTAAAAATAACTTTGTCATCGTGTAAAACGGCAGCAAATATTCCAATATCTTTTCTGCCATCCCCCATTCCTCATCTGTTGGTAAAGAGGTGTAGTGTTTGTCACTCTGCTGCAGTCTAGAAAAGATTGTTTTATATTTCACAGCAACATCAAGTATAACATATATATAATTCCATCTAGCTATACAATCAAGTACCAACTTTTTCTCACACTTAACTTGTAATTGCCGCGCAACCATCTCAAAAGTTTCTACCCTCTTTGGTGTGCTCGTCCAATAAGCCACACCATCCCTAATCTTTTTAATCCACTCCTCAATCATTTTCATCCCGTCTTTCACAATTAGGTTTAAAATATGAGCCACACACCTCATATGAAAAAAATCCCCACCCATTAACATTGAATCACCTGGAATCAATCCCATCAACCTATCAACCATAGCATCATTGGTGGAACAATTATCTAAAGTTACAACCGATATCCTTCTATCCACATTTCAATCCAACATACATTTAAAAAATGCTTCAAAAAGAAATTTAGTGGTATGTGGAACCGACAAATATATGAACCTATTAATTACCAAAAAACTAAATTTTAGAATTAATTAAATTGAATTAGAAATAAGTAAACATAATATCGACTTTGCAAATATATAAACCTATTCATCACCAAAAATCTAAATTTTAGAATTAATTAAATTGAATTAAAATAAATATCAATTAATAAGAAAAGTACCTTAAAATTTGACTTTGTAACCGTCAAGACTTGTCCACAAAATGTCTCGTAACAACCATGTACCCCTTCTTTTGATTACTCGCAGTCCACATGTCTGTAGTAATTGCCACCCTACTATCATTATTCTCCAACAAAGTCATTGCTTTTGCCTTTTCAACTTGATGCAATTTAATAATCTCACTCTTTAAAGTGTTTCTACTCATATTCTTCACCAAAGGGTTGGCATAAGACATCAAATCCTTAAATGCCTCATATTCCACAAAATTAAGTGGTAGCTTATGCTTTACAACCAAGGTTGCTATCTTTTGTCGAGCAACAATTGGATCAAATTCTCTTATCTCAATACAACTTGTTCCATCATCTTTCCTCGTCATGCTAAGAGTTTTTTGTAAGCTATCAAGAACTGAGGGAACACCCTTTGCCTTACATGATCTTTTCAAATGTCAATCCAAATGTGAGGTTCCACTATGACTAGATGCTACCAACTTAGCTTGACAATGGTTACATTTCGCCTTCAATTCACCATTAACGGTTACCTTGGTGAAGTGTCCCCAAACATAAGAAGGTTATTGCACACCTTGCTTTTTTTTTTATTACTACTTTGTTGTACCCCATGATCACAACGGGATGCCTCTTTAATTCCTTCAATTTCTTGGACCCCTTCAAGAGGAATGGCATCATTTCTATTCTCTTCGCCAACATGAGAATCCTCACATGAATTTGAAGTAATGACCTAAATTAAATGTGTAACAAGTTGCAATTAATTTATAGACGTAAAATATGATTGAACTTATAAATTTTAAGTTAATTTATTAACTCAAAATGTGATTAAACATAATTTACAATTACAACATAATAATTAATATTTACAATGTTATATAAGGTTATATTTAGCTAAAATATAATATTTATAGTAACTACATAATCATTATGAATATAATTAGCTAAAATTATAAATAAATTTATAAGCTTAAATGAAAAAAATTAATTATATTTATGAAGTTATAAACTTATGATATAATTAAACTTAATTTACAATCATAACATAATAATTAAAAAAAACCCGATATATAGCCTTATATGTAGCCACAATATAATATTCACATCAACTACATAATTAATTAATTAATTAACATGAATATATTTAGCTAAAATTATTAAATTATAGATTAAATTATAAGCTTAAATGGAAAACATTAATTAAATATTTATGAAATTAAAATTACCAAAGCTAATAGCTAATGCCAGGAACTTGTACGTTGGCCGTTGGGGTTCGGGTTAGGTCAATCGGGCCAAAATAGGGTCGGGCTAAATTGCCAAGCCTATCTTGGTGTAAAGGTTGATTGACACATGTGAAGTCAATTGTAAGTGTTCTTAAAGCCTTGGAGGCTTGACTAGTGGAATCCTCTAAACTCGGCAAGCTTGGAGCCGTGAAGGTAGGCAAGGTTAGCTGAACCACGTAAAAATCTCTGTATTTGAATTTCTCTTCCCTTATCTTTTTACATTTTGGTTTATTTATTTATTATTGTTTTAAATTCGTTTAAGATTTCCAATAAGTTTTGTTCAAGCATTGCATAAATTTTTAGAAATTTAATTCACCCCTCTTCTTGGGTTGCTTAAATAGTATTTCAAGATTTCATATTAAGAGTAAGTTTTTATTGATATTTGGGACATAATACGCATCTTGAAGTGATACTTTGTGCAGACTATATCGAAGTGTAAGTACTATAGTGACAATATGAGCTATTGGCAATCGCGAGTTATTTGCTATTACTATCACGCGACCTCCTTTGTACTTGATCATTTCATGTAGCATCTCTCTATCACCAGCCATATAATTTGAATAACCTAAGTTAATGATCCAATCACTCTCGTAGTTAATCCGGTCAGGTATTGCAACTACATGGGCTAGCTCTTCTTCCTCGATGATGATTGATGCCTTAACTCTCCATTGTTCATCATTATCCTTCTTTTGATTGGAGTAGCAACATTACTCTCCTCAAACTTTTTCTTAGACTATCAATCTTTTGCCATGTGGCCCCTCTTTCCACAGTTATAGCAATTCCCTTTAAACTTTTTCTTTAGTTGATATTGGCCACCATTGTCGCAATTTCATTGCGCTTCCTTTATTTGTGAGCTACCTTCTTGTTGATGATTTCTTAACTTATCAACATCTCCTTTAGATCCTCCACCACTATGTCCTTTTAATCGATATCTCTTTTCATCAATGGAGAGCGCTTCCTCGTCGATCTTTACTGAGCCCCCATTTATTTGTTTGTCAATCATTTCTTGATCAACAAATAAGTTTTTAAATTCCTTAATGGTTAATTCAGTTGGCCAATCTTGGACAACTGTAACAAAGCTCCTAAACTCAAGTCTCAAATCATGTATAATAATTCTCTCTATTTTAGATTTAAAAATTATAATTGTAGGATCAAACTTAAAAATTTCACACCATAGATAACTTACCTTGTTGAAGTACTCGTCAATTGTCATGTTTCGTTGTGATATTAACAATAACTCATTCTATAGAAGTTGTAGCCCTGTTATTTTTCTTTGAAAAAATCGTTGCAAAAGTGTCTCAAGCTTCCTTAGGCGCTTTAGCCTTTTTTACGTGTTGCAGCATTTATTATTCAATTGTACTCTTGATGGAGAACATGGCCTTCCCAACTTTAATGTTCCACTTCTTCAAAGTGGCATCATCAATTGGTAGTTTCACATCGTTATCACAAATGACCTCCCAAAGATCCTGGCCTTGCAAGTAGGACTTTATCAATATTGCCCACGTATGGTAGCTTTTGTTATTGAGCTGTTTGACTCCTTTAACTGCTTGACAGTCAACTATTATATTTCCAGGACTTTGACAATGCCAAACAAGGTTGATTTTCACTAATAAACTTGTAGAGTTTTGAATTCTTCACGATGCAACAAAGCTTCACCAAACGATCCTCGATCATCCTCATTGTACTCTTACAACTTCTCGATGATAGTCCTTGATTGTTGTGAACTTCTAGTAACACTACTACAGTAGTCCCCATCCAACCTCGCTATGGTAATAATTGTTGAAAATAGAGGAGGACTAAATTGCTCAAGAATAAAACTATTAAGGCAACAGAAGAATTTTCTAATTAAAAGACTTTATTGATAGTTTACAAAAGAAACACTAACATGCTGGAAACTCACTCTTCTTTCTCTCTACTAATTCTTCACTCTTCACTTAATACCCACAACAGAGAGTTTAGAGGTATTTATAGTAATTGAAAGCTAATACAAACCACTCAAATATTAAATTACAAAAATTTAATAACCACATTTTATAAATATCATCAAATGTTCAAGAGTTTTCTAATTTTAGATATTTTCACCTCTATTAGAGTTTTTTTTTTTATATATTAGAGTCATCTCCCATTCTCTATACAATTCTTGAAACTTCCATGGATTGTGCTTTGAAATTGGGCTTGGATAAGTGTAATTGGATTGGGTCATGAAATTGGTGTTAGACTTTTAACACATCTAGACGGAGGCGGCTAGAGACAGCAAGAACAAGTACATTTGGTTACCGGGTCCTAGACTTAAGAGGAGAGATTATGGATGTGTTGGTGGTGATGAAGATGGAGAAGCTTTCCATCTTTGAAATCTTCTTCTAATTTCCCCCCCCCCCCCCCCCCCCCAAAAAGAAAGAAATAAATAAATAAGATAATTTTGTTGCTATCCCTTTTAATTTCTTTGCTAGTTTGGAATTTGTAATTTCCCAGGAGCTTTATTTGATTTGACTTATAGCGATAAACCAAATAGTCTCAAGCATATTAAACCTACCATCTTCAAACCATTTGTTAGATTTCACCATGGGACCATTTGTTTTTTGACTTAATACCTTAATTGATTTAATTTTAATCAGTTAAGTTGACACGACTTAAAAGCGTTTGATTTTCTCCCAAGTATAAGATTGCATAGTTATAATATATCTCAGTGAGTCTGAGGTTGATCCACATAGAAAAGATTTAATTTGTTTACTTAAGTTTATCCAAATAAAAATAAAATTTATAAATGTGTAATTTATTTTAAAAAGTATAAAATTGAATTAATTAGGGTTATGAATCCACTCTTAATAATAAATACAATTTAACAAATTATTTTTATTTTTATTTTATTTCCCAAAAGATTAACTGTATAAATTAAAATTATTTTCCCATTTATTTTATTGTGGATTAAGAATTTAATGTGCCAAAACTTAATTTGTCTACACTAAATCAAAATACCATTTTTTTCCATATTTTATACTAAGATATTAAGAATTTATTGTGCCAAATTCTTATTTTTGTCTACACTAAATCAAAATTTCAAAATATAAAATACGGATAAAATTAAATAGAAAACAATTTAATTTATAAAATTAAAAATAGAATTTGATTAAACCATATTTTTTACTAAGAGTTTCACCTTCCCCTAACTATGAATATTTAGTTAAACATTTTTTAAATAAAGGAAATCATTAAAATTGAAAAACACATAATTAAAAAATAGAAATTGAAAATTGAAATAAAACTAATTTTATTGATTGAAAATATATTACAAAGAGAGATGAGAAGAAGAATTTGGGGGGAAAGAAAAGAAGAGAAGGTGTGAAGAGGTGTGTTCACCCCCTCTCTATTTAAACTAAAACATAGTAAATCCACACCATACAAATAAATAAATCTAACTACGTCTTAGCTTTACATTTGTCCCACTAATAAAACATAAACATAAACATAACTTAATCCACTAAGCACATCCAACACATTCCACTAACAATTATCATACCTAACATGATAAAAACTTATAATTTTATAATTACCACATTTATCGTGGTAAAAACTTAAAAACTTACAGCAAAAGTCTTGGATCCTTCTCGACAATGACATAATTTCTCGAATTTCCGGAATCCAAATTTGACATCCATATATTTATTTGAATCTTCGAATTACATGAAATTATTATCGTTACCTAATAAACACACAAAAATACACAAAATCAAATACTTAGAAAAATAATTAGAAATTCACAATATATTATATAATTACAAATATAAATTATATTAATAGCACAAAATAACATTTTTACCCCTTAATAAACATACAATTTTTAACATTAATCATAAGTCATTAAGTTTATTTGTTTTTTCAACTTAATGAAAAATTTCAGTTATTAAGTTATTAAGTTAATTTTTTTTAACTTTTTGCTTAGTATAAAAAGTCTAGATGATATCATTAAAAGATATTATATTTTCCAAAATATCTCTATCTAATTAATTACTTTTCATCCTTACCAAAATAAAATTTAATAATTAGCACTAATACCTATCTTCATATAACTTATGATAATATAAAGTGGTAGACTATTATTATTTTTATCTTTTTATTTTCTTAAAATTAGCATTATTTATCTTCATAATTTTTTAAAATATTTTTCATATAGAAACATCATAAACTAAAATAAAATTGATCAACATATATGATATAGAATATGAGAAATTTGTATTCAATTGAATATGATTTATGTTATGATAATAAATTATCTTATTTATATTCTTTGAGATGTTTATAATTTGTTTAACATTTATAATTTGTAAGGACATAAATCCAAAAATATTATTTTTCAAATCTTTTAAGTTAAAAAAACAACTTAATATTTATTTTTAGCAATTCAGATAAAAAAAAAAAAAAACATACCATTCACATTCATCTCTATTTAGAATTCAAATTAATTTAGGTCTATTTAGATTTCAGGCAAAAAAATAGACGCCACCTAAGTTGCCAAGGAGTTTTTTTTAAAAAAAGAAAAAAATCTACATAAACTTCTAATTTAAATAAGCATTTATTAACATAATAAAAATAAAATAATTCAAAAAACACTTTTTGATAATGTGTTCATGTTTCTTTAGAATTTCATATTCTGTATCAAAATATCTAGTCAAATAAAGAAAGCAAGGTATAAAAATCTCCTAAACAGGAGTTTATAGGTTTCTTTCGAGGAACAAACTAAGGACTAAATAATTTAAAATATTAATTGAAAATTAAATAAAGAAGTTAAATAGAATTAACCGGACACATCCTCTTGATCCGTCTTTTCCAGCTGACACGTGTCCTTCTTTCTCCTATTAAACTAAATTAACCTCCAGACAAATAATTATAACGATAATTAATAATTATTATTATTATTATGGCAAGAAGGTTATGGAACCAACTCCTCCCAAGTGAGTGGCGTCAAGCTTTTTTCTCTTCAAATCTTATTGACTGGTTAACTCTTAATTTAAGAAGTAACCAATGCATGGAGAATGGTTTGGAGTGGTCTTGTATGTTAGGAGTCGCGATATGGAGACTATGGTTTTGGTGGAATCAGTACCAGTTTAATAAGGTTTCAACGAACTCACTTGGCATGGCTAAAGATGTTCTTATTCGTGCAGAAGAGATCACTGTTGAGTGTTAGAAAAATGTATATTTATAAAGGAGAAAACCGTCATTTTACATTTCAAGTCTTACTAACAACCTTTACTTTTATGTATTTAACCTTCTTGTGATTTAATTACGTGTTTTTATTTTAATTAAGTATTTTATGTATTTTAGGGGCATTATAGTCATTTCACAATAATGGAGAGATCAGACAGCAAAACGGACATCATTTTTGAACTCAGAACGGTCGAAAACCTTAGGAGGAGCATAAAAGGAAAATAGCACTATTCACATGTACGGTACTATTCACGTGTACGGTACTATTCACGTGTACGATATTGTTCACGACACTGTTCACATAGACGGATCGATGACATGACATTGACCGATGATGTGGCATTGACTGATGAGGTGTCACGATCCTGTTGGGCTAAAATTCTTATGTACTGTTGATGGTGACGTGGCAGCATATCAATGGACGAAAAATCTCACGTACGGTACATGCATCACACAAGATTATTTTCAACCAAACTGCATTACTGTTCATCCAGGTCAAACCGTGTTACTGTTCATCCACGTGGTCAAACCACGTACTGTTGATTGATGATGTGGCGCAATCCTGAGCGTCCAAACTGTTTTTAATCCGATGGCCATGATTTACTCCATGTATCTATAAAAAGGGGGCCTCTCCCCCCTAATTGAATATCTCTGAATCTACTTTTGGGATCCATTTTCTGTAATTCCTTCTCCATCTTGTATTTTTTTTCATATTTTAATAAATTCTCATTTTGCCCCTAGTTCAATTATGAGCGGCTAATTTTCTTTCAAGCTTTGGTTGAAGGTGAAGTCTCAACATGTGTCATGGGCTTTATTTGGTAAATTTATTTTCTCTTCCCCTCTAGTTTTTGTGGATGTTTTGACTTCTCGTCTACCAATAATACTAATCTTGTCTAGTACCGCCTTGGTTTCACCGGCCTTCTAGTACAAGGTTATTATTATTTGGCACGATAAGCCCTTAGCACCATATTGATTAGAGCGTGGTTCATGAGGTGTGGATTCTCCCCTCATGATTTAATTGGCATTAATACGGATTATTTAGCTTATGATGCATGTTGATACGGATCCAGATACCCAAGTACGTCAATTTAATAGATTTCCTTTTCAAGTTATTCTCGCCATTTCAATTCCAATTTTAGAATTTATTCTCGCCATTTTAATTTAAGTTTTAGCATATTCCAAATAAGTTCCACCACAAATCCAATCAACCATTTGCAAAATTAATTATATACACAATTAAAATCCACCTCCTCGTGGGATCGACACTCGTCACCATTGATCTATACTACAATAGAATCGTGCGCTTGTGAGTACATTAAAATTTGCACAACAATCACTAGCTCGAACAAGTCTGGCCTAAATGGTCGGACAAGAAAAGTGGAAAAATGGATTGGGTGGCAACCCCTGTATGGCCTTGGTGCAAACTTAACTCAGATGGTGCATGTAAAAGAAATGGGGGTTCTTTTGCTGGAGGAATTCTTCGGAACTCTAACAGGAATTGGGTTAGTGGCCTTGCAATGAACATTGGATATTGTTCGATCACAGTTGCAGAACTATGGGAGGTTTATCAAGGTTTGGTTATGGCTTGGGACCATCGTATTCGTTGGCTTCTTGTTGAGGTCAATAGCCAGTGCATTGTTCAAATGTTGAATAATCTTGAAGAAATGACTAATGAATACTCTCTGCTGGTATCATCCATCAAAGAGCTTATACACAGGAATTGGCACATTTCTGTGAACCATGTTTACAGAGAGGCAAATTTTGTTACAGACTCAATTGCGAATTATGCTTCCAACCTTCTGATTGGCCTTCACAATTTGAGTAGTTCCCCGGCTTGTGTCATTCCTTTTCTCTTCACGACATGTATGGGGCGGCTCACCCCCGAATAGTGTCCTTGTAGCTCTTTTAATAGAGTCCCCATTGAATAAATAATAATAATAATAATAATAACATAACGGCAATTAGAGGCAGAAGACATATATTCTTATAATAGTTAACCACAAACCATAAACATTTATGTGGCTTTAAAGGAGCTAGTTTTTTATTTAAAAAATAAAAATAAGAGGGGTGGGCAAAGCCCAAATACATTTTTTATTTTTCCCCTTTACTACCCGAACCCGAGTGTCACCTGCTACAAGCTTGACTTTAAAGGAGCTAGTTGCTCAGATCAGACTTCAGGGCAAAGAATCCTGCTCTGAATGACGTGGCGAGACGTTTCTGCTTAATATTCTTGAAACCACTCCGATGATCAGCTGATGTAAAGGTTGCGGAAGTGGACTAAAGCTGTGGAGGCGAGTGACCTGTTCAGCAATGTAAAAAGAAAATGAAGTGTATTTATACATTTGACGCAATTCAATTAGCCAGAAACTTGCCAAGCTCAGGCAGTAACTACGCTCATCCGGATCTTGAAATAAAGTCGCCCCTCGAATAAAGAACGACATCACCATCTGTATACACAACTGCGATACCAACTGCAATACGTAAACCTGAGGCGCCTTGTACACCCTCAGATTTTGATAAATGTCTACTCTCTCGATGGTGTCCAGCCCAGACATCAAAAGCTGAGTCGAGGAATACAAGTGTATAGACAGTGAGTCAAAACAAGCGATAGCGATGAACATAATGACGGGGAAGCACAAGCCAATTACACTAACAGTTATAGCAAGAGTCAGATTGTAGGACAAAACTATCCACAATCTGGTCATGAAAGCAAGCAGCATTGACATTAGTCCTATTGGTAACAGGACAATTGCGGCAACCAGAAGCTTCATGGAAAGATCTCCAGCATTTTTGTAAAAAATATGGCAAAAAGTGAGAACTGCGGCAGTCAGAGAAGTAGTCATGGCTACGGTATCGGTGATGACAAATGCTTTGAAAACTGGATTTGTATCAAAATTTGGCACGCCTTTATCATCATAGTCCCCTGGAATGGTGAAAGCTGATGTAAATGTCAGTGTGGCCACTAGTATTGCCATTACTAAGAGATTTCGAGCCATGTCTTCGTTTTTAGGACCAAAGACCATTTTTGTCGTTGTTGGAGTTGTGAAGCTCAAAACTGAACCTGGGGATTTGTATGACATGTCGATTATCTGTCATGAAGCATAATGACTTGTCGTTTGAATTAGAGTTCAGAGAAGCTGAATGGATTAAACGCTATGTCGGCTGGATGTGTTAGTAATGCACGTGACTCGTCACATGATTCACTAACTCAAACGGCAGCCACATCTGCGTTTTAGTTAGCAGATTGCATGAGCCTCTAACAAGTGTCCCAGAGCAGATTCAAGAATTGGTTAATTCGGTTAGATCACGCGGGAGACAGCTGATTCATCATCTTGGCTGGAAATACAGAAACGTGAGCTGACCTCTGGGGGTTCTTTCACTTGGTTCTGAAAGGACTATAAAAGGTCCTAGGCTCTATTACTAATGGTATTCTATTGAGTTGTATTCATTCTTCATATGTGTAACTTGTTCTCTGAAATCAGTAAAAGGGTTGCTGCATTTTCCACAGTGGATGTAGGCTAGAAATTGGCCGAACCACTATAATCCTGGTGCAAAGTGTGTGATCTGTTTTTCTTTGATTGTGTGATTAATTTCAGTAGGTATTCTTGGTTCTTGACAAAACTTCTTGAGAGATTAATTCCAGAACTAGATCAAGTTTCTTTGAGTGGGTCTTGGGGGTTCCAAATTGGTCTTGGTAATTAATTTGGATTCAACAAATTGGTATCAGAGCCTATCTCTGGTTTATTGGTCTTTACAATGGCGTCAACTAAACTGGAAGTGGAGAAGTTTACTGGCGAAAATGATTTCCACCTATGGAGACTCAAGATGAGAGCCTTATTGGTGCATCAAAGGTTGGATGTTGCACTCGATGATGAATCAACATCCAAGAAGCCAATGAAAGTAACTGAAGAAGAATTATCTGAGGTTCTTGATAGGGCACACAGTGCAATAATTCTAAGTCTTGGGGGTGGTGTACTTAGAGAGGTGGGTGGAGAAAGAACAGCAGCAGGTTTATGGAAGAAGCTTGAAGACTTATACACAAAGAAGTCAATGGCTAAAAGACTAGCCACCAAGAAGAAGCTTTATACCCTGCAGATGGAAGAGGGATCATCAATTACTGATCACATTGATGCTTTCAACAAGATCATCTTAGATCTTGAAGACATTAATGTAAAGATTGATGATGAAGACAAAGCCATGATTCTGCTCTGCTCTCTGCCGAGCTCCTATGAGAATCTAGTGGATACTTTGATGTATGGAAGACAGACTCTCGCTATGGGAGATGTAAAAGAAGCTCTGAGTTCCAAGGCTGCAATCAAGAAAGAAACCAGGGATGGAGAAGGGCTGACAGCAAGGGGAAGAACTGAAAGTAGAGAGACAAGTAAAAACAAGAAGAAGAGGTCAAAATCCAGGCCAAAGAACTTGAAATGTTTTCATTGTCATAAGGAGGGTCATTTCAAGAAAGATTGCCCTGAATTCAAAAACAAGAAGAATAAAGCAAAGGAAAAGAGTGGAGATGCTGCTGTTGCATCAGAATGTGAAGAATCTGATGGCTATGACTCTGCTGGAGTTCTAATAGCAACTAATTCTCAAACAAAAGGTAATTGGGTTTTAGATTCTGGTTGTTCCTTCCACATGTGCCCTAATAAAACTTTATTCACAAACTATGAGACCTGTGATGGTGGGGTAGTGGTAATGGGTAATGATTCAAGCTGTAGAGTGGTTGGCAGAGGTTCAATTAGGTTGGAAATGTTTGATGGCATGATTAGGGAATTAAGGGATGTCAGGCATGTGCCTGATCTCAAAAGAAACCTTATCTCCCTAGGAATGCTGGATAAAATTGGATGCCTTGTTAAGCTTGAGTCAGGCACTTTAAAAGTCTTGAAAGGGTCAATGGTTGTGATGAAAGGGAACATGAGCAATGGTCTGTATGTGTTACAGGGATCAGCTGTTACAGGGGATGTTGCTGTGTCAAACCAGAAAACAAATAAAACCATGCTGTGGCATATGAGGTTAAGCCACATGAGTGAAAGGGGCTTGGTAGAACTATCAAAACAGGGAGTCTTAGGTGTAGATAAGATAGAGCCTTTGAGATTCTGTGAAGATTATGTCATAGGAAAATCTTCAAGGGTGAAATTCAGTACTGGTATCCATAACTCAAAGGGGACTCTAAACTACATTCATGCTGATCTGTGGGGGCCTGCACAGACAGCTTCTCTAGGTGGGGCTAGGTATTTCTTATCTCTTATTGATGATTTCTCAAGAATGGTTTGGGTATTTAGTTTGAAGAGCAAAGACAAAGTGTTTGATCAGTTTAAGAACTGGAAAATTTTAGTTGAAAATCAGACCAATAGAAAGGTGAGGAGACTGAGAACAGATAATGGGTTAGAGTTCTGCAATAAGGACTTTGATGATTTCTGTACAAAGCATGGTATAGTTAGACACAAAATAGTAAGACACACTCCACAGCAAAATGGATTAGCTGAAAGGATGAACAGGACCCTAATAGATAAAGTTAGGTGTATGCTGATCCACTCTAAGCTACCCATGAGTCTATGGGCTGAAGCTCTTGATACTGCTTGCTTCATAGTAAACAGGAGTCCCTCTTCTGGAATCAATTTCAGAACCCCATATGAGCTCTGGTCTGGCAAACCAGCAGACTATTCTCAATTAAGAATATTTGGCTGCCCAGCCTATGCTCATGTCAAACAAGGGAAGTTAGAGCCCAGGGCCTTCAAATGTGTGTTCTTAGGATATCCTGCTGGTGTGAAGGGTTACAAGCTGTGGTGTACAGACATGAAGCCACCAAGGGCAATAATCAGCAGGGATGTGGTGTTTAATGAACATGAAATGCTTCAAAACTCAGCTACTGAAAATCAAACCATTAAGAGAGAATCAGGGGGTGACAAGAAGAGTTTTCTTGAGGTAGAGCTTCCAAGCTCTAGCACAGAAGCTGATAAAAAGATAAGGCCTGAGAATGCACCTGGAATGGATATGCCTGAACAGGAAGATGAATCAGAAGGTGAAGATGACCTCAGAGATTATCAGCTAGTAAGAGATAGAAAGAAAAGAGAAACAAAGCCACCTAAGAGGTATGCATATGCAGACTTGATTGCATTTCCACTATCAGCAGCACAGGAAATAGAAGAAGATGAACCAAAGTCTTACATTGAAGCTGTCAGTAGTAAGGACTCAAAGAAGTGGATTGCAGCTATGAATGAAGAAATGAGATCACTGATCAAGAATCACACCTGGGATCTGATTCCAAAACCAGCAAAGAAGAAAGTAGTTGGCTGCAAGTGGATTTATAAGATCAAAGAAGGTATACCAGGAGTTGAACCACTCAGATACAAAGCCAGGCTGGTTGCCAAAGGCTTCACACAAAAAGAGGGAATTGATTTCAATGAGGTTTTTTCCCCAGTGGTAAGACACTCTTCCTTAAGGATCTTATTAGCACTGGTTGCAGTAAATGACATGCACCTGGAACAGATGGATGTCAAGACTGCATTCCTTCATGGGGAATTGGAAGAAATGATTGTAATGGCAACACCAAGAGTTATGAAGATTCAGCTAAAGCTGACTATGTGTGTCATTTGAGAAAGTCTCTATATGGATTAAAGCAATCCCCGAGACAATGGTATTTGAGATTTGATAAGTTCATGGCTGAGAATAGCTTTCAAAGATGCTCTTATGATTGCTGTGTATACCACAAAGATTTGAAGGATGGGGGTAAGATCTATCTGTTGCTATATGTTGATGACATGCTTATAGCATGTAACCACATGGATCAGATAGATAAACTGAAGAAGCAGTTAAGGAATACCTTTGAGATGAAAGACTTTGGAGCAGCCAAGAAGATTCTTGGAGTAGAGCTGCTGAGAGATAGCAAGAAGGGGATATTAAAACTATCACAGCACTGCTATATAAAGAAAGTACTTGAGAGATTTGAAATGGTGGATTCAAAACCAGTTCAAACTCCTCTAGCTGCTCATTTCAGGTTGTCTTGTAATCAGTGTCCAAGAACTGAAGATGAAAAAGCTGAGATGAGCAAAACTCCATATTCAAGTGTTGTGGGATGCTTGATGTATGCCATGGTCTTAACAAGGCCAGATATCTCCCATGCAGTAAGTGTAGTTTCCAGGTATATGGCTAATCCTGGAAAGGAGCACTGGAGAGCTGTTAAATGGATCTTAAGATATCTCAATGGGACTGCAAATTATGGCCTCATCTATGGTACAAAAAGAGGTACAGAAGTTGATGTTGAAGGGTATGTGGATGCTGACTATGCAGGGGATCTAGATAAAAGGAGGTCTCTGACAGGCTATTTGTTCACACTCAGTGGCTGCACCATAAACTGGAAAGCTTCACTTCAAAGTGTTGTTGCTCTGTCAACAACAGAAGCTGAGTACACTGCAGTTGCAGAAGCCTTTAAAGAGGCAATATGGCTCAGAGGAATGGTTACAGAATTAGGATTTGAACAAAGACAGGTGGTTGTTCACTGTGACAGTCAAAGTGCTATTTGCCTAAGCAAGAACCAGGTGCATCACGAAAAGACAAAGCACATTGACATTAAACTTCACTTTGTCAGGCTGGAGGTGTCTAAAGGAGTGGTGAAGCTGATAAAGGTTCACACTGATAATAACCTTGCTGATATGTTGACAAAGGGTGTACCAGTTGCTAAGCTAGAGTTCTGTATGAACTCAGCTGGAATATGCAGGCTATAAAACTGCAGGGATAAAGTGGGAAGCAGGAACTGAGGAGTAACTGATTTGAGTTCAAGGTGGAGAATGTTGGAGTTGTGAAGCTCAAAACTGAACCTGGGGATTTGTATGACATGTCGATTATCTGTCATGAAGCATAATGACTTGTCGTTTGAATTAGAGTTCAGAGAAGCTGAATGGATTAAACGCTATGTCGGCTGGATGTGTTAGTAATGCACGTGACTCGTCACATGATTCACTAACTCAAATGGCAGCCACATCTGCGTTTTAGTTAGCAGATTGCATGAGCCTCTGACAAGTGTCCCAGAGCAGATTCAAGAATTGGTTAATTCGGTTAGATCACGCGGGAGACAGCTGATTCATCATCTTGGCTGGAAATACAGAAACGTGAGCTGACCTCTGGGGGTTCTTTCACTTGGTTCTGAAAGGACTATAAAAGGTCCTAGGCTCTATTACTAATGGTATTCTATTGAGTTGTATTCATTCTTCATATGTGTAACTTGTTCTCTGAAATCAGTAAAAGGGTTGCTGCATTTTCCACAGTGAATGTAGGCCAGAAATTGGCCGAACCACTATAATCCTGGTGCAAAGTGTGTGATCTGTTTTTCTTTGATTGTGTGATTAATTTCAGTAGGTATTCTTGGTTCTTGACAAAACTTCTTGAGAGATTAATTCCAGAACTAGATCAAGTTTCTTTGAGTGGGTCTTGGGGGTTCCAAATTGGTCTTGGTAATTAATTTGGATTCAACAGACGTTGTTGTTCCGTTTCCACTGGTTGAGCTCCCGTGCCCTTCTAAGATGTCATTTTGGTCTGGAGATGGCCTTGCATAGGCCATCTCTAGTGCTTTTATAGCAAATAACTGCACGAAGTACAAAGTATACGTATATATGTGACCCAATAGCTTATAAGAAACTGTCACAAAGATTATCAAGCAACATCGAAAGGATGATTTCAGTAGTATAGTAGTTACAGGCCAACCTCAATTGCCAGGATTTTGGTTTTTCGGGTCATAATGTAAAAACAACAAACCTATGCACTCAATAGAGGGTTTATATCGATGTAAAGGGTAATTCAGGGCTTTACATAAACATAAAGAGATGTATCCGCACAAATAAACTACAAATGTCCGCACCTAAATATGACTATATATATGTATGTATGTATGTCTGTATGTATGTATGTATTTCTAAGAAGTGGAATAGAATCAGGAATCAGTGTCTTTTATATTTACATTTGGAGATCACATGGAATATTCACATACCTTTGACATTTCCCCAGGATCGTTAGATAACTGAACTATTGCAAGAGGAGTCTCCTCTTTCTTGTTGGTTGCCCTTATATTCACACTCATATTTCTCGCAAGAACTAAAATAATGTTGAAATGATTGTTAATGGCAGCCAGATGCAAAGGGGTATTCCCATCAACATCAGATGAGTTGATCAGATCTTCAACCTCAGGCTGCTTCAAAATAAAAACAACAACATCTGCATGTCCATTTTGTGCAGCAAGATGGAGGATGTTGCGGTTTTTATTATCAATAAACTCGATGGAATCGGGGTAAGAATGGAGAAGGTTTTCCAAGATAGATAGCTGTCCATTCTGGGAGGCTAGGTGA
The DNA here is from genome assembly GCF_022201045.2 of Citrus sinensis. NCBI lineage: Eukaryota > Viridiplantae > Streptophyta > Magnoliopsida > Sapindales > Rutaceae > Citrus > Citrus sinensis. The sequence continues at coordinate 16,785,883 of NC_068562.1, forward strand.
AGAGGACTTTGCCCATTACAGTCATGTTGATATACAAGGCTATCATCTTCGTCTGATAATCGACATGCAATTTTAAAATGACCTAAGGCAGCCGCATAGCGAAGTGGATTCCTGTTACGCTCATCTCGTACATTGATGAGATCCCTTTTCGCCTCCAGTATCTTGGCCATTACAACTGAATTTAAATTTCAAAACGAGAGGTTTAGAATAATGTTATTTATTTTATCATTAAATTTCTAATAGTTAAGGTATATTCATCAACAAATAGTATCAAATTATAACAAATTTGACACCCACAAAACTTTAGCAAATCATTCACGTGTTTGTTGGAAATGACTAGATGTTCGATGAAATGCAACAAAGAGAGTATTTTGGCGGGGATGATAGAATTCGAATCCTGCAGCAACTTGGATTCTTCTTAGAGAACCTCAATGGAGCTTTTTGATGACGAGGTACAAGAATGCTTGAGATTATTGCAAATGAGTCACCTTTCACTGAAAATAAAATGTACGAATTTATCCTTATCATCTTTGCATATAGCAAGCCAGGTGGCCACGAGATTAATCTTGAGAAATCCGTTAAAAAAAGTACATTTTTGTGGTATAAAGTTCAGACCCTACGTTTTCACCCCTATGGGCGAGAGGACTAACCGAAAGGTTTTCAAATAATTTTATTTGGCTGCCATCCAGGTTCAAGTACTAGAAGAGTGAAGGGCCTAAAAAGTAAATTTAAACATTAGCAATTGCAGGCCCGTTGTTTAGAATCTTAACTATAAATGAATATTTAAAAAACAAAGATCGTGTAAAGACTCACCAAACTGTGACTTTATGATGGCACTGTGAAGAAGAGTCAGGTTATTGGGTCCTCTGTGATCAAGAGCGGACGAATTTTCCTTTATCATACAGCACGCGATATGAGTTAATCATGCATCAATGGCCAAGGAGAGTGGAGACTGCTTAGCTTTGTTATTATAACGTATTGGTTCAGGATCCTTTTTTATCATCGTGAATGCCATCTTGCCGTCGCATTTTCTAACAGCATTATGCAGCGGTGTGTTACCTTCTTCGTCCCGCTTTCTCAAAATGTCATCAAACGTCCCAGTATTATTACCATTACCGTGAGGCCTCATGAAAATTTGAGCAGCGCCAAAGTTACCGGCCCTCGCCGCAACATGCATTGGAGTTTCGGATTTATGGTTCGGCACACTTACGAGATCAGACTGATGCTTGAGTATTTCCATTACTAAAATCTCGTGTCCGAATCTTGCAGCTATATGAAGTGCCGTGTCACCATTCTGACTCGTGCCCAAAATGCGATTTCCATTTAGACGTGCGAATTCCCTGACTTTATCTGTATACCCATGTCTCAATGCTCTGAACAGTTTATGATCCACTGTTGACTCTCTGTGCAAAGATAATATAAAATGAAGACTTACTCATGTTAACTAAAGAGGGGGAAAAAAAAAGAAGTGAAAATTCCTCGACACAGGTACAATCCTTTCCAAACATCTACCCTCGGGGCTAAAACACTATTTTTTAATTATGAAATCCGTCGTTACAACTTATAATAACATGTAATTATATGAAAATTAATAAATCAATTAAGAAATTTAAGCTAAATTATATCAATACATGTAAGAGTGGAGCTATTTCAACCCACTAAAATACTCATTAAACCCAATTACTTAACAAACCCATTATCAAAATTTGAAATTTTATGCTTTACTTAACAAACTCATCTTAGTACCTATTATACTCTCATTGAACAAAACTATTATATTTTATGCAATTTTTTTTTTCAAGGCTTCTTCGTCCTTTCTTTATCTCTGTAATTATTTATTGATCTTTCTGCACCATTACAAATGCTAAGGTTTCACTCTCATATTCATTTTTTCCATCGTTTGATTTTTGTCCCATTAACCTTTGAACGTATTTTCATAAATTATACCAAATAACAAATCATAAATCACACCAAGAAAAAAAAATCTTTCTCCACTATTTATTTGCATTATATTATCACACCGAATATAGAAATCTTGGCTAAAAAACAAACCAAGTTATAAGAAATTGGGTTAGGAAGAACTTATTAACTAAATCCAACTTCCTTCGATCTTAATTCTAGTAGCATGTGGGAAACAAAATTCAAATTCTACCATCTTTAAACTTAGAAACTAGGCCACCTCCAAGGCCGTGGTCGGGTTGGTAATAGCATCAAGCTTGTAGCAGTTGACACCTGGGTTCGCGTCGTAGGGGTAGTAAGGAGGAAAAATAAAAATATATATATTTGGGCTTTGCCCACCCCCTTACTTTAAAAAAAAAAAAAACTTAGAAGTTAGGTCAGATCAAGCAAGCAAACAAATTTCATTCCTCCTGTACTTTCAATCTCTCATTGACAAAGAATATCTCTCAAGTAATTATCCTCTGTGATTCCAATTAATTCAATACCAATCACTATGATCAATCAATTCCCATTGAACAAAGAGAGAGAACAATACAAAGGAGATCAAGATGGAAATAGTGTTTTTTTTTTAATTTAACCATATTATCTATTCTACAATTGTAATTTATTTTTGGGATAACTTAGTAATAAAAATTTCATTAAAAGATGGGTTTAGTGAACGTTTTTGTGGGTTTAACTATCCTCACCCTACATGTAATTACAATCAATTAAAACTCACAAGTAGAACTTTAATGTTTCAAGTCATATACTTGATTACCAAGCTTAAATAAATTAAATAACTAAAATTTATTCATCGTTTTAAATTATAAGTATTGTTAGTCAAAGATTAAATAATAAACTAAACATTCAATACAAACGTATTTGTTAGTTGGTCTGACTCTCTTTGAAGAATCAGATGCCGATAATTCTTTTATCAAAAACTCCTTAAAGTACTCAAAATTTATTTTCTACTCCTCAAAGTACTCAAAATTTATTTTCTAACTTGTCTTCTTAGTTATTGTAACTACTAAATGAAATCTCAAAATTTACATAGACAATTTATGATAATGTTGATAATTTCTATTAGATGTTGTTTTTGTAAGTAATTTTAATACCAGCAACATTTTTATATTAGATTGATATACTTTTTTTTCAATTAGATTTGTCTTAAAATAAACTAAAGCAGTAATAACATTTTAGCCCCTTCATGTTTTAAATCTATCCAATAAATATATAATTTAATCATTTTATAAAATAAGTCACTAATTTCAATAGGAAAAAATATAATTAATTGAGAACATATTTGAAAATAAAATAAAAACTCTACAATAATATACAATTGATGAAAAACATAAGGGCAATTGAGCTGGACATATATGAAAATAAAATAAAATTTTTATTATTATATAAAACTAATGAAAACATAAGGGGTATAAATGATTTGTTTCCTGATCAAAACCGATTGCAGCCTGGTGTAGCCCAGCTGTAGGCCTGCCACTATCATGCTCATCGTAATTACATGGAGTACACACCCTTGAACATTAATTGGAAAATTTTCCATCCTCTTATATCAAGTAAATAACAGTCAATTAAAGATCATCAATCATCTAAAAGAAGAAAAAATTAATGTATATGAAGCATCTGATCTTATATTTATACCAAATAGCCTTCTTCCTTTTTTTTTTTTTTGAACCAAAATAGTCAAATTAATTAAAATCTCTTATCATGAGATAAAATTTACTTACTTCGTTTAAATTTATATCAAAACAATTTCATATTTTTGTGAGCAACACTTATATATATGTAAAAGAAACTTGAGAGGTTCCCAGCGATTACCTTTGAGCATTGATAGAAGAAGCTTGTTGCGAAGCAGCCATTTTCTCACGGAGGAGGAGTGGAATTCGATAAAACTTTTGGAATCACAACTCACAAAGAGTGCCGCTAAATAAGCAAACGGACGACAAAGGGACGAGACAGCCGGCCTGCTGTCGTGTCTGTAGGTCCCTTTGTCTTTTGTTTTTTATTTAAAAATTAAAATAATAAAAATATTAAAATAATGGAAAACAAACCAAAAGTAAAATGACAAAATGCAATTAGGTATATATATCGGATCCGCCTCTGTTGCAATAGTTATACGTACCCCAACTTTTGTCTTTTATGATTTAACTACTGTCAAATTTACTTCAGCACCTTATTCTCCTTTCATTTACAATTTGTTTATAAATCTTAGATGGTCAAAATTATCCTTCCTAACAAATGTTGAAGAAAATTGATGAGGTGTAGAGTTCAGGTATTTTTGTGCTCATGAAAAGCCACGGCAACAACGGAAGGGTAACAACTTCAGCAACAAATTCACCTTTCAGCAACAAATTTTCCTTTCAGCAACAGATTCAGCAAACAAAGTCCACTGTTGTCGAAGTAGGGAGAAAGAGATTGGATAAGTGGAATTTGATGGGTAGACTTTGGAATAAAGCTAGGTCTTTGGTAGTGTGGCTTTTTTGATGCTGGAAATAATTTATGTTAAGAAGCATGAAATTGGTTTATTGATGTTAGTTTGAACCTCAAGATCATTTTTTTTTTTTGGGATTTTGTCGATTTTGGATCAAAATATATAATAGTATCTTCTTTTTTCTTTTTAGCGATTTTGTTGATTTTGGATCCAAAAGCATAATAGTATCTTATTATTCTTTTTTTTTTATGGGTTTTGACGATTTTAATTCTAAAAGTAAAATAATATCTTCTTCTTCTTAAAATATGGGAAGATGTAGAAGAAGATGATAATGATGGAGGAAGATGAAGGTGAGGGGTGATGACGATGGAGACGAAAGTGAGAGGAAAGATAAATTTAAGGGTATTGTTGTCTTTTGTTTATATTAGTGTTTTCTGTTGATTAATACATGTTGGATGTAAACAAATAAATACTTTAATATTTATAAAAAAAATAATAAATAAAAAGAGTGTAAGGCGACTCAATAGAATTTTGTCAGTGTATGTGAGTGTAAAATACTATAATGTTTCTTGATAAATTATGAATAAAAATGGAGTATAATGTGCTCAGAGAAATTTAACATTAGTTAAATCACAAAAAACAAAAGTGGAGGTATGATACAACCGTTACAACGTAGGTGAACCCATATCTACATATTATTTTTATCTTTTATATAATGGGTTCGGGGTTCCAGTGAAAGGCTTTGTTCTGGTTCAATTTAATTTATCTTTATATTTACAAACAAAATATTAAACACATTTTTCACTTTTCGATACAAAAGAGAGTAGAGTTTAACAAGAGACTGATATTTGGCTAGTTCTCCATTGAAAAATAATAATAAGGGTAATTTATGGAAACCTCCCCTGAGGTTTGCCCTTGTTCCACTTGGAGAGAATGTATGCATATATTGACATATAGCACCCCTAACCGTGTATCAGTGATAGACTGCTGTTTGTTCTGTTACCGAAAGTGCAATAATGCCCTTCACTGCACAGTTCAATAACTAACAATACTTGCAGCAACGTGGAGTTGCAGACTTGACGATGCTTCTTGCATTGCAGAAGATAACAAAACCGAAGTTTTTAACTTAATTAAAATGCCTGGTGAATCAAGATTTTGGCATGATTTTGTTAGGATCTTATAGGGTTTGATTGAAAGAACTGTGCAACACCGTTTGCAACACACACGCAGCGTTCACAGCACACCCTCTCTCACTCTCCCTCACGGCTCATGCCACTAATCTCACCAAGCGACCAATCTCCCATTCTTCCTCACCACGCTCCGTCGACAGCTCTCACTCTCTTTCCCCTCTAAATCTAATAGTTGTGGGTCACGGGTCACACTCTCTTTCTCCCCTTGGACCTCCAAATCTAGCACAAAACGCACGGTTCACTCTCTCCCCCCCCCCCCAATTCCAGCAGCCGTAGGTCACTCTCTCTCCCCTCCAAATCTAGTAACCATGGCCCGTGGGTCAATTTGTGGAGGTAATTTGCCCCCGAAGTCCCACTTGAAGGAGCAAAGAATCTCATTTTTGTTGAAAGAAAAAAAAAGGAAGTAAATTTAGGAGAAAGAGAAGAACCCGGAAAACACTCGGCCACAGTCAGAAGAATGGCCTCTAGTACCACAATTTTTGAGATGTGCTTTATAATCAGATTGAACAGCATATAAAAACCACCTCTCATCTGGATCTATGCGTGTGTGCGTATCAAACAAAAAACGGAAAAAAAAAATTAAGACTTGCAATTCGCCTTAAAAAAATTGAACCCATATACAAAAGAAAATTGAAAAAGAAAGCTACATGGGGTGCCTGCTGGTTTTCTTTCTCTTTTGTTATGAATAACTAGTGCACCATTTTTCTGAAGAGGTGAAAAGATAATAAGAAGAAGAAGAAGCATTAATATTGGTGTTATTTTCTAACATAGGGTTAGAAATTTTGTTGACTAGCAAAGCAATACGACAAAGTGGTGGTGATGCAGGAATAGTGGCCTTTGTTTTTCAGCTTTACTGATAAAAGAACGAAATGGGTGGAGAGGAAGGGGGGAAAAGAGAAAGAAAAGAAGAATTTTTTTTTCCTTTTCTGCCTCCAAATTCTTTTGAGAGAGAGAAAGAATAAGAACGAAGATAGGGAGAGGAAGCAAAAGCTATTGCGTTCTTTCTGCAGTCAGCCGCTTTATTTTTGCAATGACGTTATTGCCCTTAATAACCAAACGGCACTCTAACGCTCATATACGGTCAGGGGTGCTGTATGTTAATATATACATAAATTCTCTCTCAGTATAGTAAAGACAAACCTCAAGGGAGGTTTTTACAAATTACCCATAATAACAATTAAAAAGACATAGGGTACTTTTTTTATAAAAAAAAAATTAGTAATAGATTTCCGATGGATAACAGATAAATATTATTTCTGCTTCAATAATTGTCCTCCTATCACTGCATGCATGATCACAAATTTCTTCATTATTTTTGTGAAATAACTTTAGCAAAAGAAAATTATTCGTTCTTTCTAATCAAATTTTATTTTTAATAATATAATATGTAATAACTAAAGATTTTTTTTGTTCCTTTTGTCGGCGTTCATCGGTCTTGCTATCAAATCAACGGGACTTCAATTATTCATACTGAGCTGTATGTCCAACGGTCACATTTGGCTTGAACGTAGCTTTCATATTCGTTGACAAAATTTATTTGTCGCTTAAATGCTGGCGTATTTACAGAGTGGTAACTCAGATGCTGAAAGCTTAATAAATATTAACTTAAGCTTAATAAATATTAATTTAATTTGTTATAATTATAATTGATAGGATAATCTTAAATATTAATTTAACTGGAGGGTGTTGTTTGGCTGGCCCTACATGAAAAGAAATAATAGTTGAAGCTTTTTATGTTCCTTTTTATTGGTAATAGATTTCAGATGGGCAGTAGACAAATATTATTTCAGCTTCAATAACTGCCCTATCACTGTGTGCATGATCACAAATTATTATATTACCTTTGTGAAATAATTTTAGAGAAAGAAAATTATTTTTTAATAACGACAAATATCTTAAATTTTTATTTTAAATAAAATAATACATGATGTGTCTGAGTGATTGATAATTTAGTATAAGATTTAAATAAATTATTTTATTATTTAATTAATAAATATTAGATTATATGAAATAAATTTTTAGAAAAAAAATTAAGATGTATAATATTAGTCAACACACTAAATTTAAAATGATCTGAATAGCAGTCAAGACTTAAGAATAAGACAATTTTCTCATTGACTGCTTGTAGAAAATTTATATAGCAGGCCTTAGCTAAACTTTGACTTGTTATATGCGGAAAGGAAAATGCTACTTACCCCGGGTCAAACCCCAAAACTCATCCAAACGACGTCGTTTCATCCTTTTTTTTTTTTTTTCCTCTTTCATTCTCCTTAAATGACGCTGTTTTGGCTAAGGCAAAACCATTACTTTCTCTTTCTCTTCCGTTTTCTCCTTCCTCTCACAGCCATTCACAATCCATTCATATATCACTGCCAAATTCAGTGACATACACTTAGTGGGTGCACTTGCAAAGCATCTGATTTGTTCCTCTCAATGTTCCCCAACTTGTCCAGATTCTGAACCACAATCAACACCAACAATGCCACCACCCCTGCCCCCAATGAATGCCCAGCAAATGTCAAAGTATAATTTGGGTTCCTGTCAACCAAGCCCCTTAAAAATTCACACTCGGCATCAAAAACCCACCTTGCAGCCTTCAATGACCCATTGTGAACATATCCACCATCAAACTTTGTCTGCCCAAGTTTGTTATCAAGCAAAACTGCATAATCACCTTCTTTTGCTAGGTTAAACCCCCTAATTGCCAAAACTATATCAGTTTTTTTTATAAGACAACCCAATCTGGATTGATTATAGAAGAGAAGAGAACGAGGAGACTATGCAGGCATCCTGTATTTCAGTTCGATGAAGGAAAATGGAACGGGGCAAACGAAGGGGCAACTGGGTTCTGAAGGATTTGCAGTTGGATTTGCAAACAAACGTGGTTGTCGGTTGATGAAGAGAACGAAGAGAAGAGAATGAAGCAATGGGTCTGTAGTTGGGTTAAATGAAGAGAAGGAAGAAATCAGAACAAAGAAAAAAAATATAAGCAGAACGTTGTCGTTTTAAAACGAATCAAAACAAAAAAAAATAAGAGCCGAAAGCGACGACCTATGCTGTCGTTTCGGGGTTTGACCCGGGCAAATAGCAAAACTCATGCGGAAAAGCATGTTTGAGATAAGGGAATTGTGGACGATAATCACAACTGCGTTTTGTGAAATAATTAAAGATTTTCTTTTTGGTTTCTTTTTTATTCAAACAAAAACAGAAATCATCTTGCTATCAAATCATCTTCTCCAATCTTCTAATGAAAGTGCAGGACTTCAATCATCTATGCTGAGCTGTATGTTACTGCTATCACTTCAGAAGTTGGGACAAGGCTAGGTTGCAGAAGTTGCTGCTATCGTCCAAAGGTCACATTTGCTTGAATGTGACCATTATTTTTGTTTATAAATAGTACTTATAGTTTAATATAGTATTTAGTATAAGGTGTTGTAATTTTTAAGATATAATTATATTAAAAAATTATAATTATAAAATAAAAGTTAATAATATATGATAAATATAATTTTTAATAATAATTTTAATAAAAATATAATATATTTTTTCATATACGTTGAGTTTGAACCGACAAGCTATTGATTCAGGTCTCTTCTAAGATCTAATCTTGAGCTTTAGATCCTCAAATTAAAAACCTAATTACCTAATCGATATATCTTAAATATGATCAATACAACTAATAAGATTTAAACACAAAGAAGCAATAAGAATCACAGAATCAACATAAAGGATTAAAGTGGTTCGGCCGCAAACAACCTTATATCCACTGTGAAAGTCAAAGAGAGTTTTCACTATTTGATGAGAATACAAGATACAATGTTATCAAGGGGCTGTAAAGAAACTGAATGAGCCAAAGAACAAGTTCTAAGGCTATGTATACAATGAGATATGGATCTTTTTGTCAACATCCGTTTCTGGTTTTGTAACAAACCCAAAATTTTTGTCTTATTTTCATCATTCATGACGCTTCATATGAGATTTGGATAAAATTGAGTGGTTTGATAATATGAGGACTGGGCCGAGTCTAATGTGTATTGGGCTAATAGACTCTTGCTTGGGCACACTTGAGTTGGATGTAAGCACTATGAAGTTCGCCGTTAATTTCAATAATTACTGTTTCACAACATTTACGAGTGCACCAAAAAAAATATTTTAAAGTTCACAGCATTGTAAAGTGTTCGAATTCAACTCCCCTGAAATGATATGTTAGCTATGTTTTAGATAAGACCTAAAAGAAGAAAATTGAAGTTAAAGAACTCCATTAATATGCACTTCAAATGGGACATCAGATTCCCTGTAAAATTTCTTCCCCTTGTATATGCTCTGCACTGTTTGGTTGCTAACTAAGTGAATATCTTATTGTTCCAACTGAACATTGAAAGTTCGTAGAAGAGTTTGTCCATTTTAGAAAGTTAAATTTACGTTCCTAATAATTAATTAATTGAAATCAGTAAACCACAAGAGAAAATATGCACCAAAGTCTTGACAATGAAGCAGAAGTTGAGATGCTTCTACTAGCTGCCCAGCATTCTAGCAAGATGAAGTGAAAGCCTCAAAAGCATTGAAGGACTCAGCTTTGTAATTTTCTACTTTTACTACTTTATCCGGAAAAATATTATAAAGAAAAACAGCCTAATATAGAAGAGAGAGAAATAACAAGTCGGTAGGATCAAATGTGTCAATTTTCATCTGCCCTTTACTGCTTCACTTTGCTCAATCAAGTGGATTTTTCATTCAATTCTTGAGGATTTGAATTTTACTGCTCCAACTCTGTATCTGTAAGGCTTAAGTCTTCGGGCTTCTAAGGAGAGTGAGGCAAAAGCTGAACATTTGTGGCGTCATATAAAAGATTGTGGTTCCGAATCCATTTCACATTAGGCATTGGAATGTTTACGGATGGTATACAGGATGTCACAAATAGTTAAAAGAAGCGATTTGATTGAAATGCCTAGATGTTCGATGAAATGTCTGTGCGATTGAGCTTCACCAGAAATTGTTGTTAGTGTGCGATGGGTATTTCAAAATACCCAATCCTACACGGTTGAATTTGAATTAAATTAAAGGAGTTCAGATTTAAACTTAATGGACCAAATAATGTTAATAAAATTGTTGAAAGTTAATTGACTCATTTTAGTAACGTAAAATTTAGTTATCATTATCAATACTTGTTCCTTTTAAGTTGTGTTTCTTTCAATAATCTTTCTGGTGATTATATATTCCTTTCATTACTTATTCTCACTGCATGTGTTCTTTTAGATTCCCAATATGTCACGTACAGTGTCGTCCCAATCTCTTCTTCCACGGATGCAGGTGAGTTATTCCACATTCTCTCTTTAAAATGTGTTTTTCTATCCCTGATCCCTGCTTTTGTAATCTTCTACACGTGCACTACCCCGACCTTCGGGCGCTGCTGCGCGAGCGACTCTCCGCGGGGCACACCGAAGCCCCTCGCAAAGCCTCGCCCCATTCCGAGTCCCCTCCCCTCACCAAATACCCTTTTTTTCTCCTCTGGATGATACACGAGGATCGAAGATCTTGGTAAGAAATTGATGTTCGTTCCCTTGTCTGAATCTATGATGCAGTTTGGATTAGCTGGTAGCAATCCCCAAAGGAGTTACGCTTCCCAAATGTTGAGTGACCAAAGTATGTCCCATCACCACATTTCTTTGCTTTTCTATTTAATAATTTATCATTCCCTTGAGAAAAAGTGAAAAACAGATTCTACAACCAAGTGCTTCTTATTATCATATGCTTATTCACATCGTCATTTATCGTTCCAAGTTAGAACTCAGTTGGGTCTTTTGGTTGCAGTGTTCATTACGGTGGCGTCAAATCCATGTAGTAATTATATCAACAAGTCTTGCTGAGCTTCTGGAATTCTCTTTAAATTTTCTTTCTTGTTTTCTATCATTTTCTCACCTGCCAAAACTTTCTTTACATAATCTAACTCAGAGACAACAAAATGAGCAGTAATTATATCTTCTCTACCTGGATAATTGCTTGTCGTAAATGACCCTTAAAATTCATGCACTGTAATGTAATACAGGGTTGTAATTGTAAGCCTCATCATACTCTTTGCTTGTGAGTTAGGCTTAGCCGTGTAATACTTTTCTTTTAAAACCAGACTCACATAACCTAAAGTTTAGTTGGAAAAATTGGCTATTTAGTAAGACACTGAAGGTTAATCAGTTGCATATTTTTCTAGTGTGGACAGCATAATTTCACGACTGTTTACTTATTAATTCCATTACCATGATCGGCTGAAATTTTGTCATACATTCCATTTGAAAATTAGTAATCTGTGAATGGATGAAAGATTAATGAATGCATACATCCAATTTGAAATTTTGTCATACTTTTCAACTGCGAGGCATCAGATAATGGATTCAGAAATGACCAAGGAAAAAAGCATGTTTCACATAAACACATCTTTCAATTCAACAGCAAATTTTAACAAAGAATAGTGAGAATGTTTCAAGCATTTTGCTACAACTTAAAATGTAGAGTTTATTCACTACAATGGGATACTGAAATTGAGTTACAAAAATGAGTGTCTGAAACAGAAGATGGAAAAAGGTCTCCAGCCTAGGCGAACTCTGTGGCCGTGGCTGCTCAATCTTGTTTTTGCCTTTGAGCAAAGATATGAGGAGACCAGGAAAAGCAACTGCGGCATCTTTGTGAAAGCCAATCTACCCTGTGTTTTCATGGAGACACAAATTATTAAGAGATTATTGTTGGTATGGAAATGAGAAAAAGAAAAAAATTTACTTCATTAATTTTCATGGCTCTCACTAGTTGTTACTTGTTAGATGGGTTGGAATTCAAAAGAAAATTTGGTGTCCTTAAGAGTAAGAGAACCAAAAAGGGCAACAAAAAAAAAAAAAACACTACCACCCAAATGGTGCCTGGAAAGTCACTCTTGAACTTGCAAGTTCAGATGTGCTGAACTTATTCCTTTATTTGATTGATCAATTAATCATGTATATATGCTGCTAATGCCAAGCCAAAAATGTTCTAGAAGAATAGATATAACAGAAGACTTACAATTCTTTGGGGCATGAAGTAATTTTTGTTAGCCTAAAGGGCTATATATAATATAAGTTTGATGATAACAAACATATGTATTAAGTGATTTAATAGATATTGTATTTCACATTTTCACTAGTTTTTTAAGGATAATATTTATGCGTGTGAATCAAGTAAAATCAAGTTCAAGACACTCAACGGACAACCGCGAAATCAAGAATAAAATTTAGAGCTAAAACGGACAAATTAGTGCGATAAATTCTTGTAAAACTGGTATGATTTAATTGATGCATGATTTAGCATTTGAGAAGCTCAAGAGATAATTTAATTAAATACTTTTCATAAACTAAAAGGTTTTATTTTTATAAAGTAAAGTATTTTGTGGATTTGAGTAATGTGGACTTAAAATGCTAAGTTTTGAAATCTTTGATTTTAATAAGTATTATTATTAAATTTCGGAGTTGGACGTTTTTATAAACATTTGAAATGTTTTGGGCCATACTATAATTTATGAATATTTTGGACTAAAGTGAAAGAATTTGAGAACTTTGAAAAATATGGGTATTATGTTAAAAAGGATCTTTTGCGAAATAATAATATCTTTGGGGCCATATCATAATTTCAGAAAGTTTGAAAAAGACAACTATTCTTAAGAAGTTCTGAAATTGGACCTATTTGTAAAGTTTTATGACGTTTTGGGCGTAGTATAATTATAGAAAGTTTCAAGCCAACGTGTAATTTTAGTGAACAATATTAGTGTAGCAAAATTCAAAAATAACCGTAATATCACTGTTCCTGAGCGGCTAGCCTGATAAATCAAGCGGCTAACCGCTTGGGCGCGCTGGAATTTGCCTATAACAGCTACTTTGAGGCCTTTAACTATAAAAACTCAACTCAAACTTCATTCTATGAACTAATGCAAGTAAATATAAGATCATACAACATATATTGAGCTTCCAAAATGTAAATCATCATAAATTGAATCATTGTTGAGCTATTATTTGCATATCCACTCTTAAAGAGAGTTTCATTGTTGTGATTTTTATTTCTCATCAAATTGTGAGTGTACAAGTGTGGGAAACACTTGGGTTGAAGAGATTGGGGATATAATCTCTTGTTGTAAAGGTCCATTGACACCTTGGAAGTCAATTGTAAACATTTGAAGCCTTGGAAGGCTTGGATAGTGAAATTCTCAAGCTGGGTGAGCTTGGAGGCGTGGACGTAGGCGAAGATGACCGAACCACGTAAAAATCCTTGTGTTTGTTTTCTCTTCCCTTACTCTTTTAATATTGTGCTTGATTGAATTTATTGTTTTGATTTGATTAAGACAATAGATTAAATTGTTGTGTGAATTATATCACATAAAATTTAAAAACCCAATCCACCCCTCATGTTGGGTTGCATAACTTACATTTCAGTTTTATCATCAACTTGGCCATCTGGGACTTTCCTATCCAATGAAAATGCCGATGGCACTTGGGCAGTAGTGGGGAGTGTTTCAGCGAAAAGGGGGATGTTCCGGCCAACGTGCGGCTTGAAGGAGGCGGCGAGAACAAGTACCTATGGTTGCCGGGTCCTATACTTATGGGGAGAGGTGATGGAGGTGTTGGTGGTGATGATGATGGAGAAACATTTCCATCCTTCAATTTTTCTTCTTACTCTTCCATAAAAATAAAATTCAGAAAAATGAAAAAACAAAAACAAAATGATTTGAATTATAGGTATGAACCGAACGGTCTCAAGCCCACTTGTTAACCTAACAACCACCACTTTTCCTATAAAGTGATGGACAACACAAGTGAGAAATTGTAATTAATATAGATTGATTAAATCAATATGTTTTTCAGAAACTGTAACATGTGATTATACGTCTGTTAATAGCATCACATTTACAGAAGAGGTTGACGAAATAGTCTATTATTATTATTATTTAGAAATAACATATAAATGTTTATATAAACTGGTGATTTCAACTTTTCTATCTATTTGTTCTTTATTCTCTAAAACCTTGTAATCCCTTCTTTGTATTGAGTGAAAATTAGTTAAATATATCCATGATTGATTTTTATTCTTAAAGTTTGTTTCTTTGTTAAATATAAGGACATATACTCAAAATTAAGATAGTCGCAAAAAGTTACATATTTAAGGGCCAATTTGCAATTGTTTTTGGGAGATTTAAAAGTGATTTGAAAAGTAAAAAATTAATTTTAATATTTGATAAATATTTTTTAAAAAATCACTATTGGCAAAATCACCTCATTCTACATTAGATTTAAAAAAGCAGTAAAGGATTAGTTTTTCAAAATATGATTTTGATAACCAATTTTATACTTAATATAATTTCATATATATTCTCGTTTCTATCATAAAAATTTAAAATTATCTTTATTCATTTAGAAAAAAAATCATTAACTTTAAAAAGATTATCATTATTATCAATTATATTGAGATGACCAAAAAATTTAACAATATCAAAAATTTAGTTTAGTTTAGTTATTATATATACATAATAAAAATTATTTTTTCCACATGTTTATAAATGTGTAAATAAATTCTATTTTACATTATATCTAATTTAGTAATTTGCATTCTTTTAGTAATTTTACAGTAAAATGTAACAGACACATATGACTACTTTTAAAACTCACAATGTTTTTAAATATAAAATTTTATAAAATATTAACTGATCCTCTTCACAATTGATTATTTCTACAGTTATAACTAATAACAATTATTTTAAAAGTTATAGATTGTGAAATTAGCCCTAAATCTAATAAATGTGTTTAATTTGAAGTTTGGAGAGGTGGGGTGCACATATCAAGAGAAAAAAAAGAAAAAAAATTACTAAAGCATGGTTCTGAGATTGTATTATTGCAATTCTTTATTACATAGAATGGAAAGATAAAATCTTGAAAAAAGCACGCTTATTTTCTGTTACATTACTTTTTTTTAAAATATTTTGGTTAAGCTTTACGAAATTAAACTATCTAAATTTTTTGATACCGTAAATTAGTAATAAAAAAATGGGACTCTATTATATTGCAACTGTTGTATAGTACCAAAGTTTTTTATCGTTATCCAATGTAACCATTCGATCTAAAAGTAACTGAATGCTTCGTAGATGGCCACGTTTGTGCTAGAGAATACCGGAGAAGTCGGTCAAGAAAAAGTTTACTTGCATATGAAAATGCACGTGACACGTTATGTTAAAGGAAGTGTGACTTAAAAAATGAAGTTAAGGCGACAATCGAAAGAAGCCCCTGGGAAAGGCCAAATGGATGAAGGAATCGATTCCCGGAGGTGATTCCTTCATCGCTGAAAGAAAAAATTGGGCGAGTCGAAGCTTGAGACATTTTGTGAAGAGGGCAGATGCCCTAATTTGAGGGAGTGCTGATCTGCCGGCGAGACGAGCACCTTTTACGTAAACAGCTTTTTGATCTTGGGGTTACCTGTACTTGCTGTTGCGGGTAATTATTCGGATCTATCAAATTGCACTTGCGTTAATAGGAATTTGGAATGCGTGTTAATTAGGTTGGATTGATTGCAAATGATAGAATTTGCAATGTGAAGAAGTAGTTTGCACCTCCATCCCCTGAACTTTTGGGAGCCATTTGGATTATTTGGTGATTACGAGTGTTGATAGAGATGACTTTGCTGATCAGTGAAGTGGTCAGTGTTGATAGAGATGAATCTCGCGTCCCTTCGATCTGTTCCTGTGCTAATCGAATCACCCGTAATTTTTTTTCTGAAAAGATTTAAAACTCGTAATTAACTTGCATGTATTAGCAGAATATATAAATTACCACCAACACAATAATGAACGAACGAGGGCATTTAGCTCGGCCAATCATATCTCTCTACTCTCAGCAACAGTGAGATTTTTAGAATTTTTGGTCTGCTTCTACAAAATGGTATGCTTTTCTATCTCTATGCTTTTTATTTTATTTATTCTCTTTGTATGAATTTATGTTGTTGGTTTGGGTGAAAATCGAAGTCGAGTACAATCGATCCAATTATTGTTACTAGATTCGCGAAGTATTTTAACTTGATAATAAGATAACAACGAGATTTTGAATCTGGTGTTGGAGCTTTTAGAATTTAGATGTGTTTATTTAATACTTATCTCATATTCTCAAGCTGCAATGCTTCTTTCTTTAATGTAACACCTCCCAATTTGTTATGTTTCCTCATTAGATTTTTGACTGTCAAAAGGCTTTAAATTCTTCCAATTTCTTTTTTCAATCACTATTTTTCTCTTTCCAATACTGATGATTTTGATTTTGGTCTTGCTTTGTTGTTTTAAAACTTTGCCAGCCCATGCATTTGATCATGGTTTCATACTATCGGGTTTTGCAGAGAAAGATGACCAAGAAGGCATGAATTGTTGGAAAGTATGGTGTGTATTGAGGCTAGTTTTATTATTATTATTTTTTTTTTGGGTTTGTTTAGTGTCCTCAAGTATAAATGTTATGGTAACGTAGACATAGATTTTCATTTTTTTTTTAACCTTGGGATATCTTTACATCAGTAGCAGGCGGAAATATTATGTCTCATCAAGCTTTGAGCATGAATCGTGAGTTGTTCGCGTGGTTGCTCGAGAAAGCTTGGTACTGGTATTATACAAATAGAAATTTATGATAGGAACCATATCATGAAAAGCCTTGTGGTGCTCTCTCTAGCCTTTTGTTAACCCTGCTTTGATGTTTTACTTTGTTTTCGCATGTGTGGCCTGGGGATCTTGGAATTATAAGGTATTATTCTTTTCCACGTACCTATTATGGTGCCAGTTTGCATAAGCAGAATAAGAAGATGGGAGGTCAGTCAATAGAGCAAGTACTTACAGTGAATTCTGTGGGAAGGTAATACATTCCCCTCTTTCCTGCTCTTTATCTTTTTCGTTTCTTTTTATGCTCGTGGATCAATGACTCTTCGCTTTTGAATGTGGATGTGTTAAATGTTTACATATTCCTTGCTGTTGGTAGTATGCTATAAAGAGGAAGGTTGTAGGAATCTGGAGTTGCAAATACTGTGGCAAGGTGAAAGCTGGAGGTGCTTAACACTTTGATATAAGATTCTTATCGGTTGTCATCTTTACTTTGATTATTCAATTTAAATTATTCAAAATTCTGTCCTAAGGTCCCTTCCAGTACTGCTAGTGTTGTGACCATGAGGAGTATCATTTGGAGGCTGAGGGAGCAGACTGAGAGCTAATTTTTTTGCCAATCTATCTTTTTTTTTCATTTATTTGTGATGGGAGTAATTCCTAGGGCAGGATTGTCTAAATGGATTTTTATGCTTGGATATTTGGTTTAAAAAGTTTTGAATTTGAATCTCTTTGTTAAATAGATTTTAATAGAATTTTAGCTTTGTGATGTTAACTTCATGGCCTGTTGCTTCACAATTGTGGTGTTAAATATCATTGCTATAATTTTTAAATAGGCCACAATGAAAATTGATTTCCGCCATTAGTAATGATTCATAAGAAACTTGCTCCAATTGAAATTGGATCTTTTGTTATTGTATTTTAGCGAAATGAAATCAATTCCTTCAAAGGTATAGGTTGATTATCCTTTTGGATTAAAACCCATTAACTCCCCAAGATATAGGCAGGCATTGACCGTGTTTCATTGTATGAACCAATGAGTTCATTTACTAATGCTCCAGCTCTTACATTACATCTAACTTTACAAAACTCTTAAGAAGATAGAAAAGGCAAGTATTATCTCAACACACAAGCTATTGTCATCGCCTCTATTCTCTCTCTCCATTCCCTGTTAGTCTGGGAATTCATCAAAATAGATGATCTTAGAAGGATAGACCTGATACAACCCTCTTCCACCATCTTAATCTGAGAAGCAAATATTATTAATGCAAGGACTTTTAAAATTTGAAGCCCATTCGATACAAAAAGGTGGAGAAGAGAGGATGATGACTCATTAGTCATCATCGTCTTGAAGCTATCAAGACAATTGTACTACTATGTGAGACGCACATAGGTATATATCGTACAATAGGAAGGGGATGTTATCTTTGCTGTTGTTATGATGCGTTTGTTTTTGGACAGTCTTAAAAGCAGCAACTCTAGTTGCATTTACAACTCTGTTAGCTGCTGCTACAACCCTGTTAACCTTCTCATCTACCTTGGCCACATCATAAGCTTTTTCTGCTGCTCGCTGTGCTTCCTGATTACGAGACAAAAGCAATAAGAAAAGAAAAACCCCCGATTAACAAAAATTAACTTGAAGAAAGTTATTATGAAATTAACAAGTTTTGTGTAACTCAGTGTGGTTTTCTCACAGACAACCAAACTCAAAAATAACTTCCGACTGTTATCCTAAATTTCATTCATCTTTCTAACATCAATAAAATGCTGAAAGTGAAAACATATGTTAATCATATTACAAAAAGAACATTGAAACATCTGCAATAAAACAATAAAGCTGTAATAAATTTTAGGCATCAACGGCTGCTGAGTGGTCACAAATAAAAGTTTGGTTAAAAAGGTTCAAATAGCTGCACTACATTGAGTACTTTGAAGTGGTAAACTGCAATAGGTGATACAAGATGAGTCATATTCTGTGTGCTTGGAATGTCAAGAATTCCATTTCGCCAGTAACCAGATTGGGTTTCCCCATTTCTGAATGTTTATATTCCAAGCCCTTATCTTCTACTCTGATGCCAGGCTCCTCCATATTGATGCCCATTGGCAAAACAATAGACACCAAATCCATGTATCTTGTCCTCAAAATATTCTCCAACATATGTGTCCCCATTTCTAAGTAAAAAACTTGGATGTCAATATGGGAAGAAAAAGATTGATATGCCTATGCATTAAAAAATACCAGAACAAACAATTACTACAATCTACCATTAACTTGCAAACTAATAAAATTCAGCAAAGTATCCAGACCAACAAAATGAACACCAATTATCCTTATGAATGACATCTTCAAGATCACTATAACCTTTGGCCACCGATTAATGCAATTACGATCAAACCTAAGCTCGCTTGCATTATCATCCAACAGTTGTCAGCGAATCCAATAACGAGTAACAGTCTAGTACTAATGTAGGAACACTAATTTAAAACCAATGGAACATAATCACATGATCAATATCACTAGTAAACTCATGGTGATGAAATCAAATGATACAAAGAACAGATTTCATAAATTAAAACTACATGGCTCACGTTATGAGCCTTGTTGACCATATTCTAGCAGATAAAGTGCCTCATCTTTTCCCATCTATGCAAGTACCATTTCATTAATTAAATTCAATGTCATTAATAACGTCCTCAAAATCGAAGTAAAAACCAGAAAAGTATATCAATAAGCATGGAAACTAATGCACATACAAAGGTCACCAATCCTCAATTCTGGCAACAAATAGCACAATCCATTAAAAAAAAAACTTTATAAATATTAACCCAAGACACCCCAATTAATTAATAAAACTAAATCCGTTGGGTAAAAAAAAAAAGAAACTACCCGAAATGGTAATGGCCAAGGCCATGCTTGGCCCCCCACTTGAATTCGCCAACATATCGACTCCCATCCTCACAAGTATGAACTCCACATCCACGACTCTTCCCATTAGACCATTCACCTATATAAACATCCTCGTAATAATACCTATAAACCCCAAAACCATGCCTAAAGCGTTGCCTATATTGGCCCTTATATCGGCTCCCTCTAGCCAAGTCTCGACTCTATATCTGTCATATTTGCCATCAACCCCTGTCACCCTCATATCTACCACTCAGATAATACACACCACTCCCAGAACATTTCATTGTCATACTCACCCTTATAAACATTGCCATTGCGGTAGACTTGCACCGAGCAACCGGAATTTCCCCTCTTTACTGGCTTGGGCCTTGACCCAATTGACCAAAACACAAGTGGAGGCGGCCTCGAGATTTTGGAAGGATTAGCGAGTTTAATTGGTAAAGAACAGGCAAAGAACAAACAAATGGAAGCAAACAAGAAAGAGCGAGATTGAGAGAGAACAATAAAGCCACGGAGAAGGCAAAAGCTGATAAGAAATGGAGAAAAAACTAATGACTCGGATGAGAAACGAGAAAATAAAATAAGGGCAACGATAATAACAGAATCAGCCGCAAGCGAATTCTCAAACGATGGAGGTTTTTGCAGCGGCGGAGCAACCAAAACGCGGTGGATTTGGCAGCATTCAACTGCGGATTCAGAGAATTGAATTGAGGGTTTAAGTGATTCGATCAGCACAAGAAAAAGATCAAACTGACGCGAGAATCACTTGATTTGACATATGCCCAAAACTTTCAGCACTGCTAATTTCCCATTGCATTTTGCCGAGATGATTATAATTTCACCGTCGATTGCCCAGAAATGAGAGGCCACATTCATGTAGGAATCATCATAAATTTTTTAATTCCCACAAAAAGCGCAATCCTCTAATTCTAAGATGAAATCGGCGAAACTGTAATAAGTACTACGAAATTTTCAGAGCCCACGCTCACTGAACTGCTCTATAAATACACAATCGGCTGCAACGGTTACTAATAGCTACATCAATTTTCGAAGAATTAATTTCAGCCGTTAGATTTTATAAGAAAGCATCCGACGACTTTGCTGACTGAAGACAAAAATTATGGTATGATTCAACAGTTGCAGGATTAAAAAAAATGAGCAGTCACGATTCACGAGGGGTGTACACACTGTTAAAAGAAGAGAATTAAAGAAAGAAAAGACCAGTTAATGTGAGTTTTAGACTCACGTAAAATGAGTTGAAAATTTATTATTATTATTATTTCTGTCTCTGTTTCAAATAAGAATTTAAGATTAGAGTTAAAATAAAATATTATTTTTAAAGCTGTTCAGCAAAACCGTTTCTGACTCAACGGTTATGATCAGCTGCTGGAACTTAGCGGGGCCCCCCTTGTCTGAAGCTCAAATTTTGCTTCTTCATTCTTTTGCTTACCGCTTCCAGCTTCCACTTCTTTACCAATACTTTGCGTAAAAGAAAGAGGGAAAAAGAAGGAAAAACCTGTTCTTTTTTTTTTTTTACAAATTTTTATTTTATTTATAATTTCTTATTTTAATTTATCATTTTAATATTATTTTATTATTTTTCTTTCAATTTATTAATTTTATGTGTGGTTTTTAAATTTTTTATTTCATTTAATATTTAATGTCAATTTACAAGTTTTATCTCTTTTTTTAAGTTTTTGTTTTATTTATAATTTCTTGTTTCAGTTTAAAACTTCAATATTAATTTATCTATTTTTCTATCAATTTATTAGTCCTACATATGGTTTATAAATTTTTTTGTTCCATTTTACACTTGATATCAATTTACAAGTTTGTGTTTTGTTTATAATTTCTTATTTCAATTTACTACTCTAACATTAATTTACCCATTTTCCTTCAATTTATTAGTCCTATGTGTGGTTTATATATTTTTTGTTTCATTTAATATTTTATGTCAATTTATAAGTTCTATGTTATTTTTCAAGTTTTTGTTTTGTTTACAATTTTAAAGACTAATTTACCACAACAACATTAATTTATCCTTTTTTTCCTTCAATTTATTAATTCTATATGTAAATTTTTTTATTTTATTTCACACTCAATTTACAAGTTTTATATCATTTTTCTAAATTTCAAATTTTTTTATAATGTAAAGACCAATTTACCACTTCAATATTAATTGATCAATTTTTCCTTCAATTTACCACTCCACCCATTTGGGCTTCTTGTTCCAATGCTTGGATTTTGCTTTCACATTATTGGAGTATATGATCACGATGCTAGCAAATATTTCCTTAATTGCCATCATTTTTTACCTCGTGGTTCATGTTTTATAAACCTTATCATCACATTGTTAGTCCTACATTTTCTAAAATTGGTACATTTCTCTTTTGAACATGTAACTTCTTAGAATTAGTAAAATTAATATGTAGAAATTAATACAATTTTATACTGGTGTAACATAAAAGAAATGTTGAAATATTGCAAAATTTGATTTTAGCCGAGCTCCATTGTTGATCAATAATAGGGAAGTCCACAGGAGGCAAAGTCTGTACCCTTGGATCTTCAAAATCATCCGATGAGGTCAAAGGAGCAGGTAAGGCAATCAGCCCGAGTTCATTTTGATTCCTAAATTCATTTCTTATGCCTCTAGATGTCTTTATTTTTCGAGCATCTGTCTAATTTGGTTGTGATTCCCAAGTAATAAATAGAAGAAACAAATTGGTTCTTGAAAGGCCGTAATATTCACATGAGATGTATGGCTTTTATTCTCTAATAGTGAAATAAAATATAAGACTACATCATAGTCTAAAAATAACTTGGTCAAAATTCTGTCTAACAAAATGCAAATAGCAAAGTCTTAAAACATCACAACCTACCTTTGCTGTCTTCTTTACTACTGTCGTAAAATTTTTCTGCAATTTCACCTAATTCTCTGTCCCTGCAATTAAACTTGAGACAAAAATTCACTTGCCGTGTCAGATTGTGGTGCCTTATAATTAATTTATTTGCTCGTGTCTGATTTATATTTTCATTTGTTCTTCATCTTCACTACAAGAAAAATAGGATATAACAACAAGAATATAGCCACGTTCACCAGATGATTGTTGTGAAATCCACTTTTTGGCAAGGCGCTTAATGCACATGTTGTTAAAATGTATTGAAAGTACAGATTTTACAACATGAAAACAAAAGTTAATGGGAATGACTCGTGATCCATGATTGAGTTGGTGGGTTGAGTAAACATATAGTTTCTAAACCTTTGTCCTTGTTGGTTGCAGTTTAATATCAAGAATGCCATTCAAGCTTTTGATTTTATCATCTTGAAGTACTAAAAAATTTTCTGTCGCATTGCTTCATTGCAGCTTTTTAGCTTATGCACCTAAGCGGTTGGTTTTACTTTGCAGTAGTTTAATGATGGGAAAGCTTCGACTGAGTGAGTAATTTTCCAATTCACTTGGTTTTTTTTTTTTTACATACTTATTACTTTGAGTTGGTTTGACTTTAAGCTTTTGGCCGCAAACATTGTGAAATCAAGTGATTTTGAGAAGCAAAATATTGTGATAAAATAGTTGGATAAACAATTAAAAAGATTTGTGGTAAATGTCTCTGCTGAAGATGTAATCGAGCAGCTAAAGCTGCTGCTTAGGTAATTGTGTGGTTAATCATCGAGGCATTCATTTTAATACTTTTGCTATTGGCTGGATTATGATGCTAATGATCTTATGTATCATGCACCTTCCTAAGTTTTAGAACATTCTCCACACAAGCTGTTTTGGAATTTTTGACCTCCATAGAAGTATGAAGTATGATGGTAATAAATTATAGTTTATGTGATTACATAAACAATTCTTTGGTTTACTACTTGATTTATAAATTATGAAACTTACTTGTGAGTAAACAACTAGTATTTTTAGTGAGGTATATCTTATAATTTATGGGGTTTTATACAATTTACATTTATGGGCAGTGATTATGTTAAAGGCCATCAAAGTATTCTTTCTGGACTTCATTTTTAAGCTACTTTTAAGTCATTTCATTTTTAATTATCGTCTTTGTTTTTGTGGTTTTTGGGCATGCTTGGTTGTGCATGTTGGGTTTGCCTAATTGCTTGAATTAGAGTGTGAGTTTTCAATTAACTGAAAGTAAGAAGAAATTCTCAAAAATCAGAGCTTGTAGAAAGTCAAAAGTAGAGAGCAGTTCTCTTAAGTTGTTGCACTATTTTAATCACATAGGATGTTCTTTATTACTAAAATTACAAAAAAAAAGTTTTTCAAAAGTTTTATTAAGTAATAGCTGACTATTGATAATTCAATATTCAAACTTCTTTTTCAAAAGTTTTATTACTCACTAGGTATTTTGTATTTTCTTATGAACTATTCCATAAATAATTTTCCGTACTCAATTAAAGTTATTGTGTGATAGCTGCCTATCAAGCTAATTGTTGTAAATATAATTAATGCTTAATAGTCCTAAATTAGGTTGAATTGACGTAAAACCTTACTATTTCATATATACACATACTAGCATTTTTCTTCCTGAACTAAGCCAACTAAATACTTTGTGCAGGGCAGCCATATAAAACTCTATCTAGGAGACTGGGACTAGCTATTGCTAATGCTTTGAAGGACTTGGAGGAGTTGCTGCTGTATATTAATCTCTTCGATCGTCAATGAGAGGTACTATTGAATGTTTGTCATTCAATTCCTATAAAGTTTACTATTTTTAGTAATATCAAGTCATTTGCAGATGTGTGCTGTGAAATCCATTTAGCAACAAGCATTGCCTGCGTTAAAAGTCATTTTCCTTATAGTGGCCCATCCATACGTCCATGATCCACCACACATTTATTTATCTGCCCATTTGACAGCAAACCATGTGCAAACTTACTGTAATTTTCCCTTTTTCTGGACCCAACACAACTGTATTATGTGATCACATACGGGAAGTATATTAACTTCCAGCTATTTTTTTTTTTTTAAAAAAAATCAAATATCTAACTCAAAAGTTTTGAACCAGATATATTTCCAGAGTGATTGTTGGGACCATCTAAACGTAGTCCACACTGTAATCCCTGCGTTTCAAGCATGCTTCTCTAGGCTAACTATAGACTTAATTTTCCCTTCATTACCTCAGTGGAACTCATTCTAATTTGGCGCCAAAGTGCAGCACCTTTTAGTAGCCAACGGCGGCGTTTCAAGCTTGTGAGGTGATGTTTATAATAAGAGAGTGAGTGAGTGTTTGTTTTGTGGTCCCATTTTCTGTCATGTTCGCTTCTTCAACCTCTCTGCAACTTTCATTTTGCTTTCTGAAAATGGCTAAGCTCCTACTCTGACCCAATTATTTAAGTTTTGAAACTTTTACCACCATTGATGAGAAAAACATGAAAGAAGAAGCCTAGTTTATTTCAAAAACTCCCTTCAAAATCCTCAAGTCCTTTCTTCATGGAACAAAACGACTCGGCATTGTCACTAGTTTGGTGTGAAATGTAAACACAGCCGAGTTGTCTCTCAGGTTCTCCGAACTCAGTCACTCAAAGGCCCTGTCTCTCCTTTGCTCTTCGATCTTTCCAAACTCAGAGTCCTTAACCTCTCCCAAAACCTTCTCTTTGGTCAACCCTCTCCTCAAGTCTCCAACCTTAAACGTCTGAAAATGCTGTCTTTGGGTGAAAATCAGCTGTCCGGTTCTCTCCCGAGTCAACTCGGTGTGCTGACTTGGCTCGAGACTCTCTCGCTTTGTTCCAACTCTTTCACCGGGGAAATGCCATCTGAGCTTGGGGATATGAAACAGCTCAAGTCCCTCGATTTTTCCGGCAATGGCTTCAATGGAACAGTTCCGATTCGACTCGGTGAATTGACTCGGTTGCAGGACTTGGACCTCAGTGACAATCTTCTCTCAGGTTCACTCACTGTAAGTCTCTTCACAAATTTACAGTCTTTGAGTTATCTGGATGTGTCAAATAACTTACTGTCTGGTAACATTCCCCCTGAAATTAGCCACTTGAAAAAGCTCAGTGACCATTATCTTGGCATAAACCAATTCACTGGGTCAATACAATCTGAGCTTGGTAACTGTAAGAATTTTAAATCAGTGGTGCTTTCTTGAAAGCTAATTTTTCCTAAACTTTTAATAACATTATTATAAATGTCAACCATGACATTGAATTGTTGATATCTATTCATTTTACTTTTCTCTTTATTAGGTAATGAAACAAATAATTTTTTGCTTCCATAATTATAAATTACTTTCCACATTTAAGTTTTAAAATTTTTATCATCACATAAATTTTTACTTCATGTATGTTTGATATATTTTCTGGACAGAATAAATAAAAAACAAAAAAGTGTTTAATGATCGAATGATTTTAGATTTGATTTTAATTTATTTAATGGTTTTAGATCAATGAAATTCAAAGGAGAGCTTCTTCGTCTTCTCTACCAATTTTCTCTCTAAAGACAAATGTTGAATAAAAAGAAACTCAATATATATAAATCGAACGTTATCTTCTTTTGTCATAAAAGATTTACTAGTTTCGCACCGATGACAAATAAAGTTGAGCAATCCAAAATACTTTTAATTTGAAATTTACAAATCTGAAAGAAAGCTTGAAAAATATATTGAAACTACAACGAAATTTCATGTTTGATTTATATTACAAATGTTGATAATGGGTTGAAGTTGCAAGCTTTGAAGATATAGAAGAAGATTAGAGTTTACATAAAGTGGGATTCTTTTTTGCTATTAGATTTTTGTTTTAAAAATATTCTTTACGTTATTATTAAGGGAAAAAAACATAAATAAATGAATGTAAGTCCTATAATGTTATAGTCGCCATGTGTCATAATCATATTAATCCGGGTCATTGCCTGAGCAGCTGGCCGAGCTACAGATTTTTACATTTTCTGCTGGAATGAACCAGCTTTCTGGACCATTGCCTTCTTGGCTTGGGAAGTGGAACCAAATGGAATCCGTCTGGCTGAATAATAACCAGTTCATTGGCCGAATCCCACTAGAGGTTGGAAATTGTTCTATGTTGAAGTATATTAGATTGAGCAACAACAAGTTGTCTGGTTCCATACCAAGAGAATTGAATGATTCAGAATCCCTTGTGGAGATTAATCTTGATGGGAATATGCTTTCAGGAACTATTGAAGATGTTTTTGGCAGGTGTACCAATCTTAGTCAGTTGGTATTAGTAATAATCGCTTCTCTGGTTCCATACCTGAGTAAATCTTGGAGTTGCCATTGAAGATTCTTGATCTTCAATATAACAATTTAACTGGCTTAATACCAGTGAGTATGTGGAACTCGGAGAACTTGATGGAGTTTAATGCAACTAGTAATCTAATGGAGGGTTCTCTTTCCTGGAGATAAGTAATGTCGTTGCTTAGGAGAAGCTTGATCTGAGTAGCAATATGTTAACAGGGCGAATACCTAAGGAAATTGGGAACCTCAGAAGTATTCAAATTCTTAAGTTGAATTCAAATTTTTTTAATGGGAGTATTCCAATGAGGCTTGGAGACAGCACTTCACTTAACATATTGGAACTAGGAAACAACAATCTCAACGGGTCAATTCCAGAGAAGATTGCAGACCTGGCTCAGCTACAATTCTTAGATCTTTCTTATAATAATTTATCTAGGCCGATTCTTTCAAAGCATTCATCCTATTTTCATGAGGTCAATATACCTGATTTAAGTTATAGCCATAATTACAGAAAGTTTGATCTTTCATACAATATGTTGTCTGGTCCAATACCTAAAGAATTGGGGAGTTGCGTGGTGGTGGTATATCTTCTACTCGGCAATAATATGCTCTCTAGTAATATTCCTAGATCACTCTCGAGACTAACAAACCTTACAACCTTGGACTTGTTTGGGAAGTTGTTAACAGGTTCCATTCCACCATAATTTGGTGACTCTCTCAAGCTTCAAGGCTTTTATTTGGGACATAACCAGCTTACGGGCTACATCCCTAGAAGCTTAGGTCATCTGAGTTGTTCGGTAAAGCTGAATTTGTCAGGAAATAAGTTATCTGTCTTAGTACCCACTAGCTTTGGGAACTTAAATGGGCTCACCAACCTGGATTTAAGCTATAATGAGTTTGATGGTGAGCTTCCTTCTTCTTTTTCACACATTTTGGGCATTGTGGGGCTTTATGTTCAATTTAATAAGCTTCATGATCCACTGGATAAGTTTTTTTTCCAAATTCAGTGGCCTGGAAAATTGTATTAATGAGCTTGAGTAATAATTTCTTTAATAGGGGTTTGCCACAGTCTTTGGATAACCTTTCATACTTAACAACTATGGATTTTCATTTAAACAAGTTTACAAGAGAGATTCCTCCCGACCTTGGTAATCTTATGCAATTGGAATACGTGGATTTTTTAATGAACATGTTAGGTGGACATATTCCAGAGAATATATGAAATTTGCCTAATCTGTTATACTTGAATTTAACAGATAATAGATTAGAAGGTGAGGTGTCGAGAAATTGTATTTGTCAAAACCTCTCAATAATTTCACTCACTGAGAACAGAGATCTCTGTGGGAAAATTATGGGTTAAGATTGCCAAGTTTTGACCTTTAGTAAATTGGCCCTGGTTGGAACTGGTGTTGGCTCTGTTCTTGTCATTGCAATTATTATCTTTGTGTTGTGGTGGATTCAAAGAAGCAACTGGCAACGAGATCTTGGGGCTATTGAAGGAAGCAAGTGAAACAATATCTCCGATCAAAATAAAAATAGCCCATTGATGCAACATTTGACATTTAGACATGTTTTAGCCATTTTTGAGCTAAGTCTCTAGAAGTTAACTTATGATCAGATTGTTGTAGGCAACAACAAGTTCTGTGAGAAAAATGGTATTGGAGGTGGTGGCTTTGGAACTGTATTTAAAGGTACTATGCCCGATGGGAAAACTGTTGCAGTCAAGAAGTTAAGCCAGGCTACAAGATAGGGTGACTGAGGATTCACTATTGAAACGGAAACCTTGGGTATGGTGAAGCACCAGAATCTTGTGCAGTTGTTTGGTTATTGCTGAGTTTGTGAGAAGAAGTTACTTATTTATGAGTATATGGTCAAAAGAAACTTAGATAATTGGCTAAGAAATCGGGTTACGTCTCTTTATTGGGGCAAACGTTGTAGAATTGCATGTGGCGCTGCTTGTGGCATAGTGTTTCTTCATCATCGCTTTTAACCTTATATTATCCACAGAGATATAAAAGCTAGCAACATCTTGCTCAATGAGGATTTTGATGCAAAAGTTTTAGACTTTGGGCTTGCTCGACTGATCAGCGATTGTAAAAGTCATATAAGCACTGATGTAGCAAGTGCAATTAGCTACGTTCCCCCAGAGTATGGGCGAGCCAGGAAGGCTAATGAAAGGGATAATATATATCGCTTTGGTGTTGTCCTACTTGAATTAGTGATTAGAAAACAGCCCACGGGACCTAAATTTGAAGATAAAGATGTGGGAACTTAGTAGATTCAGGGTTGCAGGTGATGAATAAGGAATAGGCTGATCAGGTTCTCGATCTTACAGTACTTAATGCATATTCAAAATCACTGATGCTTAAAATGTTGCAGATTGTCGTTGGTTGCGTCTCCGATAATCCTATTGCCAAGCCTGGTATGCTTCGTGTGCAGTAAATTTCTTGAAAATATCATATTGGAAGAACCTTCGAACGCTATTAAAATAGAAAGGGGAAAATCCTCTGGTACAAAAGATATATAGTTGAGGTAAGATTACAAGAGTTTTTGCTGCTAATCCAATTATAATCTAGCTTCAAAACTTTTTGATTGTTTATCAAATTCATTGCTTAGGAGCTTCGACATTTTTGCAACTCCTTTAGAAGCTACAGTAGAAATCTACTCACATATAAAATATATTATTCATTTTCTTTGGCCATATGCTAGAGCTTCCTATTTCATAATTCACTTGTCCAAAGTTGTTCATTAGTACATCATGTTTTTTTTTTTTTTTTTTGTCTAGTTCACTTGCTGCTAATATGTGGATTTTCATCTGCAAATAGCTTGCTGTACTATTTGCTAAAGGCTATGAAAGTCTACTAATTTCAACTTAATTATAAATTACCTCAATAAAAAAATCCCTTAATATAAACTCAATTTGCTGAAGCTTTTCGGCCAATTAAATCATGTAGTTACTATATGTTACATCCATATACGTAACCTGCATGATTTAACCAACCAAAAACTTTAGTAAATAGAGTTTATATTAAGGGATTCTTTTGTTGAGGTAATTTATAATTAAGTTGAAATTAATAGACTTTCATAAACTTTAGCAAATAGTGTAGAAAGCTTCAACATTTTTTGCAGATGAAAATCCACATGTTAGCAGCAAGTGAATTAGGCCAAAAAAAAAAAAAAAGAACATGAAGTAATAAACAACTTTGGAAAAACGAATTATAAAATAGCAAGCTCTAGCACATGGCCAAAGAAAATCTAGTGTAGCTTCCAAATGAGTTGCAAAAATATCGAAGCTTCCAAGCAATGAATTTGATAGAAAATACAATGTTTTGAAGCTACATTATGATTAGATTAGCAGTAGAAACTCTTGCAACCTTGCCTCAGTTATATATTTTTTGTACCAGCGGATTCCCCCTTTTCTATTTTAATATCTTCCAAAGTTTTCTCCAGTATGATATTTTTCAAGAAATTCCTGCACGCGAAGCATGGTAGGCCTGGTAGTAGGATTATCGAAGATGCAACCAACGACAATCTGCAACATTTTAAGCATCGATGGTTTTGAATATGCATTAAGTATTGTAGAGTCCAGAACCTAATCAGCATGTTCTTTCTTCATCATTTGCAATACCCAATCTACTAAGTTCCCACCATTTTTATCTTTAAACTCAGGTCCTGTGGGCTGTTTTCTAATCACCAATTCAAGTAGGACAACACTAAAGCTATATATATCACCTCTTTCATTAGCCATCCCAGCTCACCCACACGCTAGGAGAATATAGCCAATTGTGCCTGCTACATCAGTGCTTGTATGACTTTCACAATCGCTGATCAGTCGAACAAGCCCAAAGTCTGAAACTTTTACTTCAAAATCCTCGTTGAGCAAGATGTTGCTAGCATTTATATCTCTGTGGATAATATGAGGTTGAAAGCGATGATGAAGAAATGTTATGCCACGAGCAGTGCCACATGCAATTATGCAGTGTTTGGCCTAATCAAGAGACGCAACCTGATTTCTTAGCCAATCATTTAAGCTTCCCTTAACCATATACTCGTAAACAATTAGCTTCTTCTCACCAACTGGGCAGTAACCAAGCAACTGCACAATATTCTGGCACTTTACCATGCCCAAGGTTTCCATCCCTGGCCTGTAGCTTGGCTTTAATTTTTACTGTAACAGTTTTACCATCAAGCTTAGTACCTTGAATGCAATTCCAAAGTCATCACCTCTAATAACATTTTTCTCGTAGAATTTATTGGTGCCTGCAACAATCTGATCATAAGTTAACTTCCCGAGACTCGGCTCAAACATGGCTAAGTTGATGCTCAGATGCTCTATCAACGGGTTCTATTTATTTTGATCAGAGATATTGTTTCACTTTCTTTCATCAGTAGCTTCAAGATCACGTTGCCTATTGCCTCTTTGAATCCACCACAGCATAGAGACAATAATTGCAATGGCAAGAACAGAGCCAACAACAGTTCCAAATAGGGCCAATTTACTAAAGGTCAAAACCTGGTAATCTAAACCCATAATTTTTCCACAGAGATCTATGTTCTTGGTGAGTGAAATTATTTAGAGGTTTCGACAAATACCCCTTCTCGGCACCTCATCTTCCAATCTGTTATCTCCCAAATTCAAGTATAACAGATTAGGCAAACTTCATACCTTCTCTGGAATATGTCCACCTAGCATGTTCATTGAAAAATCAAAGTATTCCAGTTGCACAAGATTACAAAGGTCGGGAGGAATCTCTCATATGAACTTGTTTAGATGCAAATCCATAGTTGTTAAGTATGAAAGTTTATTCGAAGATCGTGGCAAACCCCCATAAAAAAAATTATTACTCAAGTTTATTATTGTAATTTTTCAGGCTATTGAATTTGAAAAGAGCTTATCCAGTGGACCATTAAGCTTACTAAACTGAACATAAAGCCCTAAAATGCCCAGAATGTGCGACAAAAACGTAGAAATCTCTCCATTAAGCTTATTACAACTTAAATCCAGGTGGGGTAGCTCATTCAAGTTCCTAAAACTAGTGGGTACTTAGTCAGATAACTTATTTCCTGACAAATTCAGCTTTACCAAACCACTTAGACAACCTAAACTTCTAAGGATAGAGCCCGTAAGCTAGTTATGTCCCAAATACAAGCCTTGAAGCTTGAGAAAGTTGCCAATTTTCGGTGGAATAGAACATGTTAACAGATTCCCAAACAAGTCCAAGGTTGTAAGGTTTGTTAGACTCCAGAGTGATCCAGGAATCTTACGAGAGCATGTTATTGCTAAGTAGAAGATATACAACCACCACATAGCTCCCTAGTTCTTCAGGTATTAAACTAGACAACATATTGTATAAAAGATCAAACTTTCCATGATTCTGACTATAAATTAAATCGGGTATATTGACCTCATGAAAATAGGATGAAGCCTTTAAAGGAGAACCTAGCATGAATTTGAGATCTCTGATATTAAGAATAAGAAGTAGTGATGGAGACCATGAAGAAATTATTAGTAGTGTTAGATGTCATAGCCTGGCCATGAATGTGATAAGCTCCATTGGAATTAATATGGTCGACAAGTAGCTCATGTCCTACTCTAGTTATGCTTTCAGCTTTGGTCTGTCTCCGATCTAATCTGATCATAGTTTTCAATTATAGGATTTATATTATTATTTCATTACTTTCTACACAATTTCTTTCATCTCTTTATGGACACGCAAGATTCATGACTTTTCCATAATTTTTTTCAATGGAATTGCAATACAGCCCAACAATTTAAGACAAGGATAAATTTATGTTTCAAAATCTGTATATAATGATTATTTTTTTAGAACAAAATCTGAATATTCAAAATTATTATTAAAAAAATTAAATGGGGATCAGTCCTCGTTTTAATCCCTACTTACTTTGGGATTATCGGGGGCATCCCTAAATTATCCCCAATTAAGAATTTTTTTTTTTTTTGTGGATATGGGGCATGTTTGGAGATTACTTCCAAATCGGGTTTTGGTTCAGGGATCATGATCTCTACCCCGAACCCGCCCCACTGCCATCACCAAAGCGTCCTGCTGACAAAGGGATGAGGATAGCCTTTGCTGACAACAAAGTAAGACTTTTTACATAGTTTATTTTTAATAAGTTGTATTTAAAATTATTTGATCACAAATACATTTGAGCAGTTGATTCTTGATTTAAATTTCTTGGAGCCTACTAAAATGGAAAAGAAGCAGGAGTCGCCTTGACAACAGATTCAAGAAACCTTCAACTAATTATGAAATATAGTTTTTATTATAACCGGTTGATTGCTGACTGTATTGACAATAATACAATGTAGATATGCACATAATTATTTTATTACATTATAGATTAAAGATATACTTATACAATATCATGGCCTAAAAAATGAAGAGTGATGGTGATGAGAGAATGAGTGAACCTGATTTTATCGGTGGTTAGCCATAAAAAAATAACTCATGATTTTATGAGCTCTAGTGTAAATAACCTTATTGCTGGAAAGAAGAAAAATATTTGTTCCACAACCTTTGGTTCCTCACGACTTCAGAGAAACCTTCGAATAAAGTGAGGGAAAAATTGACAGGGGAGTAGGAATGGCAATAGCAATGGGTCAGCTCGGGCTCGGGCTTGGCCAGACCTGAGCCCGACCCCGATTTCTCAAATAAAAAACCCAATCCGATTAAAAACCCAAATTTTTATATATTGGGTCAGGTCTAATTCGGGTCAAGTTCGGGTTGGGCCGACCCAACCATAATTGTTCCTCATGTATTAATCTTTACTGTCACCTCAAGTAAATTGATTTTGAATGATGCACCACTTCCACTTGGTTAAATGACCTTAACATATACCTTAGTCAATTTGAAGATCAAATGAAAATATGCTTAGCTGTCGAATGGTAATTGTGATTGTAATCAAATTAACAACTGGAAATTAAGCAACCAAATATACCAGGAAATGTTTTTTAATAAGACTATAATCAACACATACCAAATTAAAAATACACAATTCAATTCTACAACCACAACCATTTCAATGACACACAATTTAATTCCATAACCCAGCCAAATAGAAAAAAAAAAAAAACTCATGTCTCATACAAATAAAAACACATAATTCAATTCTACAAGTCCACAACCCAACATAAAAAAAAGAAAAAAGAAACAAACTACTCTAATACTTGCAAGCCACATTCTTCTTCATCCGAAAATTCCTCTCTTGTAAAAATTTCACTTTCAAGAATTTTACCTACAACAGAAAAAGAAAAAGAAAAAGAAAAAGAAAGTGAAAAAATAATTAAGTATGTAAAATTATTATTAAACCAATTATTTTAATATTTTATACATTATTTTGTATTCGTACCTTTGGAGTTCGCCCGTAGCCAATGTTGAGTGCACATAAGCACTTCCAATGTCGCAGGATGAAGTATGCTCTAATGTGGAGTCAAAACTATACCTCTAGTGCTAAATGATGATTCAGAGGCAATGGTTGTTACGGGAACGGTTAAGATATCCTTCGCTATCTGAGCCAAGATAGGATATTTACCTTGGTTTGCCTTCCACCAATTCAAAATATTCAAGTCTTGAGTGGATTTGACTAAAGGCTTTTCTATGTTCCTCTCAAGGTCGGACTTCGATACCATGGTCTCACTATTTTGGCTCGCAAATGTCTCAAACTTACGTATATTAAAAAATTTACCAGCAGTGCCTATACTAAAATTAAAGCGATCATCGACTGAAGAAAACTCACCAACAATTGTATTACTCACATTCCCATTCTTACCTTCATAAAATTTAACCAAATCGTTACCTAGATTGCGTATCCTTTGGATTTTATTTGCAGCACCCTCACCATAAAGTTGTGGAAAATAATAATTAACCAATTGAATCATGAATCTCGGGTCAAGAATAACAGTCGTCGCCAAAATCCCATGTATTTGGGCCCAATATTTATCAAATTTCATAATCATTTGACCAACCATTTCTCTAACCACAGGTTCCCATTGATCCAGGTTAATCATCATTTCACATATCATTGGCAAAAAAAAGATTAGATGTCATATATTGTGTATTTGAAAATAGCTCTATCATCGAGTAAAACGGTAGCAAATATTCCAACATCTTTTCAGCCATCTCTCATTCCTCATCTGTTGGCAAAGAAGTGTAGTATTTGTCGCGCTGCTGCAATCTAGAAAAGACACTTTTATATTTCACAACAACATCAAGCACATACGTAGAATTCCATTTAGTTACACAGTCAAGCACTAATTGTTTTTCACACTTGACGTGGAGCTAGCAAATATATAAACATATTCATCACCCAAAAACTAAATTTTAGAAATAATTAGATTGAAGTAAAATTTAAAAAATATAATTAAATAATAAGAAAAGTATTGGTTTGGTGTTACATGTCAATGTGCAAGTGTACATAAAAAGTAATATAATGATGAATATCAAGATCGTCTCTATAAAGATTGATTTTAGCGAATTTATTATAGCAATCTTATCAGTGCAATTTTAGTAAACTAAATAAAACACAATAAATGAAGAAATTAATGATCTAATGAAATGAACAAGGCAATAAACAAAATACAATAAAGAGCATCTAAAGTCAAGCACAAAGATATATTCAATGACAAAGGGATAGTTGCATTCTAAACTCACTTACTAGTTATTAACTATCTTTCACTTGAAGTACAGTTGCTATAACATCTACTATAGTACTAGACAGAATCGCGAATGCATCTTCAATTGTCAAATTTTGGATATGTTATATCTATATGCAGTCTAAAAGTGATTACTTATGAAACTAACTTTAGATATAGCATTATACGTTTTATACTCCATTTGCCCTACAAAAGGAATTCCTATGTCAAGTTTTCACTAATTTTAGATTAAGCATTGCCTTATTCAAATCGAGATTAACTCAACTTGGGAAACTTAATCTAAAACTGTGTATTATCTTAATTTGTTCCACTAAATCACACCTTTTTAAGGCCCCTTCTTGGATATTATCCACTAAATAAGTAGTCAATTGAAATAGAAAAATTGCAATAAGTAAAATTAAAACAAAATGCTACAAATTATGAGTAACACATACATGTAAATCAACGAATCATTAAGCTTATTCAAAACCCACTAAATTAAGGTTTAGCTCATGATGAGCTTTGAAATAGTAATAATACAAGTGTTTGCCAGTAGTTACACTATCAAAAGGAGAATAAAACAAGGAAAATACAATATAAATGTTGAGATACAAAAGATCCAAAGTGTCACACTTTGATCTTCAGTTATCTCTCTTTTTTCTCCACGAAAGAATGCCTCTATTGCAGCTTTGAAATCTCTCCTTTTGTTTTCTTTGCATACGTCAACTATTGATGAAGTCTCTCCTTAAAAATATGCTCTTTTATATCTTGAGATTAGGGTAACCAAAAAAGCATTAGGTCTTGGCATCCTAGGACCACATTTTTTTTTTGTATTGTCTGTCACTATTTTGTCTGCACATGATAGTGGCAATGCAGTAACGCTGTAATAGACTTTGTCGATTAGCACGTGAATAGTCTGGATATTTTTGTCTGTATTTGATCTTAGATTGCTACAACAAATACTACAACATTCTCTCTAGTTTAGATTTGTCTTTGTTCATATGCAGATAAGTCTTTTGTAGTTTTCTGCAGGTTTGTTGCTGTAACAATGCAGTCCTTCTTCTTCAACATCCGTCAACAAGACATGCGCTTTTGAGTCACCTGCAATAGTACACTAAATTAGAGCACAAAATGGTCCAAAACATATTCAATTATAATTAAACTTAAATAGATACTTATGCAAAATGTAGCTAAAAATTGGATAAAAAATCATCATCTACTCTCTAAGTAATAATAGTTTAAACCTAAAAATATTATGATAACTCTCATTTCGTAGAGTTGTCAAGTACCTTAAAATTCAACTTTGCAATCGCCAAGACTTGTCCACAAAATGTCCGGCAACAATCATATATCCCTTCATTTGATTATTAGTATTTTATATATCTGTAGTAATTGCCACCCTACTATGATTATTAATTCTCCAACAAAGCCATTGCTTTTACCTTTTCAACTTGATATAATTTAAAGATCTCACTCTTTAAAGTGTTTCTACTCATCATCTTCACCACGAGGTTGGTATAATCCCTAAATGCATCATACTCCACAAAATTAAGTGGTAGCTCATACTTTACAACCAATGTTACAACTTTTGCCGAGCAACAATTAGATCAAATTATCTTGTCTCAACATAAGTTTTTCCATCATCTTTCTTCAACATGCTAAGAGTTTTTTGAAGACTATCAAAAACTTTAGGAACACCCTTTGCCTTACATCTTTTCAAGTGTCTATTCAAATGAGAGGTTCCATTAGTATTAAAGTCTACAAACTTAGCGAGACAATAGTTGCATTTCGCCTTTAATTCACCATTAATGTTACCTTTGAGAAATGTCCCCAAACATGAGAAGGTTGTCGGCCCCCTTCTCGCTTTCTTTTATTGGTACTTTGTCGTACCTTATCATCATTAAGGGATGGCTCTTTAACCTTTTCAGCTGCTTCAACCGCTTGAACGACATCATCTTTATTCTCTTCACCCACATTAAAATCTTCATGCGAATTCGATTTTCGTGCATCCGA
This sequence comes from Citrus sinensis, assembly GCF_022201045.2. Lineage (NCBI taxonomy): Eukaryota > Viridiplantae > Streptophyta > Magnoliopsida > Sapindales > Rutaceae > Citrus > Citrus sinensis. The sequence continues at coordinate 16,823,869 of NC_068562.1, forward strand.
ATTTGACATAATGACCTAAATTAAATGTGTAACAATTTTAGGTTAATTTATACGCATGATTAAACTTAAAACATGATTAAATTTATAAATTTTAAGTTAATTTATAAACTTAAAACATGATTAACCTTAATTTACAATTACAACATAATGATTAATATTCATAACCTTATATTTAACTAAAATATAATATTTACAGTAACAGCATAACATACGGTACAAGCACAATACGTTTTTGCACATCAGTTGAATTAATTATCATGAATATATTTAACTAAAATTCTAAAACAATCAATAAGCTTAAATGAAAAAATTCTTTAATATTTATAAATTACCAAGTTAATGGTGGTAGCGGCTCGATCCCCTTTCTCCCCCCTAGAGCATGGCTGTCTGGCTATCAATTTTGTGGTGGTTGGTTGGCGGTGGTGCTGCAGAGGATAATAGAGATGTCTTTTGCACAAATGGTTGGTTGGTGCCTGGCACTGGGCTTGTGCAGTCACGCCGTGTGCGGGGCAACTTGGGCCTTGGAGGAGACGCGATACGTTGACGAGCTACAACAGATTCACGCTGGTGGTGGCTGGATTTTGACTTAAGGTTTGTAAATTGTAAGTTTGGTTGATGGGTTTTGTGATTTGCGATTGAGATTTGAGAATTGAGAAAGTGAATATGTGATGTGCTTGTGCAAGTTGAGAATGTGATGTGTGCGTTTGAATTATGATGTGCATGTGCTAGCCTCTTTTTTTTTTTATAGGTTGGGTCAGGTTAAGTCGGTCTCTATTCTACCCAAGTCTTGACCCGAATTTAATTAGGCCCTAATTTTTTGACCCGAACTCGACTTGAGACCTTGAAATTCTGATCAAATCTCAAAAAATTTAGGTCGGGTCAATCGGACTGAAATTTGAATTGGGTCAAATTGCCATCTCTACATTTAACAACATGCTTCATTTGCACGTTGTCATTTGGCTTATGGAATCCACCACACTCATAAAACTGTTGTGATATTTTGTTTGACAACACACCATGAAGCACATTGTAAGTGGTAACTTTTTAGCAACTTTTAGCAACACACGATTTTAGAACATTTTTAAATACCATATTTAACATGTTTAGCATGCATGTTGCTAAACTCCTACTATTTTATCTCTTTTTTCTTTTAGTCTTCAATGACATCCTATAAGTATTATTTTGATGAAATAACGTCCTAAACCATTTGTTCAAAACTTTAAGTTATGTCTTGATGATATTTGAAGCACGTGTTCTCAAACTTTCGCAATGTTATTTGCCATCATAACTTGAAATTAACAACATGATGTAGATAAAGGTTAAACCATATGAGCATGAATGGACTTAATTTCATAGCGTAAGTATTTATGTTGAGTTTTAGCTTTATGTTCTATGTTTCCTTCAGGTCCCAGAACTGTTGGAGAACTCGTTGAAGTCAAAGATAGCTCTTACCAATGTCTTTCTCAAATAGAAAGGTGTCGCTGTTCTTACCTTCTAATAACTATTTATGTGTGTTCACAGACATCCTAGAAGTATCTGAGTTTAATATATGCTAGTATGCATAGTTTTGATTCCCCCTTGTTGTAGATGTTATATGATTGGAAATATGCTTAGCGTCCATGGCTAGCTACTTGTGGAGAAAGATGATGGAATGAATTTCTTCTACTTTTTGTATGTTAATTTGGATTTCTGCTTTACTTGCCTATAATTTATCTTCTTCAAGTAAAATGTTTGGTTAATTTACACATTAATATGTTCACGTGTGTCGACCACCATCCGAAAATATGTTCATCCAATTTTTACAACGAATAAGTCAAGCATTTCATTCATCAGTGTATATGCATTAACACCACACAAATCCTCAATATATATTGTCTTATATTATAAATATATACTGTATATGTATTTATCATTTTCCGTGATCATAAATTGTTTTGTATGATTTGTAGTTTTTGGCACTCTAATATTTGTTTTTTTTTTTTGAATTTTTTTGTTATTTTTCTTAATAATTTGCATTAATTAGTCCAACCTCACCTAGAATCTTAACATTAAGCAATTATGAATTTTTAGATCTGTTATTTTTAAGATCTGACCAATTAATTTGAAAGCCAGTGATAACAAATACAACATTATTTATTAAAAAATTATATTCCATAAATATAACAATTGGGTTAAAAGAATAAATATATTGTTACTGTACTTGAAAATCATAATGTTGGTTTTAGAAAACAATTTTTTTAGTATGATATAAAGCTGAAAATCGTTCATCTTTAATATTAATAATATTCTTCTTTTGTTGATTTATTAATTCTTTATAAAAAAATAATTGTTTGCTAATATAACTGAAAATACATAATGCTCATCTGCACTGCATCGTGATTATGGATTGGCTGGAGCAAAGTTGCTGCAGCTTGAGAGAGATGAACGTTGATGATGACCATGCTCTTGACAAAATTCAGCTTAGTTCTGCGAATAGCTCAAGTTTCCATCAAAAGATTAATCGAAGAAACTTCCCCTGGTAAATTAAAGCTTATTAATTTCTTTTAATCCTTTCATTAAATTTGATCATGTTATGGATTTTAGCCATAGAACATAAACTACAATATACATGGTATGCTTTTTATTCCCTATATATAAATGCAATTAGTAATTGGGTGCATTGAGTTATAAGCGGCTGATTGATGAAATTGCACTCATCGATTAATTTGACGGGCTTCATTTTGCTTTGAAGAAACAACATAACAAAGATGAACTCACAAGTCACGTCAAGTGTAAAACTATATAGTTAACTTATTTGATGTGGCCGGGTCGCCTAATATTTATGTGGATTTAATGATAAGGATTGAAGATGTCTCAACTCTTAGTAAATGGAGTTGAAGAGTGCAGTCGCGTCCCTATCCTTTATAATTATTAAAGGATTAGTTTGTGGTAGATTTTGTAGGTCTATCCAATATTATTTTGTGAGGATATGTCTATACAATAGTACCTAAACTTAAACACTAAGACAATTTTGAAGAAAAATTATATTGCAACATTTTGATAGATGTGGTTTTTTGGAATGATCATAACTGCAACTCTGCTACATCATAATAATATATTTATAACAAAAACTGTGAAATTTGTGGTTAGGTTTTGTTGGGAAAAGAATCCACAGAAGCAGCCGCAAGTTAAATGGAAACTAAATCAACATGATCCCAAACATACCCGGATCTTTTGGTACACATCTCTCTATATATTCAAGAGGATAAGCGGAAAGAATGTGATATGACTTTGAGGGAATACCCATTAAAGCATGAACTTCCCTTGGTTGACTTGTATCCTTGCTAGTGCTGATAATTAATCTGAAAATCATGCATAGTACCTATTGTTCTTATCAAAGGTATTGTGATCAATTAATCCGGAGTCGTTATTCCGGGGCCCTCTAGTAACAGTCATAAGAATCCTAGTGTGTCAACTTTCCAGTACTAAGGCCATCAGTGCTGTTGATACAAACCTGAGCATGAGATTGATTCTTGGGATCATATGGATCAAAAAGGGTTGCCATTGATCGTTGGAGTGTGATTCAAGGTAATAAGCCTTTTGGGAGGTGTTAATTTTACACTTGTAAAGTTACACAGGTCATTCTGGGTATTGGCTTAAGTCCTGGGCCTTTTTGGGTATAGAGGTTTAAGTTTACAACTTACTTTTGCATGCGTCTGACATGGCTACCTAACACGAAGGTCTAGTGATTGACTTTGTTGACTATTCTGGGTAATAAAGCCGAGTTATATGTATATATATATACACTCTTGGATTGGATCACTGTCCAGGAAGCCACCCAGCCCTTATAATAGATATATGAGGAGTGCTAGATGTCAAGAACACCGAGAGAATGTCGAGAGAAACGGCATGAGTAATGCCGTTTCTGTCGGCAGAAAAAAAAACAAAAGATTTTTTTAAATTTAAAAAGTTAAAAGGTCGGTATAAAAGGAAAAAAAATGCTGACTCTCTCTCCCTCCTCTCCCACGCTCGCTGGTACTCCTTCTCTTCCCCTCCTTTCGCTCACTACTCGTCTCCTTCACTCGCTCTCTACCACTCCTCGTCTCCTCCTCTCGCTCGCTACTACTCCAGATCTACTCGGTGGTCCCTGGTCGTTGGTGGTCGCTGCTCGCGGTGCTCGGTGCTTGGTGGTGCTGCTCGCTCTCATCGTCTCTCTCCGCTTCCCTCCTCTCCCTCGCTCGCTGCTACTCCAGATCTACTCGGTTGTTGCTGGTCGGTGGTCGCTGCTCACTGCTCGTCTCTCTCCATCGACCATGTTCTCACCTGCTGTAAATTTGCAATCCCTTAGCCCTTGTAAATTTTAGTTGCCAGCCCATCCACATGCCCTTATAGTGAGATCCGCGCTTCGCGCTCTTATTTTATTTCTCGTTTTTTTTTTACCTATCTTATTCGGTAGCTTTTCAATTTCATGCCTTCTGCCAATGGCTGTACAACTTTAAATTCAATTTTAATATATATTTTAAACGGTTGTTGGATTATTTTTGTCTGGAACTAGAACCATTAGTTGAATACATGTGGTGGTGCCTTATTGACAACTGAGGTTTGATTCGCCTTAAAAATTTGATCTTTATCAGAAATTTCCGAGCTTTGAGCCTAGATTTGCCCACTGGATGGTGGTTTATTGACAGTTGAGGTTTGATTTGCATGTAAAATTGCAGATTTACGGGCATTCTAGGTATGGTTTTTTGTGCTGGGTGGTTCTGAAAATTTTTTGATATATTGCCGGTTGGGTATAAATTTTTGTTGGTAATTACTTGGTGAAAATTGTCGGTTGGTATATGTATTACATTTGGTAATTATTTGGTAAAAATTTCTGATTGGGTATAAATTTTTATTTGTAATTACTTGTGAAAATACATGTTCATCGTTGAAAATACAATTGTGCAATTACATGTTCATCAATGTAAGTAGTTCGATTTAGCCAAATATAAGCGAAATGCTAGAAAAACTTGTTCGAACAAAATATAAGTCAAACATTAATCACATTCATTGTTGTTTTCGTTACGTTACATTGTTGATGTAGCAAATGTTGGAAACTTCCACTTCCAAACCCTTCGTACGTCATCGAATAAGAAGGATAATGTGGTTGCAAAGTATACGGCAGGAGCAGTTGTTGTAATATATAAAAAATTAAAATATAATATGAGATTTTAGAAATTAAAAAATATAAGTATACAAAATAATTAATATTCGTATTAAGAATAAATTATTATAAATTTTTACAAAATTTTGATCCACTAATAATTTAATCCATCATATTCTAAAAATTTAAATTAAAAAAATAAATCGAACACAAAATTTAAATTAAAAAATTTTAAATTGAAAAAAATTTAAATTAAAAATTTCTAAATCCCACCCATCATTTAAATTAAAAAACTTCTAAATAAAAAGAATTCTAAATCAAACACAACATTTATATTAAAAGAAATTCTAAATCCAACACAAAATTTAAATTAAAAATTTCTAAATCAAATTTATCATTATTTGATTTCTAAATAAAAATTTCTAAATCAAACTTCTAAATCAAAATTTCTAAATCAAAATTTCATTATCATATAACAAAAAATAATAGAATAAATAAAAAATCACTCTTTACCAGCTGGGTATTTTACTTCAAGCTGGTGATGAACTACTCCTACTAGCCTGCTAATGCCGTTTTCCTGCTTCTAAAATGAGAAAAAAAAACTCAACTCAATCCTTTCACGTGAATGAGCAAATACTCTTGCCCTAATGCCGTTCTCTCTACTTGTGAAATGAGAGAAAAATCTCAACTCAGTTAGTGCTTTTCGACAGCTAGAATCAAATGTGGGGGAGAAAGAGTAAAAAATGTGGAAAAAGCAAAAGTATCAAGAAAAAATAAAAGGGGCAAAAGTTCACGTGGTGGAGGGTGGGGCCGAGAGAAACGACATTACTGTATGTCGTTTCTCTCTGAAATGCAAGTTATGCAACTTAAGAGGGGGGTGAATTGAGATTTTAAAATTTATGCAATACAATTCGCACAATAATTTAATCTATTGCCTTAATCAAATCAAAATAATAAATCCAATCAAGCACAATATTAAAAGAGTAAGGGAAGAGAAAACAAACACAAAGATTTTTACGTGATTCGGCTATCCCTGCCTACGTCCACGCCTCCAAGCTCACCCGGCTTAAGGATTTAACTATCCAAGCCTCCTAAGGTTTCAAATGTTTACAATTAACTTCCAGGGTGTCAATGGACCTTTACAACAAGAGATTATATCCCCAATCTCTTCACCCCAAGTGTTTCCCACACTTGTACACTCACAATTTGATGAGAAATAAAAATCACAACAATGAAACTCTCTTTAAGAGTGGATAACAAATTATAGCTCAATAATGATTCAATAAATGATGATTTACGAAATGGAAGCTCAATATATGTTATATGATCTTATATTTACTTGTGTTAGTTCTTAGAATGAAGTTTGAGTTGAGTTTTTATAGTAAAAGTCCAAAAACTAGCCGTTATAGGCAAATTCCCGTGCTCAAGCGGTTAGCCGCTTGATTATCCGGCTAGCCACTCAGGAACAATGATATTACCGTTATTTTTTAATTTTGCTACAGTAATAGTGTTAGCTAAAATTAAACTTTAACCCAAAACTTTCTATAATTATACTATGGCCCAAAATGTCATAAAACTTTACAAATAGGTCCAATTTCAGAACTTCCTAAAAATAATTGTCTTTCCCAAACTTTCTGAAATTATGATATGGCCCCAAAAATTTTATTATGTCGCACAAAGGTCCTTTTCAACATAATACCCATATTTTTCAAAGTTCTCAAAATCTTTCACTTTAGTCCAAAATATTCATAAATTATAGTATGGCCCAAAACATTTCAAATGTTTATAAAAACGTCCAACTCTGAAATTTAATACTTATTTAAAATCAAAGATTTCAAATCTTAGCATTTAAGTCCAAATTACTTAAATCCACAAAATACTTTACTTTATAAAAATAAAACCTTTTAGTTTATGCAAAGTATTTAATTAAATTAATCTTTTGAGTTTCTCGAATGCTAAATCATACATCAATTAAATCATACTGGCTTTACAAGAATTTATTGCACTAATTTGTTCGTTGAGCTCTAAACTATATTCTTGATGTTGCCATTGTCCGTTGAGTGTCTTCAATCTTGATTTCACTTGATTCACTTGCATAAATATTATCTTTAAAAAATTAGTGAAAATGTGAAATACAATATTTATTAAATCACTCAATACATATGTTTGTTATCATCAAAATTACATCATGTATAGCCCTTTAGGCTAACACTCTCGGCATTCTCTCAGCATTCTCGATGAGAAGCATTTTCCTATATATATATATATATATAAACACATAAATTGCATTATGAGCACTATTCATGTATGAGATTATATATACTTCATTTGCACTAGTTACATTGCATTGTGAGAACTATTCATGTATGAGATTGCTTTATTCATTTTCAAGGTAGGAATGCAAACCTTTGTTATTTTTCATTTCTTTATTTTTAAACTTAGGTCCTATTTCATGTTGAAGTATTGCAACTTAAAAATTTTAACCACTCTAGAAAAAAAATTGTAACTATGAAATAAAAGTTAATATTATATATTAAATAAAATTTTTAATTAATAATTTTGACAAAATTAATAAATATATTATAAATTTTTTATCATACAAGTATAAAATTAAATTAATTTAACTTTCAAGTTATAGTAACTAATATTTACCCAATACTTTAATATTATAACTTAAAAGTTATAACTGTCCAATCTTAATCCTAGACAAAACCTATAAAAAGTCATAATTGCATTAAATTTTGTTGTAACCAAATTCATCCCGCTCTTATTCATTTAATGTGGCTCAATGGCCCAAGAGGGTAAAACTATTTACTTTTTGTTTTTTGAAAAGTTAGGGGTGGATAAAATCCAACTTTTATCCTCTTTTTTTCAAGATTTGAATTCATGTAGATGGTAAAATAAAACTATTTGCAATCACTAATCTACACTCACACATGCACCAAAAAATAAAAGTAAAACTTATTGAAATTAAATAAGTCTCCGTAAAATTAATTTTACCAAAGCTAAATAATCAAATACAGTATCTTAGGATTCTTTTCAGTATTTACCAGCACATAATCTTTATTCTTTCCTTATATGTATGATTTAGATTTTTACCATCTTTGAATCACATAACGATCTTGATTCTTAATATGTATACATCATTCAATGCTAATCTTCAAGTCGCAACTACAAATGGCCTTGCTTACTTATGTGATTCTTATGAGTGACCCTATGGCAGCAGTCTGAGAGGTACGGTTGACGCAAATTGAGAAAATATTTGTTTCTTAGGATGCAAGAAAAATTGTTAGGGTTTTTGGGGGGGGGGGTTATGAAGGTGTTGTTGGATCATAAACTTGATCCAAGATGAATAAATTCAAGCCCAACTCATGGAAGGTTCCATGAGTAGGTATGGTTGGTGAGTTTTGAATTATTTGTGTTAGGTGTGGTAGGTTTGACAGGTGAAGATGAATGGTTATTATTTTTTTGTAATTTCTTATTTGAATGATTGTGATTAGTTTGTTTCATGTATAAATACCCCTTCTCCCCTTTGGTTTAAGTATCTAGTGAAATAACAAAATCTCTAATTTGTAGAGAATGAAAAATAAGAGTTGTAGTTGGTGAAGAGTGTTGTTAAAGAAATAAAATACTGTGTTTTTTGAGTATTTAATTTGTTAATTCTCTAACAGGTGCATCATATCATTGGTGATTGTCCTGACTGTACATGATTTCTCTGTGCTTCACTTAACTCTCATAACATTACAATTGGTGGTCAATAAGTTTGGGATAGGACTAATTCCTATCCTCTGTTTGGTACATACATAGCTTTGGAATAAATTAGGGCCCACAAAATTATCTCATAAACTTAAGAAAATTAATCCCATGAGCCCTTGGGATAAAGTTACTAAGACAAACAGTGCCGAACTTATTTTTTGTTAAAAAAAGAATTAAGAGTCAAGATTTATATTGTATTTTAATTTTTTTTCTCTTACCTAATAAACATTGACTAAGTGCTCATCAAAAACTGAATTCTTATTCCTGGGACAATTTTATAGCTCAAGTATATTTACTAATTTATCAATATTAATATTAATATTATATCAATATATAATGTTTATATATATATTAGAATTAAAAAATGTAAATAACTAATAATACAAGAAAGTTTTTAGTTGATTATATTTAAAGAAAATATCGAACAGATTTCCCTTACTTTTAATTTATTATTATTGTTATAATTATTTTATTAAGTATAATTACAAACATTATAATATGATGTGAAATAAATAACTAAGAATAAAAAATAAATTATTAATTGATTACAAAAATAAAATATTCAAAATTTTTACTTAATTTAAATTTAGTATTCATTATTATAGTTATTTTATTTGAGTATTATTATAAACATTATAATTTAATGTGAAATAAATAACTAATAATAAAATATCCAAACATTTTTTTAGTTATTTATTTTAATTACTTTAATGTAAACATTATATATACAATTTAGTTCAACCCTATGTATTCCATAAACATGAGACAACCCTAAATTGCCATTTTCACATTAAATGATAGTTTGTAAACATATCACATCCCAACCTGTCATATTCTATACAGCATAATAAAATGGAGAGTTTTATGTTTAGTTGATCTCAAGTGCGATGCTCGTGCGTCATTGAGTAAGATTGCTCACTATAGTAAGGATGGCAATAGATTGGATTTGAATCACATTGAGTAAGATTGCTCACTATAGGATGGCAATAGATTGGATTTGACCTAAGATCTATATGATTCAAATCTAATCGGATCATATTTGAGTCAGTCTAAAATAAATTTGAACTGGATTTTAATATTGATGCGTAGATATAAGACAAATTTGAAGTAGGTCAACATCTATCTTAATATCCATATCCAAATCCATTTCCACTTACTTTTAATTTAATTTTAAAAATTTTAAAAAAATTGTGTAATTATAAATGATAATAAAATTTACTCATAGTGTATTAGTGGTATTTAGATTTACCATGTATTTAAACATCTTAAAATTTAAAGTTAGCTTTGTAAATTAAATGATAATACAAGAAAAATAATTAAGTGTAAAGTAAAATTAGGGCAATCGGCCCTAATTTCTCTTTGATCTACTTTTGTTTCTCTACTCCATTTGAATGCTTAGATCAATCCTTTAATTGCCAAGTAAATCTCTAAACTTGAGTTTCCCTTTCTATTATTTTGTAATAATCTTATTCATGTTATGTAATCACTAATTAGTGGTGGCTATCTATCATAAAATAACTATGTTATTCATATATTTAATTAAATATAGTCATAATAAAAATAAAAAGCACTAAATTAAATCATATTTAATTTATATGTCATTATTTATCGTTGTAACAATGATGATGGGTGTGTCGATATCGAGAAGATAAAAGAAACATGGAAACATTAGAATATTACATCAATCTTACTCTTATTTGTTTGTTTTAGTGTAAAAGTATAAGCTACAATAGTTGTTAGATTTTTTAGACAAATTAGATAACTTAATTGTTATCAATACATTTTAGTCTTTAATCTCCTTTCTAAAAAATTATTTTTCTTTTATTACTGAGTTTTAGTATCTATGATGGATGTAGTGCATATTTGAATTTTAATTTTTTTAAGATTTAGAGTAAATATAGATCTTTTTTTTTTTTGAATCTAGATGTGGAGCAAACAATATGAACCTATGATGGATCTGAAGTAGATATAAATTTTAAATTTTATTATGAATCTAGATCTAGAGCAGAATAAATCCAACTCATGTCTACTCCATTGTCATCTCTACACTATAGAAAACTCTATCAAATCCTTCGAATTGAACCGACTCACTAGTATTACACTAATGAAATTGTTAAAATCAAGATAAAAAAGAATCAATGGAAGATCGAAAGATCCTTAGGTATTTATATTAGTACACGTTACTTCGGTGGGATTCCGAATTTCTTTAGGTATAATCTCCGTCAATAGATTGTTACTAACAGCAACCTTATCCAAAGCAATGATATTACCAATCTCCCCAGAAAGAGAACCCTTTAACAAATTACTTACTACAGAAAAATTGATCAAGTTCTCTGAGTTGACTAGACTCATTGACATCATGCCAATGAAATTGTTAGAATCAAGATCAAGAGTCACCAATGGCATCTCCGAGAGATACTCAAGTTTGGAACTACAGATATGATTATCAACAAGAGCAAACCGATTGAGATTAGTGCACTTGTCAAACACATCTTTGACATTACCTTGAAGCGAATTCCTAGCGAGACAAATCTACGTACCCAATTTGACTTTCAATTACACTTGACACATTACTTTTTTATGGAACCAGACAACTTGATGTCCTCAAATCAACGTACTTCAACTTGGGTGGGCCATGATCTAATTATCGGAAAGGTAATGGCCCAGAAAGCTAGTTCATTTCAGGGAGTGAGCCCGAGAGAAGATTGTCACTTGGGTACAAAGTACTACGATTGAGTCAATTCACGGAATAGTCCTCTTCAACCCATTAGTAGATTAATCGAGAGTCTCGAAATGTCTCAAGTAGTCAAGTTCCCAAGGTTAGGTTAGATTTCCTAGTGAAAAATGTTGGAAAACGGTGATAAGGTTTCAAGCTTGAATAGACGGCCAAGGTCATTTGGAATAGCTTTTCAGGCGATGATCAATTATAAAATGGGAAAAAAATGTATACATTGTAGGCTTATAGTATTTAAGTAATCTCACATGCGACACTCGTATGACGCTGAGTAAGATGATTCATTACATAAAACTCTATCAAATTTATTGAATTCCACAAACTCACTAGTATTTTAGTAGTGAAATTGTTAAAATCAAGATCAAGAACCAATAATAGAAGATTCAAAAATTAAAAGCATATATGTGACTATAAACTAGAACTGACCGAATAAGATTAGTACGCTTCTAAAAACACATCATCACTAGTTGTAGAAAGAAAATTACAATCAAGATCAATCTCCACAAGTGACTCTGCATTAGAAAATTATCTTGGGATGGAACCAGACAAAAGTTGTTGCTATGGTGGGATTCAGCCAACGAAATAGTTATTACAAAAGTCCATTTGGTTAAACTTTCCAAGCGAAGAAGCCAATGGCCCAGAAAGCTATCTCATTTCAATAAAAAATGTCAACATTAAAATTTATTTCAACCTCAAGTGGAATGATCCCACAAAAAAAAAAAAATTCAAATTAAGGACTTGAAGACCTCTGAGATTCCCAATTCCTTTACATATAGGCCCCCATAGCAAATTGTTACTAAGAATGACCCTCTGCAGCAACAATGTTACCAATCTTCCCAAGAAGAGAAACTCCTAACAAATTACTAGATGCAGAAAGCTCCATTAGGTTCTCTGAGTTTTACTCTTCCATTTGCATTATACCTTTGAGATTACTGGACTGGAGATCAAGATACATCAATGGCTGGAATTGAACTAAAGAGATTATTATTATTAGAGAAAACTGGCTGAGTAAGATTAATCTACTGGTCCAACAAATCTTCAATGGTACCTGACAACAAATTCCTAATAAGATCAATCTCTAAAATTGACTCTGAATTAGGGAAGTCTCTTGTTACGGAACCAAACAACTTGGTTGTTGTTCAAACTGATATACTTCAACCTTGATTAACTTTTAATCTCTAGTGGGGGGATTCTACCAACTTGTTACTAAAAAGCCAAAGCGAGACCAATTGGTTCCACTTTCTAAGCCCAGAAGGCAAACGACGAGAAAGTTGTTCAGTTTAGCAGAATAACTCATCGAAAAAGTAAAACTAAGAGAAGATTTCTACTCAAGTCTAAGAAATGCAACTGAGAGGATTCACACAGTTGACGCAAAATAGTCCTTTTCGATCCATTTTTAGATAAATCACTTGCCCTGAGATGTTTCAATTTCTCAAGCATACGTGTGAATAAAGAATTAATACGGTATAATACAACATCAAATATTATATAATTAAAAATTAATATAATATAGTGTAACACCAAATATTATATAGTATTATTATAATACAATATTAATATAATATAATGTAATACATTATATCTATATTAAAATAATATAATATAGTATAATATAATATATAATATATTGTGTCAAACACACCCATAATAAAAAAGAAAAAGACATAAGATATGATTTGTCATTTGTTGGGGAGCTTAAGTGTATTTTTTTGTTGTTGCAAGTTCACTACCCGCAGCATTATCAATACTATTTACTTTGTCGTAAATGTTTTTGTGAGTGTAGCATTATCGAACACTAATTTAGATGGCAAAGAACCATTTTTTGTAGAAGACTTGTGATAATTTTTTATAACCAAATCGATAATAGAGCTGGACAGTGGAGGGCTTCGAAAGGTGAACAATACATCAAAGTAAATAGTTGGGTCCGCCCATGTTTGGGGTACATTTAAATTTTTTATTTAATTCTTTTAGCAGGGGTTTGAGGTATATTTAAAAAAAAAATTAATGGTCTAGAAGAGATTGAAGCCCCTCCTGAGCCTTAGTTGGATCCGCCTGTGTTTGACACCCCTCATTACATGAGGTTGCATTGTGTTCCATGTTTGAGACACCAAATTGCTGTATTAGGTTGAATTATAATGCTGCAACTTGGCGCCAAAAGTCGGGTTTAATTAATGCCTTCCATTGTTTTAACTTTGTAATAATAACAAATAAATATAATTTTTTAATTTAGTATAATATAATATAATATTTTTTATTTTTAGATTATAATTATTAATATAAATTAATAAATTAATAATTTATTATTCAATAATATTATATTATATTTTAATTACATTATATTAAAAATATAACTAAATAATGTAAATTTAATTATATTATAATAATTAACATATAAAATTGATTAATCTTTAATAAGTTAATAAGGCTAATAATAAATACTTAAATAATATATGAAAGTAAAAATATAACAAAATATTGGATTAAATAGTTATATATAGTAATTAATATATAAAAATCGATTACTACTCAACAATTTAATACAACTACTAATAAGTACTTAAGTAATATAAAAAATATTACATTATTTAATTGTATTACAATAATTAAATCAATTTTTTTAAAATCATTTAATATAACTAATACTAAATGTTTAACTATGAATAAATTTGAATAATATTAATTGAAAACTAATAATATAATAATTGCTGGATTTTTTTAGCAGAATTCATTTTGTTAGTGAATATACTACCACAATTGTATCACTTTATTAGTTTTCAATTATCTTGTGGTATATATAAACTTTTATTCTATCATCCTAAAATTATATTTGAACTAATTTTATAGATTTTAACTAATTATTTATGGTGTTATATTATTTATACATTATTTGATTAAATTATTTACTTTAATCTTTATTTCACAGGTTGTATATTTAGAAAATACTGAAAAATATATGTTATACTTTCAAAAATTTAAGACTATAAGCTTTACTTTTTATGAAGAATTATGATTTTTTAACATTTTTATTAAAAAATTTAAATTTCTATTTCTTATTTTCTAAGTAGTAATAAATATTATTTTCTAAATATATAATTTAAATTAATCACAAAAAAAATTAATATAATACAATGCAGCACTAATATAGTAAATTAAAAATTAATGTTGTATAGTGTAGCACCAAACATTATATAACATTATTATAATATAATGTTGATACAATACAATATAATAAAATATATTTATATTAAAATAATATAATACAATATAATATAATACAGTGTGCTAAATGCACTCATAATGAAAAGGAAAAAGGCATAAGTTATGATTTGTCATTTGTTGGGGAGCTTAAGTGTTTTTTTTTTTTTTTGTTGTTGCAAGTTCACTACCAGCAGCATTGTCAATACTACTTGCTTTGCCGTACATGTTTTTGTGAGTGTGGCATTATTGAACACTAATTTAGACGGCAAAGAACCTTTTTTTTTTTTTTTTTGTAGAAAACTTGTGATAATTTTTCATAACCAAAACGGTAATAGAGCTGGACAGTGGAGGGCTTCGAAAGGTAAACAGTAGGGCAAAGGCATGGGCGTCAACTTTTGCTTTTTGAGAAGCACTCTTTGTTAGCTTTTGCTTTTCTCCTTTAAGCACTGAAATAAGAGAAGCAAAAATAAAAGAGTTATGATATTTGCCCCGAGTCAAACCCCGAAACTAAACAAAACGACGCCGTTTGGTTTTTTTTTTTTTTTTTTTTACTTCTCCAAAACGTTGCTGTTTGACTTAGCATTTGCAAAATGACTCTGCAGAATCCCTACGTCTCTCTTCTTCTTTGTTCGACTTAACAACTGTTTTTCTCTTCATCCTCTTCGTCTTAAGCTGTGATCTTCCTCTTACAAAGAATGCACCCATTTAATGAAGAAGGTGATTAACAGCAGCTGCAAAATTTGTCCGTGAAAGCTGAGTTTCGGCGGAACAAGATCAACAGCGGCTGTGAAGTTTCGGTAGAACAAGATTAACTGAGTATTTGTTTCTATATTGCATTTTGAATGTTGATTAATGAGCTGGGCATTTGTTTGTATATCCCAACCTTATACTGCAATGCTTTTACAAAGGTTGAATTTGGAGATGCAGAATCCAGTACTCACAATAAATGAATCTCAAATTAATAATTTTACCGCGAATTAGGAAGTACAATCAACCCAGCATAAGAATCCAAAACTTTAAACCACCACAGTTTCCTCACCTTATCTGCTACAAG
Source organism: Citrus sinensis (assembly GCF_022201045.2). Taxonomy (NCBI): domain Eukaryota; kingdom Viridiplantae; phylum Streptophyta; class Magnoliopsida; order Sapindales; family Rutaceae; genus Citrus; species Citrus sinensis. The sequence goes on from NC_068562.1 coordinate 16,839,733, forward strand.
CATAGCATGAAGATGAACAAAAGCATGTGAGGCATCACCCATAACAGCCTCTTTAGACAGATTCTGCAGCTACTCATATCAGTCAGATATACATGTACAAGTGCGTGGGTGCGTAATCTTTATGAATGAGAGGGAGGGAGGAGGGTTTTTTTTGCAGAAATAGATTTATGAAGATAAAGAAATAGATTTATGAATGAGAGGGAGGGAGGATGGTTTTTTACAGAGTGTTGCACCAGTTTGTGTAGTAATCTTTGAAGGTAAGTGTTTGCGATTTCTTGCGGGAGAAAAGAGAAGCAAAGGATCTTGGCATCTTTGAAGAAGATGATGATTTGAACTTGATGTGAGCAAATTTGTTGTTTCTTCATAAGCAGCCAGAGAAAAGGATACAGGAAAGAGTTAAGTGAAAGATGAGAAACGAAGAAGTAAAGGGGAAATAGGCAAGCAAAACGCGCCGTTTCTTGGCTTTAGTTGTGAAACGTTGCATTTTGAGTTTTCGAAGCTTGATCCGGAGCAAACATCATTTTCCAAAACAAAATCCCACCAAAAGCCAACGTACAAGAATCAATTCCACCAACCGCATGGAACAGCGAGACTTAAGAATAACCACACTCCAACAAAGATTTGGAGAATAAAATAAGGTGGGGCATGTTAGATGGCTTTGGTTCGTGTGACCGTCTCTCTCTCTCTCTCTATTTGTTTAGTTTATTTCATTTTTTTAATCAATTATTATCTTTGCTTCTGCTTAATCCATACATGTGTGTTCACATCTCTCTAGGATAAAAAGAACGATGATTTTGATTTTGTTTGTTGGTTTTGGAGTTTTGGATTTGAAATCTCTGCTTTTGCTTTTTAGTGTGCTTACATAGTCATTATGATAATTTCGCCTTATCTTTTTTGATAATTGGGTAAAAGTTTGTTTAGTCCTCATAATATATGAGGTTAGTGTCTATTTAATCCATATATTTTTAAAAACACTTCAAAACGTTTATATTGTTAAATATTGACACTCATGCCATTATTTTTTATTATTTTTAACTTGTTTTTATAATATTACACTCTTACAATAATGTTTCTTTTTTAGATATTAATAAAAAATTAGATTATCGAATTAAACTAAAAAATAAAACAAAAATAAAAAAGGTATATATTAATTTTTGTAGAAGCTCATGTATGTCTAAAAAATTAATATTGTAAAAAAATTACATTATCAATTTTTTTAGAAAAATTAATATTTAACTCAAGAGTGTGTTCCACAAAAATTAATATATATTTTTATTTTATTTTATTTTTTGGTGTTAAACTGGTAATTTATTTTTTCTTTTTAATAATGTCTAAAAAATTATTATAATAGGATAATATTGTAAAAATAAGTTAAAATGAACAAAAGATAACGGCAAGAGTGTCAATAATTTAATGACAGAGATGATTTGAGGTATTTTAAAAAATATAGGGACTAAACGAATACTAACTTTAAAATATAGGGACTAAACAAACTTTTACCCTTGATAATTTTTAAATCATTTTTCTTACTTTTGAATTCTAAAAGTAATTAATTTTCTTCTCAAAAAAGTATTAATTTTAATTATTGACCATCGCCCACTTGTTAAAGTATAAAAACATCCTTTTTTTAATATTTTTGTTGACTAAAGATTTCAACTCTAAAAGAAATACTTTTTAAATTAACAAAAATAATAAAATAAAAATGACGCAGTCCGTAAAATTCAAAAAAGAAAATTGCCTTGGCCACACGCGGCCATGGATTTGACTCCCAGGTTGCCATGGCCGCACGCGGCTAAGGCTTTGGTTCTAAGCCACCACACTTATGGTTTCTTCAAATATATCGGACCCGATCTTAGGATCAGATACTCCCAAACTTTAAGGAGATTAGGCTCAAAAAAGTTTCTTAATTCATCGGTTATGGGTTTTAAGAAACATAGTTGCGCTAATTAAGAGCATCGAGAGCTAACTCGAATGGGTGAAAGGCATGAACTGAAGGATTTTACTGAAGCAGTTCATATCAGAAATAGAGCTTCGAACAGCTTTCGTGCTTTGCCCCATTTGGTCGAGACCATAAGCCAAAAACAGAGAGTATATTAGAAGCCGTCTCGTACAACAAATACAGAGCTATTGAAGCGGCTTGAATTATGAACACTCAATGGAATAACTAAAACCAAAGCAATATACTCGCCAGGTGTTGCAGTTACCATGGGCGGATTCACCTTAGGACCAGTGGGGACTTAAGCCCCCACTGGAAATTTTTTTTTTTAATAATTAATTTAGTTTTCTTAAAATTCTCAATAATTTTTTCTAAAGCCCCTGTTGATTTATAAAACCCCCAGTGAATCACTATAATTTTTTCTAAAGCCCCCAGTGAATCTGTCTCCGCCCCTGCCAGTTACCATGGATTTAGTTCCCATGGCAGCGCGTGAACATGGATTTGGCTACCATGCCGCGCACAACCAAGGGTTTGGTTTCCATGGCTGTGCATGGCCATGGGTTTGGTTTCTATGGCCACGTACTGTTAAGGGTTTGGTTGCCTTGGCTGCGCGTGGCTATGGGTTTGATTGTGTTGGCAGCGTACGGCCATAGATGGGAGAGAAGCCAAGGGTTTGATATTTATGGGTGCAAAATGGTATTTTTTCATTTTTTATTTTAGAAAACTTAGAAATATTTAGGCCATTGAAAATTAGCCTACATAGAGATTTGACTTCTTTTTTTTTTTTTGGTTAATTGACTGATATGAGAATGTATAAATATCATTTTACCTTTTTGGCATTAAAAATAAATGAGATAACAATTTTTAATGAGTAACTTGATGTATTTAAAAGTAAAGGGATAGTTTTGATATTGTCAATTCACGAGAGGTATGGGGAAATTAATCCTTACTACTTATGGGTCCTTTAAACTTTGCTTTTCTTTTTACCTTAGTTTTGTCAATGCTCATCCACATATAAGATACGAATTTTAATCTTCAAAAAAATACTTTTATATTTTATTTTCCCTTGATTCTTTTTTTATTATTTTGTTTTACCTTGATCCACATCAAGAAAAATAATTTTGCTTAACTAATCTGTGTATTAAACAATACTATGGTAGAAAACAAAAAAAAAAAATTATTAATATCCTAGAACAAATATAGAATTTATGATTAAACCCGTTCAATATAAAATTTTCCAATTATTTTCAATACGATTACTTTATTTTTAGTTGATGGCTGACATTTTTCTTCGTTTAATTAAATTAAATGAATAAATTTTTTTAATGATAGTTTAATATTGATTTATAAGTTTTATGTTATTTTGGCATGTGTTTACTTTTTTTATAATTTTATAATATCAATTTACTACTCTTATATTAATTTACTTATTTTATATTCTATATACTAATCTATGTAATTTATAAAATTTATGTTTATCTCAGTATTAATGCCATAATTTTAGTCATGGAACCGTAGCATTTCCCTTATTTAAAACATGATGTTTATATGCTGGATGGATCGTCTTCAAATGCAAGTCATTTTCGTCTATATGCATAAATTAATGAATTTGTTCCCTTGTCTGGGTGCTTATATGTTGGATATATGTTCTTTCATAATTGCAAGATTGAACACTAATTAAATGAGAAATAGAAAATTCACAATTAGGTGCTTTTTTTTAAATTACCCTTGTTAAAAAAATTTAATTATGAAGTAAAACTTAATAATATGTAGTAAATATAATTTTTAAATAATAATTTAAAAAAAAAAGTAAAGATGTTATAAGTTTTTAATCATAAAAGTGGTGGATCAAATTAACTTAGTTTTTAAGTTACAGTAGCTAATATTTACTAAATAAATTCTAAACTATAATTGTCCAACCTCAATACCAAGCAAGCTTTAATTGAGCCGAATCAAGTTGGAATTTCTAATTTGCCTCACCTCTATTTGAAGTTTCAGATTTTAGTTTCAAAATATCCCAACTCAATTGAACTAATTTGGATTCAATTTTTCTCTAAACTAGAGATGCCCGGCAGGCTAGCTCCACATGGCATGGCACGGGCATGTCACACATCCAAATAGCACCATATGGCACAAGAACATTTTGATAGGACACATGGCGTGGTAGGCATACACACGACTGAGTTAGGCTGAGAATTTTAAGTACTGGGCCTTGAAAGCATTGTGCTCTTAGAAATGTGCTAAAGAGACACGTGAAGAAGGTTAGGGATAAGCACGTTTTATTAGTGGGCTAACACATGGCTTGCAAGGTATTAATAGCATGCTGGCCAAAGTATATTAAAGTAAAATCTTATTTTGAAAAATAAATTTAAAATTTTATGATTTTACAAATAACTTCAAATTGAATCTTTTAATGTATATTATTAGCATAAGTTTTTCAAATTCATTTAATTCTCCGTTTCATAAAAAATACTCTAATTGTTTTATGTTTATAATCTATAGATAATATCATGATTTTAATAAATAAAATTATATATACCATGATTTTATATATGTATGCATTAATTTATTTTGAACTATGATCTATTATTGATGACTCTATGCAAGTTTAAGTTAACAATTAACCCTTAAAAAAATTTATTATTATTGTTGTTGTTGTTGTTGTTGTTTATTAAAAAAGAATTATAATACTGTAAAGTTTAACTTAATAGTTAGTATTATATTATCTTATTATTATTAGTTTCTTATTATTGAATATGAATTTTAATTTTAAAATGATTAGATGGAATTTGACTAAAAACATGTTGACTCAAAAAAAGTACATAGATTTAAAAAGAAAAAAACGCACTAACAGTTTAGTATGCCTCCATAAGAAAAGAAAAAAAAAATTATTATACTTGTCGTGCCAACCCACATGTCCTTATAGGCCTTCTTTTTTTTTTTTTTTTTTTTTTTGAAGAGAACTATTGCTCATGCTATTTATACCATACAAATTACTGAAACCCATTTACATCAACTCTAATATGCTATCGCTCAGATTTTTTTAACCCTCTTAAATATTCGAGGAACGCCCAAGTCCACTCCTAAGAAAAAGAGTGTTTTCACTTAAGCTCTGAAACTCCAAAGAAGAACATCCCTATAATGCGCCTGCGGAGACTCGAACCGCTTCCCTCACATTTGTGAGGGAGTAGTTTTAGCCACCTGGGCTAAGCCCAAGTGGTTCATAGGCCTGCCTTTACCAACATGACCCTTGGCCATCTCTAATTTAAACCAATCCAAACCGATCTACACCTACTCCATTGCATGTAATTATCTCGTGAGTCATGACAATATATAAGTATACGGTGACATACACATAAAGCTCTGGCTACACTTCATTACGTTACGCTTCCAAGTTCCAAAGGCTGCTAGTGCTGCCATACTACAGTGATTATCCAATGAAGTTTCTTTTTCTATGAATACAAGTAAAATTGACTTAAAAAATTTCTTGCAACTTTTCTTTTTAGCTTATAGTAGTAAGCTATCTATAACTATCAAAGTCTAGTCTTTTCGTTCATATTGCCCACAGGAGGCATAACCACTCGTACAAGCGATTTTGACAGGCTCCACTTGACATTTGACAAGTGCATCTATAAGGCACAAAATTTTGTTAATTAATTAATATTAAAAATTTAAATTTTGTAAGTAAAAAAATAACAAATAAAATCATATTAGGCTGTTATATAATATGATTTATAATAATTACAAATCACGTGTTCGAACATTTCAAGAGTCGTATGGAGCATTTACGCCCGTATTTATGCATGTTAGTTTATTACTTTGTTATAAGAAATAAGAAGAGTAAAATACTCCTTTTTTAATTGTATTTATTAAAAGATAAAGAATCGTTAAATTTAAATTTATTTTTTAATTCTTGAGCAAAATATTTGTTGATAATAAATTAAATTTAATATAGTACATATTCCATTTAAACCTTTGTATTTTTAAGTCTAAGTTTTCTTTCTCTTATTAAAAATATAAGAAATTTATCATTGATCCAACATTAACAATTTAAAATCAATTCATTTTCTGTTGTTTAATATAATATAATTTAATTGTAAAATTGTCAATAAAAAAATTGAAATAATAGTTCTTTATAGGTAATCATTTAAATTACAATAGTCCCCTTCTCTTTGGCATAATTATTTTATGAGCAGTTCTATTATTTTTGTTTGCCATGGGTACTTCTGTCATTTTATCATATAACACACAATTTGGCGCCAAAATGAAGCACCTTTTAGTAGCCAACGGCGGCGTTTCAAGCTTGTGGGAGTGATGTTTATAGTCAAAGAGAGAGAATGAGTGTTTGTTTTGTGATCTCATTTTCTCTGCTGTTTGTGTTGTACTCTCGTTTTCTCTGTTATATTTTCACCTCTTCAACGTTTTCCTTTACCCTTTGCAACTTCGATTTTATTCCCTGGAAATGGCTAAGCTCCTGCTCTGTCTGATGGTTTTTTCTTTAAGTTTTGGAACTTTTACCGCCATTGATGAGCCAAAACAAGAAAGAAGAAGTCTTGTTCATTTCAAAAACTCCCTTCAAAATCCTCAAGTCCTTTCTGGATGGAACAAAACGACTCGACACTGTCACTGGTTTGGAGTGAAATGTAGACACAGCCGAGTCGTCTCTCTTGTTATCCAAACTCAGTCACTCAAAGGCCCTGTCTCTCCTTTCCTCTTTAATCTTTCGAGCCTCAGAATCCTTGACCTCTCCAAAAACCTTCTCTTTGGTCAACTTTCTCCTCAAGTCTCCAACCTTAAACGTCTGAAAATGCTGTCTGTGGGTGAAAACCAGCTGTCCGGTTCTATCCCGAGTCAACTCGGTTTGCTGACTCGGCTCGAAACTATCTCGCTTCGTTCCAACTCTTTCACCGGGGAAATGCCATCTGAGCTTGGGGACATAAAACAGCTCAAGTCCCTCGATTTTTCCGGCAATGGCTTGAATGGAACAATTCCGAGTCGACTCGGTGACTTGACTCAATTGCAGGACTTGGACCTCAGTGACAATCTTCTCTCAGGTTCACTCCCTGTAAGTCTCTTAAAAAATTTACAGTCTTTGAGTTATCTGGATGTTTCAAATAACTTACTGTCTGGTAACATTCCCCCTGAAATTGGCAACTTGAAAAAGCTCAGTGACCTTTATCTTGGCATAGGTCCATACCAGCTGAGCTTGGTAACTGTAGGAATTTGAAAGCAGTGGTGCTTTCTTTCAATGCATTATCTGGGTCGTTGCCTGAGCAGCTGGCCGAGCTACAAGTTTTTACGTTTTCTGCTGGAATGAACCAACTTTCTGGACCATTGCCTTCTTGGCTGGGGAAGTGGAACCAAATGGACTCCCTCTGGCTGTATAATAACCAGTTTGTTGGCCGAATCACACCAGAGATTGGAAATTGTTCTATGTTGAAGTACATTAGTTTGAGCAATAACAAGCTGTCTGGTCCCATACCAAGAGAATTGTGTAATTCAGGATCCCTTGTGGAGATTAATCTTGATGGGAATATGCTTTCAGGAACTATTGAAGATGTTTTTGACAGGTGTACCAATCTGAGTGAGTTGGTACTCGTAAATAATCGCATCTCTGGTTCCATACCTGAGTATATCTCGGAGCTGCCATTGAAGGTTTTTGATCTTCAATATAACAATTTCACTGGTGTAATACCAGTGAGTCTGTGGAACTCGGAGAACTTGATGGAGTTTAATGCAGCCAGTAATCTGTTAGAGGGTTCTCTTTCCTGGGAGATAAGTAATGCCGTTGCTTTGGAGAAGCTTGATCTTAGTAGCAATATGTTAACAAGGCAAATACCTAAGAAAATTGGGAATCTCACAAATATTCAAATTCTTAAGTTGAATTCAAATTTTTTTGATGGGATTATTCCAATGGAATTTGGAGACTGCATTTCACTTAACACATTGGACCTGGGAAGCAACAATCTCAATGGGTCAATTCCAGAGAAGATTGCAGACCTGGCTTAGCTACAATTCTTAGATCTTTCTCATAATAATTTATCGGGGCCGATTCCTTCAAAGCCTTCATCCTATTTTCATGAGGTCAATATACCTGATTTAAGTTATAGCTAGAATCACGGAAAGTTTGATCTTTCATACAATACGTTGTCTGGTCCAATACCTGAAGTACTGGGGAGCTGCGTGGTGGTGGTATATCTTCTACTCAACAATAACATGCTCTCTGGTAAGATTCCTGGATCACTCTCGAGACTAACAAACCTTACAACCTTGAACTTGTTTGGGAATCTGTTAACAGGTTCCATTCCACCGGAATTTGGTGACTCTCTCAAGGTTCAAGGCTTGTATTTGGGACATAACCAGCTTACGGGTTCCATCCCTGAAAGCTTAGGTTATTTGAGTGGTTTGGTAAATGGTAAGGCTGAATTTGTCAGGGAATAAATTATATGGTTCAGTGCCAACTAGTTTTGGGAACTTGAACGGGCTCACCCATCTGGATTTAAGCTGTAATGAGCTTGATGGTGAGCTTCCTTAATCTTTGTCACACATTCTAGGAATTGTGGGGCTTTATGTTCAATCCAATAAGTTTTATGGTCCACTAAATAAGCTCTTTTTTTAAATTCAGTTGCCTGAAAGATTTTAATAATGAACTTGAGTAATAATTTCTTTGATGGGGGTTTGCCACAGTCTTTGAATAACCTTCCATGCTTAACAAGTGTGGATTTTCATCTAAACAAGTTTACAGGAGAGATTCCTCCTGAACTTGGTAATCTTGTGCAACTGGAATACCTGGATTTTTCAATGAACATGCTAGATGGACATATTCCAGAGAAGTTATGTAGTTTGCCCTATCTGTTATACCTGAATTTGGCAGATAATAGATTGGAAGGTGAGGTGCCGAGAAGTGGTATTTGTCAGAACCTCTCAATAATTTCACTCACTGGGAACAAAGATCTCTGTGAGAAAATTATGGGTTCAGATTGTCAGATTTTGACCTTTGGTAAATTGGCCCTGGTTGGAATTGTTGTTGGCTCAGTTCTTGTCATTGCAATTATCGTCTTTGTGCTGCGGTCGTGGATTCAAAGAAGCAACAGGCAAAGTGATCCTAAGGAAACTGAAGAAAGCAAGCAGAACAGTATCTCTGAGCAAAATAGAAAGAGTATCTCAGATCGCAGCAGCATCGCGTTAATGGAGCATTTGAGCATCAATTTAGCCATGTTTGAGCCAAGTCTGGGAGGAAAATGTTATTGGAGGTGGTGGCTTTCGAACTGCATTCAAAGGTACTATGCCTGATCAGAAAACAGTTGCAGTCAAGAAGCTAAGTCAGGCTACCGGACAGTGTGACCGAGAATTCGCTGCTGAAATGGAAACCTTGGACATGGTAAAGCACCAAAATCTTGTGCAGTTGCTTGGTTACTGCTCAGTTGGTGAGGAGAAGCTACTTGTTTATGAGTACATGGTCAATGGAAGCTTAGATGACTGGCTAAGAAATCGGGCTGCATCTCTTGATTGGGGCAAACGCTGTAAAATTGCATATGGCGCTGCTCGTGGCATATCATTTCTTCATCATGGCTTCAAACCTTATATCATCCACATGGATATCAAAACCAGCAACATCTTGCTCAATGATTACTTTGAAGCAAAAGTTTCAGATTTTGGGCTTGCTCGATTGATCAGTGATTGCGAGAGTCATGTAAGCACTGATACAGCAGACACGATTGGCTATGTTCCCTCGGAGTATGGCCAAGCTGGGAGGGCTAACGAAAGAGGTGATATATATAGCTTCGGTGTTATTTTACTTGAATTGGTGACTGGAAAACAGCCCACAGGACCTGAGTTTGAAGATAAAGATGGTGGGAACTTGGTTGATTGGGTGTTGCTGATGATGAAGAAGGAATAGGTTGATGATGTTCTGGACCTTATAGTACGTAATGCAAATTCAAAACCAATGATGCTTAAAATGTTGCAGATTGCCACTGCTTGCGTCTCTGATAATCCTACTGTGAGGCCTAGCATGCTTCATGTGCAGGAGTTTCTTGAAAATATTATAGTGGAAGAACATTCAGAAGAGATTAGAATAGAAAGGGGAGAATCCTCTGGTACTAAGGATATATATAGCAGAGGTAAGTTTGAAATAAATTGCAAAATATGTAGAATGAACTTAGAATGATAAGCACCAGAGTTCCTGCTGCTAATCTAATCATAATTTAGTTTCAAAAAATTTTTATTGTCAATTAAAGTCATTACTTGGGAGCTTGGGAACTTTCGCAATTCCCCTGAAAGCTACACAAAAAATCTACTCACATATACAATGTCCTAACTAGATACTACTCAACAAAAAAATCCCTTAGTATAAGCTCTATTTGCTGAAGTTTTTGTTATGTTAAAACATGCAGGTTAAAAGTGTGGATGTTATTTTGCTTCTACCAGAGATACCAAAGTTGGTTCGTTTTCAGTGGAGTTGATTGTGCAAGAAAGTGCTGTGATTGAGAGCGAAAAAGAAGTATCTATGCTAATGTGTAGTGAAGATGATAGAGTCAACAGAGGTAAACCCTGTCAAAATATTTATGTTTGAGAATGTAAACTGCTAGTGTCAATGAATTGTGACTACTACTCTATTACTGCAACCAACCTAAAAAATGGCCATTAATGTCTTTGTGTCTTCTGTCTCCTCTTAGCCTGAAATATGACATAATGAGATCAGGTGGGAGAAACATTTGTTACCAACACCAACCAAGTTCACAAAACCTGTTATGTCATATGGCCGAACAGATTTGTTTAACAATGATATAGTTACCTATACTTTGCAATATCACATTTAAGCATTTAGGCCAAAATTATTGATATTGTAGCCTAATTCATAACAGTTTAGAGAATAGTGATCTGTGTAAGGTTAGCAGGAAAATGACTACACCACCAGCAACAGGATATCCTGTAAATATAGAATAAATATCAGCTTGCATCTTGCATGACTTTATAGATGCTTTTGGCATTAATAGTGACTTCAGTTTTGGGAGTAAAGGGGATGTGAGCTAGAAGTAGGTAGAATATGAATAAGAAGGATTGAAGTTTTAATTGGAGAAAGATATTGACAGTGACTTATGAATTATTCATTTGGTTTCTTGGTGGCCTTTTCATTTATATAGGTTTAATTGGAATAAGAAATTTTAGAATAAGTTTTATAGAGGAGTGGGGTTGGTAATGGTGCAATTATTAATCGCCTAGAGCCATTTGGAAAGTGAGTATTTCTTTTCTTCATCTTGTTATGTTGTTGAGCTTTGAAGTGTGATATGTGCAGATCATTATGTACTTTTAGACTGTGGGGCAGTACAGGCAGATGCATCAACTGTAGACCACCTTGCCTAATTGGAGACTCTAATGTAGGGGAGCACACATTAGGGGGAATCCATAATATAATGGATGGCATCAGCTTAACCTGATGCTATTGTTATAATGTTTATCTGGATCTTCAAAATTTCTCTCACTAGAGCAAGTTGCTATGATTCAGACACTTAGTTAGAAACCGTGGATGAACTATGCAGCAATAAATCATCTTTAAAGGATAGCTTCTGGTAGTTATGTTTTTGTTGGTGAATCATTGCGTATTTTTTTTAATACAATTTGAGTAAAACAAGACAGGACTTAGCTGTAGGGTGCATGAATTTATTTCACTTGGTCGTTCTTTTTGTTTCCACTTCTCCCATTTGGATGTTGCTCCATAATTGGAGTCAAATGGCCCGTTCTCAAACTATATAATCAAAAGATGGCTCATAACAGCTACAAGCTAGCAAATTAATGAAATAAATGCAGCTTTTAAGTTTTCAAATTTTGAATCTCTTCGCATTTCGCTTTGCAGGTAACAGTAAGGAGAAGCCAAAAGCTAATTGGTAAGATCACAGCACTTCTAAATTTGGTAAGTTTTTTAAAACAGACCATTCTTTTACATTGAAATGTTATTAGTTAGGTTCATATTTTTGTTCATTCATATTCGTATGCCACTCATAATACCATTCTTTTGCTAGACCCTCGTTTATCGTTCACACGATCGAGTTCTTACAATTCATAAGCACGCAAGACTAGAAGGAGAGAAAAATGAAGTTAAAATGAAAATCTTGTTCAACATTCAGTGGCTGCTTTAACCAATTGCTGGTTTTTCATTGGGGTAAGTAGACATCAGTCCAAGTTGTCAAGTTATACAGGTTTCTTTTATCCATGACCAGTTTTACTTTCCATTTTCTAGGAACAAACAAGTTGACAATATTATAGCAGTTCCTCCTTGTTGGTATTGTAGGGGGATACACTTTTGGTCTAGCTTGCTAAGGATTAGCAGTTGCCGATGATTAGTCTTTCAAGATTCCCAATTGGTTTGCACAGTCATCTTCAACACTCTGTAGGCTTGGTTGCTTGGTCGTTTTGATTTGTAGACTTGTAATGGTTTCAGAGATTTTTGTTGTTTGAATAGAAGGGTGTTCCTTTCGGGAAAAATGGAAAAAAGAAAAAAAGAAAAATAGAGCGATGTTGGCTAAGCAAGGTTGGTGATTGGTCTTTGAACATTCTTTGGTAGCTCGGGTGTTGAAAGCTCGATACTTTAAACACAAGTCTTTTCTTACTGCCAAGCATGGTCATAACCCTTATCTTATGTCTGGTGAAGTCTTCTATGGGTACATGGTGTTCTTGAACGGGGTATTCGGTGAAATATTGGGTGTGGGTCACAACTCACAAGTGGATGTCTGTCATCGCAATTGGATTCCACTGCTCAATTCTTTTTGCGCAGTCTCTAGTGCCTCGCTTTGATAAAAAAGTCTCTCCTATACCGTTGGATGGTAATCGTTGGAATGATTCTTTGTTGCGGGAGCATTTTGTGCCTTTGCACGTCCAATATTCCCCTGCAGATGTGATGTCCATTCCTAGAACCACATATTAAATTGTGACCCTCGGCCAAAAGGCATCTGTAAGAACCTTTTGAATCAAGCAGTGTGAGGATTCAAAAGGTTGTCAGCATCTTACAGACTTGCACAGTTACATTAAGTTTCGTTTCGATTTCCGTGTTGTCCTTTATTTGTATTCATCAAACCCTTTCTTTAAGTCAAATAAGTGTTAACTAAATGAACCATAACCGTGTAACGCTGCCACAAAAAGAATTTGACCTCACGAGGAACATTGAGATGCCAGATCTTATTCCGATCCCTTGAAGAATTACTAGAACTTTTTACAGCATCCATATTCTCCCAAGCCAGAGACATAAGATGCACTAATTTAACGGTATAATTGCCATCCTTCGTAAAATGGCATAACACCTCATCAACCCTTGGAGACTAGGCACATGAATTTGCAAAATGGATTCAATAGCCTACAAGAGTTGATAGCAGACTTGCTTGACCTATTGAAAGAAATGCCAGTATAGACTTATGGTACAAGGTCGGCTAGCTAAAGGCTTCGGTTCTAGGCAAGGATCCGCCAGTAGCAGTTCATTTCCCAGTTCCTGTTGAAAAAACATGCACGTGGCATGCAAAATCAAGAAAGCATGCAATTTTTCAAAGAGCTACCAAACATTTGAAGAAAAAATAAAAAGTTGGCAAATTTGTCAAATTTGCCAAATGGACAGCATTGACAATTTGCTTAGGTTATGTGGAATAGTAAAGGGGTTGGTGCAATAGTGCCATTGTTTTCCCTATAAATAGATGGCACTTCTTCCATTCATTTGCATCCCAAAAAAATTGTTAGGCTTATAAGTTTCTAAGCTTTTGAGAGAAGTGAGAGAAGTGTGTCTGGGGAATTTATTTTTCCTGCAGAGTGTGAGAGTACTACGTATATTTGGGTTTTTGGGAAGTGAGATTCGTTACTCAAATATTGTACTCTATTAATTGTTAAATAAACAATTATTCTTTCTTGCCTCCGTGGATGTAGGTTTAATTACTGAACCACGTAATTCTTGTGTCCTTTATTTTTCTATAATTATTTGGTGCGCTTGATTCCGTATTCCATGCACAACAAGTGGTATCAGAGCCGACGGTTCGTACTGGGGGGGATACGGTACTGTTCACGTATATGGTACTATTCACGAATACGGTGGAGACGGCCATTTGTACTTGGGGAGACAGTCTATTGTAAGTAGTGTGTATTTTTGCATGTCTAGAAAAGTTCTGTCCACAAAGGCGATAAAAGTCTAAGGATTCTAGTTTTTAATTGGGACCGAGTTCCCGTCCAGTCTCCTGGGAACTTTCCTGATGCATTTATTCACACAAAATTAACATCATAGAGACTATTTTTCAAGTGGAAATAATTCGTTGAGAAAATGGTAGAAGATGAAACTTCCAGAATTGGGGAGAGATCTACCGAGACTATTTCAGGAGACACTTAAGGTGGGAGGCGAGATTTGTCAAATCGCTATTCAGCACCTGTTATAGGAGGCCAGAAGATCGATGTTGAAAAGTTTGATGAGAAAATCAACTTCGGCATGTGGAGGCGCGAAGTTATGGATGCCCTTATTCAAATCGATCTCGATATTGTTCTGAAAAATAAAAGACACTTGTATGATGAAGAAATTTGGGATCGTATCAACGAGAAAGCTTGTGGTTAGATCAGATCTTGTTTGACTAAGGAGGTGAAATACTTGGTGAAAGATGAGGAGTGTGCGGTGACTTTGTGGCATACATTAGAGGAGAAGAATCTGTTAAAAAGTCCTAAAAATTGTCTTCATGTAATGAGCCAAGTATATGGTTTTCGAATGAAGCCTGGGGTGTTCATGCACGATCATGTCTCAAGATTTGAAAAGTTACTTGCTGATTTGAAGAATCTTAATGAAGATATTAAGGATGAAGTCAATGCTATGATTCTGTTACACTCACTACTAGAGGAATATAGCAATTTTGTGACTACTTTGATATATGGGAAGAGTGTGATTGTTTTCAAAGATGTTTGCACAACATTGACTAACTTGAAGATTCAGAATAATGATAAAAATTCCGAACAAGCATTGTCTGAAATTTTGGTGAGCAGAGATTGGGCGATGGAGAAAAAGAAAAAGCGTGGTGGAAAGAATTCTCGATCCAAATCGAGAAACAGAAATCTAGCTCGAGATGAGTGTGCCTTTTGTCATGAAATGGGTCATTGGAGGAAAGATTGTCCAAAGGCTCAAAAGAGAGATGGGAAGAAACCAGTAGCAGCAAACATGGCACGGAAAGATGAGGACTCTGATTATTCACTAAGTATCACTCCTGCAATATATGTGGCTAGTTCAAGCGAGTGGATACTTGATACTGAAGCAACTTATCATTTGTGTCCTATTAAGGAATGGTTTACAGATTTTTGTAATTTGGAATCCGGTGAAGTTGTGATAGGGAATTATCAACCTTGTCGCACAATAGGGATAGGAACAATTCGGCTCAAAATGTTTGATGGAATGGTTAGAGAACTCAAAGAGGTTAGATTTGTTCCGACTTTAAAGAAAAATCTAATTTCTGTGGGTGCTTTAGAAGCTAAAGGCTACAAGGTTACCATTGAAGATGGTATAATGAAGTTTACATATGGAGCTATGGTGATTCTGCAAGGGGTTCGGCGTCACAATCTGTACTATTTGAAGGGAGGTACAACTAATGAAGCAAATGTTGTTGAAGCGCACAGTGACACCACCAAGCTATGGCATGTACGACTGGGACATGCTGAAATACTAACTAGGCAACCCAAGAGGGAGGTGAATTGGGATTTTAAAAAATTATCCTAGGCAAACCACACAACAATTTAATCTAATGCCTTAATAAATTCGAAAACAATAAATTCAATAAAAGCACAATAATAAATGAGTAAGGGAAGAGAAAGCAAACTCAAGGATTTTTACGTGGTTCGGGAATCCCCGTCTACGTCCACGCCTCCAAGCACACCGGGCTTGAGGATTTCACTATCCAAGCCTTTCCAAGGCTTCAAATGTTTACAATTGACTTCAAGGTGTCAATGAACTTTTACAACAATGAACCTTTACAACAAGAGATTATATCTCCAATCTCTTCACCCCAAGTGTTTCTCACACTTGTACTCTCACAATTTGATGAGAAATAAAAAATACAACAATGAATCTCTCTTTAAGAGTAGATATACAAATTGAAGAACAAAGATGATTTAATGAATGATGATTCACGAAGTTGAAGCTCAATATATGTTGTGTGCACTTGTTCTTGCTTGCTTGGATCTCCCAAAAATGAATTGGTTTTGAGTTTATATAGTTTGAACTCAAAAACTAGCCGTTATGCACATTCTGGGCGTATTCGGTTTGTCGTTTATGGAATCCGGTAAGCCGGATTTATGTTACCGTTAAGGCAAAATTTTGAATTTTGCCTATTCGGCTTGCCGGTTACGAAATCCGGTAAGCCGTTTACGTTCTGGATACATTCTGCCCAATATCCGGTTTTTCAGTTTTTATATCCGGTAAGCCGGATGCTACAATAACTTGCACTGTGCACTATTTTCTAAAATTATAGTTTGACCCCAAAACTTTACAAAACTATATTACGACCCAAAACGTTATGAAACTTTGCAAATAGGTCCAATTTTAGAATTTCTAAGTAATGCTTTGTTAATCCCAAAACTTTATGAAATTATGATATAGCCAAAAATGTTATGACACTTTTCAAATAAGTCATTTACCAAAATTTCAAGCAATACTTGTTTATTTCAAAGTTTTCAAAATTCTTTCAATTAAACCATAAACTTTGAAAAACAACCAATTTCATAAAATCATTTTTCCATTAAATATGAAACATTTATAATGTGAAAATAATGATTTATTTAAAAAGAATAAAAACAATCAATTTCATAAAATCATTTTTTCGTTAAATATAAAACCTTTATAATGTAAAAATAATGATTTATTTAAAAAGAATATTAAATAATTTGATCTTGTTTGTTATCATCAAAATCAATATTATGGAAACATATATGTTAACACATGCTGGAGAGAAGTCTTTGCAAACTCTGATGAGGCATGGACTCTTAAAATGTACTAAAACCCGTAAATTAAATTTCTGTGAGCATTGTATAGTAGGCAAGAAAACAAGGGTCAAGTTTGGTACAACTAATCACGATACTCGTGAGATCCTTGAATATGTTCATAGTGATGCATGAGGACCAACCAAGGCTGTATCAATTGGTGGAAGCCATTATTTTGTTACATTTGTTGATGATTTCTCTAGACGTGTGTGGGTGTACACCATGCGAGTAAATGATGAGATTCTAGAGATTTTCTTGAAATGGAAGAAATTGGTGGAGACTCAAACTGGCAGAAAAATCAAAGTATTACGATCTAATAATGGGGGTGAATATACTTATGATCCATTCTTGTAAATATGCCAGAACGAGGGTATTAAAAGACATTTCATGGTGAGACATACTCCGCAACAGAACGGTGTGGCTGAGCGTATGAATCGTACTTTATTGGAGAAGGTACGGTGTATGTTATCTAATGCTGGTTTAGATAAAAATTTTTGGGCTGAAGCTGTGAGTTACGCAAGTCACTTGATAAACTGATTGCCTTCTGATGCAATTGGAGGTAAAACTTCTATATAAATGTGGTCTAGAAAGCATGCACAAGACTATGATTCCCTTCGTATATTCGGGTGTCCAGCTTATTATCATGTCAAAGATGATAAACTGGATCCTCGTACTAGAAAAGCTATCTTTGTGTGATTCAAAGATGGAGTAAAGGGCTTCAAGCTTTTGGATCTCGAAAATAAAAAGTTTGTGTGTAGCAGAGATGTCACATTTGATGAAGCTT
This sequence comes from Citrus sinensis, assembly GCF_022201045.2. NCBI lineage: Eukaryota > Viridiplantae > Streptophyta > Magnoliopsida > Sapindales > Rutaceae > Citrus > Citrus sinensis. The sequence goes on from NC_068562.1 coordinate 16,857,435, forward strand.
TAATTATAAAAGCTTCAAGTTCTCAGCAGGTGGAGAACAAGACCAAAGAGGTATTGCAGCGGGTGGAGTTTGATGTAACTCCATATGTACTAGTTAGTTTTACATTAAAGAAGGGTTCAACTATGGAGGTGACACCTAGAGTTGAAGAAGAGATTGTTTCTTCTGATGTCCCACAAAATGAAGAAACAATTGATGATGTAGATAATGATGATTTTATAACAACAAGGAGGCCAAGAAGAGAGATAAAGAAACCTAGATGACTTACTAAAGATATGGTGGTAGCCTATGCACTTCCAGTTATTGATGATGACATCCCCAACACTTTCGATGAAGCATTACACAGCAGTGAAAGTGATCAGTGGAAATTAGCCATGAAGGAATAAATGAAATCTCTCCATCAAAACCAGACTTAGGAACTTATAAAGTTACCAAAAGGGAAAAGGGCTATTGGCAATAAATGGGTCTACACTAAAAAGCAAGGATCTTCGAATCAATCAACTTCTTGATACAAGGCAAGGCTCGTGGCAAAATATTTTTCTCAGATGGAAGGTATTGACTATAATGAAGTTTTCTCTCCAGTTGTAAAATATACTTCCATTTGTATTCTACTTGCCTTAGTTGCAGAATATAATTTAGAGTTTGCTCAATTGGATGTTAAGACGGCGTTCTTACATGGAGATTTGGAGGAGGAAATCTATATGATTCAGCCTTGTGGTTTCAAAGTTGCTGGAAAGGAGAATCATGTGTGTATGTTGATTAAATCTTTGTATGGACTAAAACAGTCGCCAAGGCAGTGGTACAAAAGATTTGATCAATTTATACAAGGGCAGAAATTCACCAGAAGTGAACACGATCATTGTGTTTACTTTAGAAGACTATTAGATTGAGCTTTCATCTATTTGTTACTCTATGTCGACGATATGCTTATAGCTTTGAAGAATAGAGATGAGATCGAAAGATTAAAGAAGCAGCTGGCTTCTGAGTTCGAGATGAAAGACTTGGGTGATGCACAGAGAATACTTGGGATGAAGATTCGTAGAGACAAGAAGAATGAGAGCGTATGGTTGACTCAAAAGTCTTATTTGAAGAAAGTGCTAGAAAGATTCGGTATGGATGACAAAACTAAACCGGTATGTACAACTCTAGCTCCTCATTTCAAATTAAGCTCTTCTTCATGTCCTAAATCTCAAGAGGAGCGCGATTACATGGCTCGTGTTTCATATGCTAGTACTGTGGGTAGTTTTATGTATGCTATAGTATGTACAAGGCCCGATATATCTCAAGCAGTGAGCATGGTTAGTAGATACATGCACAATCCGGGTAAAAGTCACTGGCTTGCAGTAAAGTGGATTCTCCGATATCTGTATGGGACAGTTAATGTTGGATTATTGTACATAGGGATGGCAAAAATCCCCACGGGGACGGGTACCCTCGGGGATTTTTTCCATTCGGGGAGGGTATAAGGATAATTTCATACCCAATTTCTTATTCGGGGAAGGGGACGAGAAAATTTTTTTACCAAATTTCTTATTCGGGGAGGGGACGGGGATGAGGTGGAATCCCCATCCCCTACCCATTTCCCCATTTTAATTTTTAATTTAATTTTTATTTTTTAAAATTACTAGTAAATAAATTATAAAATTTGAATTATAAAATTATAAGTATTGGTAAAAATAAAAAATATCAAAATATTTATATTATTAAACTTTTAGGCCTAATTAACTAATTAAAGTCCTAAATTTTTATTTATGACATTAAAAAGACCGGACAGATTCTATTAGCCCAAAACTTTTGTTTTAATTTTAATATTCATTAAATATTTTAAACTTAAATCTATTTTTTATTTATCTTAAATCTATTTTTTATTTATCTTAAATCTATTTTTTATTTATTTTTAGATGTTATAATTGCCCACAGCAAATCATAATTTTAATATCTAATCTAATATAATATTTGCTGTTAATTTGCTTCGACTTAACTATTGTGTTGTAAAGGGAATAGTCCACATTTATAAAGTGCCCATGCCACCATTGAAAAGTTAATTTTGAATCTAAATTTGATTTTATTTGTAACAATTTTGTATTAGACTATTAATTTGTTCATGATAGTTTGTATCCCTTGCATGCTGCGTTACTTACTAATTTAATGTATGTGACTTTTGTAATGGATATTAATGTAAGATATATTTTGAACTTTACTTTTATTTGAATTTTTTATTTTAATATGATTAACTCAAAATCGACAAAAAAAATGTATTAATTATTCGGGGATCGGGGACCCTCGGGGATCCCCTGTTATTATTTGGGGAGGGGATGGGGATTCTCTTAAATAATTTTGACGGGGATGGGGAGGGGACGGGGACATACGTAAAATTTCGGGGATGGGTACGGGGAGATTGGTCCCCTCCCCGCCCCTCCCCATTGCCATCCCTAATTGTACAAGAAGGATTGTGGTCAACAATGTGTTGGGTATTGTGATTTTGATTTCGTTGGAGACCTTGACAAGCGAAGATCAACAACGGGCTACGTATTCACATTGGGTGGAGGTCTGGTTAGCTGGAGGTCGATTCTACAATCGAAAATTGCTCTGTCCACTACAGAAGCAAAGTATATGGCAGCAACTGAAGTTGTAAAAGAAGCTATTTGGTTGAAAGGCTTGTTAGGTGATTTAGGAGTCATCCAAGAGAACATTGCGGTCTTATGTGATAATCAAAGTGCGATATTCCTTGCGAAGAATCAAACATATCACGCTCGGACGAAGCACATAGATGTGAAATATCATTATGTGAGAGAGATTATCGAGAGCGGTGTTGTGTTGTTGAGAAAGATTGATACCAAAGATAATCCATCAAATATGTTGACGAAGGTAGTTTCTAGAGTTAAGTTTCAACATTACTTGAAATTAATTCAAATCCTTTGATTGTGTTAAGTTATGTCCTTTGGAAATTTTGAACTACGGTTGGCTTGATCCCAAATTTTGGGTACATAGGCAGTCACAGAGATGCAGCCACTTTTGGGGATGATGGTTCATTGGTAGTCGGCTCAGATTTAGACAAATTTCGCCGAGGTGGAGAATTGTTGAAAAAACATGCACGTGGCATGCAAATTCAAGAAAGTATGCAATTTTTCAAAGAGCTACCAAACATTTGAAGAAAAAAATGGAAAGTTGACAAATTTGTCAAATTTGCCAAATGAACACCATTGACAATTTGCTTAGGTTAGGTGGAATAGTAAAGGGGTTGGTGCAATAGTGCAATTGTTTTCCCTATAAATAGATGGCACTTCTTCCATTCTTTTGCATCCCAAAAAAATTGTTAAGCTTATAAGTTTCTAAGCTTTTGAGAGAAGTGAGAGAAGTGTGTCTGGGGAATTTATTTTTCCTGTAGAGTGTGAAAGTACTGGGTATATTTGGGTTTCTGGGAAGTAAGATTCGTTACTCAAATATTGTACTCTATTAATTGTTAAATAAACAATTATTTTTTCTTGCCTATGTGGATGTAGGTTTAATTACTGAACCACGTAATTCTTGTGTCATTTATTTTTCTATAATTATTTGGTGCGCTTGATTCCGCATTCCGCGCACAACAGTTCCCATTCAACATTCAAAGGCTTCACTTCTTTACGGACTGCTCTTGCTCTTACTGCTGCTTCCTATGCTTCCTGCGACTACTTTGACTTGACTGAACCCTCACAGCCTTCCCGCTTGATATCCCGTTTTCCTTATCTCGCGCTGTCGAAGGGGAATGAGATGGGAGAGCCTAGGTTGTTGACAATTTTTTTTTTGTTAAATAAAGCGAGATCTTATGCAACATATTTAATTTGAACAATCTTATGACATCATTATGTATAAATTTATTTTCATCGTGCACACATCTAAATTAATTTGGCTATGTGTGCTTTCATATTTGTAAAAAATAGTCTTTGATAAGAATTATTTTATAGTGTCAAGATATAACCTACAGCACGAATATTACAGTTTACTTAATTACTTATCAATTAAATTAAATTAATTGGAGATTTTTTTTTTAATTCAAGAGTTGAAAACTCTCATTTTTTATATTGGTATCTTATACTAATATCATAGAATTTTTAGTAAACATTAAATTGACATGAATAGCAATATCAGATAAAAAATCGTGAATAAATTAAGTAGAAAAATTTCATTACTTATTCTAAATGATGGGTAGGGGTCTTGCCTAACTCCCTACCAATAAAATGGTTTGAAATTTTAAAAAAAAATGTTCTAGCTGCAGTTGGAAAGAACAGCCTTCTTAACACTCAGATTTTGGATTCGACCTTCAATAATTTTTGTTGTTTTTAGTATTAATAAAGGTCGTTAGTGATCTATTCAAAGAAAAATTGTCGTACTCTGTTGTTTTTATTATTAAAATTGAAACGTGGGTGCTAATTAATGTTTTTTTTTCTTTAGGCTGCAATAGCCCCCACCCAATTTTGAATTATTACTTCGTTTCATTACTTTATACTGTCAAGATTCCTATTTGATGATCTTAAAATTTAAGGAAAAAAAAGAGAATATAATCTTTCTTCATTCGTAGCAGTTATGAAACATTCCGTTATTAAAAAACAAAAATCCTTGACATTCTAATATAAGACATTATTTTAAGATTTTAAAATTTTTTTTTGATTTTTTTTTTGATTTAAGATATTATGATATATATTTTACTCTTTTATTTTCATTGTAATTGTGATTTAACCTCACACCCATCATCAAACTTACCCCTGGCCACATAGTGTTGAGTCCAAAAATCGCTGGAATGGTTGCAATCAAACCAAAGTTGCGGCCCAACTTTAATGTTTCGACCAACTGTTGCGGCTACGAGTTGATTGTCACCACTCATATCAACTTGCTCCCAGCTGCCGTCTAGATCTGATTCCCTCTGGTCCCTTTCATGGCCACCAGCCGCCAGCAACACCAAACCCTTAAAAGTAAGGTTATTTACAGTTTTGCCATCGGTTGTATTTTTATTTGAGAGAAAAAAATGACAAATATAAAGCATCAGGGTTCATATTGGGTGCTTCAATTTGAAAATATCCTAAATTTTGATGGTAATCTGGATGATATTTTTTATTGGGTTTGCATAATGGATGATTTTCTTCAAACTGTCTCTCTGAAAGTTGTTGTCTCTCATGCATTATTTAGGTTGACATGTGACGCTTTAAATTTTTTGGAATAATTACAAGAATTAAGAATTCGACATGGACTAGATGAAATTAAAGAATGGTTTGATATATGACAATTGATTGAAGAACATTTAGTTCGTCATAATGATGTCGAACCATCTCCTTTTACACCAATGAAAGTAGAAGATGATGATATTGTTCATCTATGTGAAATTTTAAAAAAGGAGGTATAACCTACTCTTGATTTGAGCATTGAGTCTAATAATATGATTGAGTTTGTGCAGTAAAATTAAGTTGAAGAGACCCTAGCAATGATTGACATGTTTATGCCTATCCATGTTGAAGACATAAATGTTATTCTTGAAGAAGATTTTTGGCTATAAAGATAAAGTTAATTGGTGACAAGACTGAGATTTGGCAAAAAACTTGAGAGGCTTAGAAGTGAATCTTTCGCACAAGGCTTCATCTTCTCTCATCTCCTCAAAAAGTTATTCATAAGTGCAAGAAAAAGATGAAACATGGAGTGGAGTATTTCGAGTTTCGAGCATAATTGATGAGCAAGGTTATTAGTTCAAGCTCCAAGATACATCGATGCTCTATTATAAGTTATATCCTCTAGATAAACTCAAGTACAATTTTCTTTTAAAAGTGGGAGACAATGACGCTGCAAAAACATAAAAGATTGATTGGTAAAAGAAATTAGGTTTCTAAATAATGAAAGTTTTATTAGAAAAGTCTAAATGAATAAGACTAAAATTTTAGAGCCTTTTTATACTAACCCTAGATATCATGAATTTACCAAAATAAATAAATTTGAAATATTATTTCATAATAAAAATACCTAATCAAAACAAGGAAAAAATACAAACAACATCCAAATTTGATATCTAAAAAAAGATAAAAATCTTGAAAATAACAACAAAAATAAGAAAATAACTTAAAACTGAAAAACAATAGAATATAAGCAAAATTTCTAGCTTGAGCATAGGGAAAAAAGTCGCAAGTATCGAGACGATATATTATATGCCCAAAAAGGATACCTATAAGCCAAGTTATAACCTCCGGAAAGTACTATACACATTCTATAGGACACAACCAGCCCCGACCCATTCGTCGGATTCGAGTCAAATCATGTGATCTAATATCTAAAACTCATGATATAAACTTAATTCATGAATATATAAAATTGACCTCATGCCTATACCATAATCATATAATAATATATGTACCTCATCCAAAAATATATTCAAAACTTGCACAATTCACATCTCATTATACATACATACACAATAAATATATATATATATATATATATATATATATATATATATATATATATATATAAACATAAATTAACTTGCTCAAAATGCAAGTAATGAAGCAATGCGTCTTGTGGCCCAACCTCAATTGATTAGAAACTGAACTACACAAAATCCTGTGAAAACCTGGAGAGATGTGGTAAATAAGAAAATAGTGACCTTGCAACTCAGTGAGTGGATATAATCACTACTACAAAAATGACTTTCACTGACACTTAGTTACGGACACTTTACAAAAAGTGTCAGTAATTATGTATATATGCACCATTTTCCGCTTTTGACAAATAGGTATCAAAAGTTATTGATACTAGTGTGTCAGTAAATTAAACATCAAAGATTACTGATACTAAAGTATTAGAGATTAAAAAAATATTAAAACTTGTTTTAGTTCCGACTCGAATTTAAGACCTCTAAGGTTTAAAACTTTAACATTTAGAGCACAAACCATCAAACCCTATTGCATCAAGCCCAAAACAATATTTGATAATATTTACAAACAAAAATTATAAATAGCTACAGCACAAAACCTACACTTAAGCAATTTTCCCCATCTAGCTATCGTTCCTAAACTACATTGCTACCTTGCCTTTATCTTTCTCTTTTTCTTTCGTTTTCCTCTTCTCAATCTTTTCTGTTTTCTGTTGTCTAGTTACAAATTAAGTTCAATTAATCCAAATAGATAATGAAAAATTAAAACTTTGTTTCTTTTTTTCCATTTTCCCAAATTGAAAAACGAACCAAAACCCTAATTGCTTGTTGTAGAAGGGGCTTTTTCTCCAACTAAACATCTAGTGCCTCTACTGGGCAAGCAAGTAAAAACCATCAACAAGGGATGAAGTGGCTACAATAAGTTGCATACTCAAGTAATCTCGTTCTCCCTCACAAGTTAAGTTTGGAGAAAGAACTAAGGGGGTTGTCAGTTGGTAATGACTTAATATTTTATTTTTCGTCAATTTAATTGATGGATTTGTTTTAATTTAGCTTATGATTAATTTTCTTATTTAATTTTTTGGGTTGTTTCAGATGTTGAGAAATTCTACCAATAGTGTGATGCTAATGGGTTTTGTCTTCTATATCTTTTTTCTTTTATTTAATTGTAATTTGAATTTATTTTTTTTCTTATTTTTCCATATTTTTATTCACCGGTAGTCCAAAGTACAAGCATTTCTCTTTCTCTCTCTCTCTGTGACAGACCTAGCTCATGGGCGCTGGCTCGCCGTTCAGTCAGAGTCATCTCTCTTTACTGCACCAGAGTTGAAGTTAGTCCTAAATCGAAACTTCTGCTTACCTGTCAACACAATCCAAACCGTAGCTGCTGAAAATATCCAAAACCCACCCACAAATCAAGACCCAAATCTTCACTCACTCACCACCGACACTCTCTGCCACCAATAAACTCTTCATAACCCAGGAAACCCAAACCCTTGCCGTTAGATAATACCCAAACCCTAGCTGCTTGAAATTAAGACATCCACTATAACTTATTGTCGTGCCAAACAAACCCTAGCCACACTATAATTCGCCATTTCACACACTAAAGAAAACACTTGCTATTGTTCAAAGATCACAGTTGATGAAACCAGGTGTGTCACTATTTTGGGCGACAATGTATTTGGGATTAGATTTCATGGGCAATGATTCTGCCAAGAGAGGCAGTTCATCTATTATATATGGTGCTTGAATCGCGCTTGATTCGCCGTAAGAAGTTGATGTGGTGAGAGACTTGTTACTTCTAGTTTTTGTTGGATTTCTATAAAAGGAAAAAAATAAAGAGAATTTGATTACAATTTTTCAAGTTATGTAGTTTTCAATGCTAGAAAATTTGAGTTGTATATATAGTGAAATTGTCATTGAAATTTAGTTCTTAATTTGAATCATGGGCTTAAACATAGCATTATATGTTAAAAAATACATATTTTGTAAAGATTATCCCCAAGTCCTTGCTAACAGGAACCCTTATGCCTATGCTTTTCATGTTTTTTTTTAATGACTCTAACATCTTTAATTTCTCTATTTCCAAGTTTATGATGCTTACAAAATAAAGCCAAATTTGTTATTATTGCTCCCGTAAGTTCATTTCTTCATGACCTACCATGCCTTTTTACCCTTGTTTTTGATTGGAAGTATGGAATTAATATATATTTCAACTGGTTTAGTAAAAATCTACTCTTAACCTTGTTACTAAATAAATAACTGATTTGTCTTATTACCTGCAGTTAAGCAGTGAATTGTTCACAAGTTAAAAGCAAGCCGCAAATGATTTTCTTGTCCATTCATTATTCATTTATAAGATATGCTTGTTGCTGGTGAAGGAAGTCCATATGCTAGTTGCTGCAAAATGGAGTTTGTAGGTGAATGTTTATGGACTAAAATATATAAGTGCTTGACAGTGTTTTGATTTTAAAATTTTATAAGTACATGAATTGAATTGCTCTTTTGATTTGTGTAATGCAAAATCTGTTATCTTTTTTCCTCAACATGTGAAGAGTAGGTTGATTGGTAGTTGTTTCATGCATGGGTTATTTAAGTCTCTTGAAGATGTTCTGTGTAATGTGAAGCAAATGAGTACTTGGTTATGTTCATATGTTAGACACTAACAATATGGCTTACAAATGAGTGACAATTCGTAACTGACTTAGCAGTGAGATGACTTGTAATGTGTACATGTTATATAGGACATGAGTGATAATTAGACCAATCTTCTATCTTTATCTTTATTCCTCTTCTTTTTTTTTTGTTCTTGAATGTAGGTAATCACATGCATGTTGCCATATTGTTCATTGTCTTCGAATTTTTTTTGCCCTCCAATTGTTTGATAAAATGCTTGAATGAATCTTGGCACTTCATTTCTGGCAGCCCATTTCTACCTATGAGGAGCCAAGGAATATAGAGTTAAAGAGCTTGAGGAAAGGCTTATGGTTTCTACTTGAATCTATATCTATATTGTTTTATATGAATTTGGCTTATTGAAATTACATTCCAGTAGAATAATAAATGGATAATGAAATTTACCTTTGTGATTTTAAAATGGATGGTGTAAAATAATGATTAGCTATCCTTTCCGTAAATAATTTTAATTTACAAAGGCAATACTAATTTATATATATATATATTTCATATGAGGAGTTGTATAGTAGGCATAGGGATTGAGGCTTTGTATCTACATCCATATTTGCATTAAAGTGGTTAGTGTTGGTGTTCACAAGTTGCTTCGGCTTCAAAGATTATTATATAAGTTGAGTAAACAATAGTAATTCATATAATAATGTAGATCAACACTCGTTGAAATATCTTTTTTTTTATTAGCACGGTCTTCAAGATATTAAGAGTCTTCCTGTATAATTTTGGATAAAAGAGTAATATTGTTGGAGCTCATTTAAAGTGCATAAAGTGTTTTGAATTGCTATCACGTGGATATATTAAATGAATGATAATTAAGTAGTTTACAATTTGTTTTTGGTAAATAACTTGCTATTTTAAAATTAAAGTTCAAGGGAATTGATGAATACACCATGAAAGAGCTCTCATGACTTCGTGATCAATGGGCTACGTATGTTGTCAAGTTAATTACAACCTGTAATCGTGAGGTAACGTATGACTAATTTATGATTATTTTTGCTTTTAAATTTCAAGACTTATTTTTTTGTGGTGTACTAATTGATTTAATGTACTTGTAGGTGGGAAAACAAATGAAGCCACATATGGATATTCAATGACATTATTGAGCATATTCTTGTTGGTTAAGGTTTTTGAAACTTGATTTTGTACTTTGTTAATTTAAGTGATGTGTTTGCGATGTTTATTATGTGAATTGTGTTGTAAGATTCAATATATTTAATATATTTTTAGTTTTTTTAATTGTAAAATAAAAAGGAAAAATATAATTAAAATAAAAATACACTATTAACCAAATGCAGCATAACATCACTAAATACTAATATATAAATCACTGACATGTAAATAGTATTGTTAAATATTAAAATCATTGTGTTATTATTTTAATGATACCGTAGTAATACAAATTATTGACATATAAATAGTATTATTAAATATTAATACTATGATATCATTATTTTGGTGAACTATAGTCACAGGACTTACTGACACAAAAATCACTGACACTAACACAATTAATAAGTGTCAGCAAAAGTAATTACCGACACTAAATTGGTGTCAGTAAAACTCATTTTTCTAGTAGTGAATTATATACAAAAAGAAAGTAGTGCACTATTGCTTATGCATAATTGTATAACATAATTCCATACTGAACATATTTACATAAGCAAACATGAAATCATACAAACATCCATGATAAAACTGCACTAAATAGTATGCAAGGAATTTAACTCTCAATACTCGCTAATATCATCGTTGCATGGGTAGAGCGGGGGAGAAACCTCTTATTACCAAGCAGAATTTAATTGCATCATAGTGGCCGAGTAATTTAATTCTCAATATGCATGCGCAGAGTCTATGGGGAATGTTACACATATGGTAACTGACAATGACATTCCATGACTCAATGAAACATATAATATGTATACATATAATCATAACATGATATTAAATCATACTATCAAACATAAATGTTTCGCAGAATACTTAATATTAATAATAGTATCTACTGACATATCTTGATTCACTCCGGAGTTCGTTATGGGTTCTTGAAAAATCCTAAAATACAAGATTAAAAAATTAATTGTTAGAACTGATATGAAAACTGATGCATATCATGAAAACTGTAACATAATTGCTCAAACTTCATAAATCTTACCGACTAATTCACTGAATATTAATCTAACTACTCAATTCCGTTTCTTGTAATGTTTCCTCTTAATTTTGCTTTTCAACTTCTTTTCCACTATGGGCTTCTTAATTCCTTTCACCCTTTTCCCTTTCTTTTTTTCTATTTTTCTTCACTCCCATCTCCTCTGTTTTCTTTTATTTCATTTATTCTTTCTTTTTCTTTTCTTTTTCTCTCTTCTACGCTCATCTCTTTCTTTGATCTCTGTTTTTATCTCGGCTTTTCAAAATGAAATATAGACAGATTGCTTTCAAATTCCTTAAACTTTATATATAAACCAAGTGAAGCTAGCATGTGAAATTGATGAGGCAAGAATGTCAATAAGGTGGTGAAGGATGCAGATGAAACGGTAAGCATGCATGTGCTTGTTTTTATGAAGTAGGTACCTGATTGCCTCTTAATTAATAAGGCACGTATGCTTCTTAAAGCACAAGCGGTGCATGACACTAGGCGACTTTCTTACTTATATTGAAAGTTTTATTAGAAAAGTTTGAATGAAGTCTAAATAAATAAAATTAGGGTTTTGGGTAATTTTTAAAATTTTATTAAGAGTCTATGTGTTTTAGTCTTTTATTTCCATTATAACTGTGATATAATTTCTTCTTTAAGTTAACTTAGTGATGTAGGTTTATTTAATTATAAGTAGAGTGGTCTTATTTTTATTTTCACAACTTTTTTTTGATTAATAAAAAATCCCTCTTTATAATTCTCTTTAGCCTTTAGGATTAGCTATAAAAATCTTTCTTATAGAGCCATTTAATTTAGGATATCATCTAATCTCGCTTAACGGGTAATCAAAATCTCATTGAGTCGTTCGGATTAGAACTATATATAATCGCACTTCAATAGAGTGTAACCTAATCGCATTGTCTTGTTCCGATACTAGAATGATATTTATTGTTTATTTACCTTATCAACCACTTCTGTTACCTGCTCCGTGACATTCTTTCTTCAAATCATCGATCATAATTATTGACTATCGAGAATCTAATTATTAAGGAAAATAAAAATTTTTTCCCAAAACATGCACATCAATTTCGGTTATGAAAATACCCGTAAATAGCCAATTATTATTTACGTTATTTTAATTAATTGCATTAATTGATTTGTGGCATGTGCGGCTATATAAATAACCAGATTTGCTCCCTTAATCTGCATGCATTGTAAGAATTTGTAGCAAAAAAAATTAAAAATGGCATCACAAAAGTTTCAAACGGTTGCCCTCATCCTCTTTCTCGCTCTCTCTCTTGAAATTATTTGCGGTATGTACTCTGTTTCACTTAATTATGTTTTCTTAGTGTTATTTTTTTAAAATAATTTTTACATACTTAACTGTTTTAATCGTATGCAGATGTGAATTTTGACTTACAATCTTGTCTTAAATATTTTAAATTCTCATACAGATGTGAATTTTGGTTTGCAGTGCATAACAATCTTATTGTTATTTTCTTCTTTGTTGTTGTTGTGACCTTATTCTTCCTAAACTTTTTGTTTCAGGCCTACAGTACAACGAATCTTCAATTGATTCAGAAGCCTTAATTTCATTTCAAAATATTACCTTGCCTATTTTGCCTCATAAACTTTTAAATGCTGGTGAGTCATATACTTATAATTCTATCTATATGTATATATAAATGTATAGGATTCTAAAGTTAATTAAAATTTGAAAAGCTATATTATTAAATCATATAACTTAATAGTTTTTTGGGTTTTAATAATTAAGTTTATGATCCTAAGTTAAATCAGTACATTATATAAATGTACTGATTTTGTACATTTGTATATATTGTTTGATAGTGATTATTATAATTTTTCATAAACGGAAACAGCTACAACTACAAAACCAAACCTTCACGCAATGTAAATAGATTTTAAGACTAGATTCGCAAATGGACATTCGTTAACCGATGGACATTGAATTGACTTTGGCACAAGAAGGAGTCGTAACTTTTTTAGGTTTATAGAGTCAAAGGGTATTATAATAAAAAAGGGATCTTGGTGTCCCTTATTAAAAACTTGGTAGCCTTTGTGATTATTTCACCAAATCTTAGGATATGTCCTTTTTCCTAACATAAAATGTAATATGTAAATTGAGAAGGATAGTAGCAAAATATGCATAGAATTGGTAAATTTTCAATTCAGTTCATTTTTTCTTTTTTTTTTTTTTTTTGGGACAAAGCAATTCCACCCTATCTATAAAAAAGCCACATGCTTCCCCTAACTATCTTCATTAAAAACAAAGAAAAATAGAAAAACTAGAGAACAAAAGAGAAAACAAGAAAAACCAACTGACAAATGGAATAATAAGGTTTCATAAAATAACCGAACAAACAAATTAAGCATCATCATTGCAAAAGCTGGCATTGTAAGAATTTGTAGCAAAAATTAAAGATGGCATCACAAAAACTTCATATGATTGCCGGCATCCTCCTCTTTCCCGTACTGTTTTTCGATTCTTTTTCTTTTGTATTGTTTTCGTTTAATGTTGTTATTATTGTCATATTAACTTTTAAATACTTACTAATTTTTTTTCTAATTTTTTTTTTCAGTTTAAAATGACTTTGTGATATTATTAAAAGATTTTATAGACTGCTATACAAAAAATAAAAAAAAACTATATATATATAGACTAGTTTTTTGGTCTAGGATTTTAAAATACGGGAAAATTCAAAAAAACACATAAATTATGTGCTTTAAATTTTAAACTTTTTAAACCCCACGGTTTTAAATTTTTCCCTGATTTTCTCACACTTTAAAATTCTAGACAAAAAAACTACTGATATATAGTTGTTCCTCTCTCTCTATATACGTGTGTGTGTGTGTGTGTACATATATGCTGGCACCCTTATTTTTTTCATGACGGCGCCCTCATTTTTTTTATGCAGGCGCCCTCATTTTTTTTTCTTGTGGACACGCTATTAAGCCATATAACTTTATAGTTAATTAAATACTGACTCTATTAAACCATATGGCTTTATAGTGCATCCGCATGAAAAAAAAAATAATGGTGCCTGCATGAGAGGGAATTATTTTTTGTTGCGAACTGAGGTTGATTATTAGAATGTGAATTTATTGATTATTAAAAATGGTTTTGTAGATTGCTATAAAAAAATAATTTCTATGGAATAATTTTCTAATGAGGACATCCTCATTTTAGCATAGTGAGGATGTCACTAATAAATTAAAAAAATTAGATATAGATTTTAATACACTTACAGACAAAAAAAAAAATTAAAATTCTTCAATATATTAAAATATGAACTTATTTCATATTTTAATCGCATCCTCACTTTAAGTAAAGATATTTTTATTAGAGAAGAAATTTATATATATACAGCATTTTATTTTGTCGCTGACTGAGGTTGATTTATGGCTAAAAAAGCCGTTGCCGAGCCTAAAAATTTACAGTTTAAGGCGAGGCAACTCCTATATTGGGAGTATGACTCCTTTTGAATTAGTATATTTTGAATCTCAAAGTTCATATTCTTCATTTACAGGAAACTGTTCAGTAGGCGATATTCAGATTTCCCAAAGCCAACTTCCTGGACGAGGTGGACTTCCAACTTTTATAGTGGAAGTACGCAACATTTGTCCCACAAGATGTGATATTGCCGAAATTCACCTAAATTGTGCAGGATTCAGCCATGAAAACGTCATTGATCCTAAAATTCTTATGCATTCCAAAAACTCAAATATTTGTATCATCAACAACAATCAACCATTAAAGTTTCGAGCTGCGGTCTTGTTCGAATACAGTACCAACTTCATGTACAAATTCTCAGTTGCTTCAGTTGAGTGCGTATGATGCAATCAAATCATGAAGTTATGTTCAGTTTTCTTTGCTGTGACAAGTCTGCAATATTTTGTGGAATAGAGTGATTGAAACTAATAAAATTTTGGCCTACATGCCACATTATTGTGTTCTTATTCTATTTGCAAAAGTAGGTAAATTAGAAATTAAAAAATTGTCATATTATTTTATTTCTCAGTTCCATATTATCTAAATTGCAATGTTATCTTATTTCTATTTCTCAGTTCCATTTCATTTGAATAATGGCTTATATTTGGCTTAATCTACATAAAATTAAATGAAAATCCTAAAATATTTGAACAAGATAATTGTTTGATGAATTATGATCAGTTCATTCAGTTGCGAAAAACCAGAGACTTATGATAGATCATGACTATAATCGATATCAATTCCTGTATTAACATTCTTATAAAATATACAGTAGAGCAAGCAATACGAGAAGAAATTGCTTATTTCTGTATAAAATCTCCAACGCGATTCACTCTTTTCCTATACTGGTGCAAATAATCTGAATTTTTTATTTTTTTAATATCAAACTTTGATCTAAACCATTTTCTTAATAAAACCATTATTGAATTTCAAACATTAGATTTTTATTTTATATACCCTATAAAATCTTCAAATAGCCTCAAGAACCTTTCTTGGGAATTTTAATTTTCGGTCATTCATAGAGAAATGTAGGATATAGAAAATATATAATCGTGAGATAAGAGAGTTAAGAGATGAATTAAGCAGAGCAAAGAGAACATTTTGAATCTTGGCGTTAGTATAAGATGTCAAGAACCTCTTGCATCCCCGCACTGCTTGATTCAAATGGTTCTTACAAATGCCTTTGGCGGTTGATCACAATTTAATGTGTTACCCAAGGGTGTTCTATGTCAAACTCTATTTTCAGATTTTGTGTTGAACTATTCTTCTATGGATATTTGGCAAATGTCTTTGAAGGCTTTTGACACTCTTCGGAGGATTGATCTTGAATTGTTTTGACAATTGTCATGCTTTATGTGGCTGTGTGGTTCTCTAGGAATAGACAACACATCTGCAGATGTGTCGTTGATTCTGTGCATAATATAGTGGGTTTGGGTGCTTTGCTGAGGTAGAGGCATGCCCTATTCATATTCACACTGCACCTGATACAGTTTTCTCACCATTTGTTGTTGAGTCTAATTGTAATTCTGTAGTGCATCTCCTTAATCACTCCTTGATACTGCAGATTAATGAAAGATTCTCTTTTGCTTTAATAAGGGGGGAAAAAAAACTCTTTTTTCAAAATTGACTGTTAAAAGGCTTAAAAGCCATGCCCATAGATCATAATCTATGAATGTTTATTTTTAAGCAATCGATCCACAGTTTGGAAAAATTTTTATTTTTAAGCAATCGATCCACAGTTTGGAAATGACCAAAATAATAATAATAATAATAATTGCACATGCTTGGCTAAATAAATGAAAGGGTCAAGGGGCCCAAAATCATACTATAGTTTTCCTAGATACAAACATTTGTAGTCTACACAAAGTTCTACCGATCGAGCATTAAGCTGGGAAGTCTGCTAACATGAGATTAAAGGGAATAAGAGCCCTTATAGGCTCGAGCTTATTTTCTCAATATTTGTGGAGGTCATAAGTACCATTGGTCAACAAACCTAATACCAAAATCGTGTTATTGTAAGTGACAGTTTCATATGTTTTATCTAATGCTTCTAAGTGCTTATTTAAATCCTATATGTTCTTTTTAAAATTTTTGTTATTATTTGGTTGTTTCTTAAATAGAGTTTTTGAATATTAAATAAGTTATTTTACCTTTATTAGCAAAACTCAAATTTTGGGCTTTTCAGGAGTAAAGCTTGAATTTTTTTTAAAAAAAATTAAAAATCTAATATATTCTTTACATATTTGATAATTTTATTTCATTTTTTTATAATATAACTTTAAAAAAATTTACCCATTAAATAATTTTATAATTTTTCATGAAAACTCTCATTGACAACCAATTACCAAACAATAAAAAAAAAATTTGGTGAAAGTTTTACTTATGAAATCTCTATTTATAACACTTTTACTTAAATAAACTCTATTTGAAAAGTTATACCAAACAGAGCCTAAATGATGATCTCTATAACATTATAATTATTTGATCAAGGTTTGTTTTTATGATTAATAATGGGAGATCATAAGATAATTGCTGGTGAATCATATTAGTATCTCCAGAAATTCTGTTTAATTGAATAATTACGTACTTTGGTATTTCAATGGTGTAGAAAGCAAAAGGCTAACTTCTAAAATTTATCATCAAGATCTCCTAGGTAAAAAGTGAACACCAAATCCTATGGTACGAGATGGGAAAAAGTGGGTTTGTAGACAAAACTGCGATCCGTATGAAAAATTCAATCAACTTAATTAAGGCAGCGTTTACTTCTCAGATTGGATTGATAATCTTAAGGAGTAGAAATCCTGGAATTAGAAGTGTGAAGTGAGAGTGAGAGTAGGTTATTTACTTGCACTGAAATGATAGTGTGAAATAAAAATCAGAATCCTGTTTATGTGTTTACATTATGGGTCGGGTTATTTAAACTCACTTAATTGCTCATTGAACTCATTTACTGAATATACACACTTTTAAAATTTAAAACATGCAATTTTGTTTTACTAACCCATGTTAATACCCAAAATACCCTTATTAAGCTAAATTATCATAATTTCTCTAATCATTTTCTTTCCACATCATTTCTCCATTTCTTCGTTCTTTTCTTCTTTATTTCTTGACTTTTTCCCATCACTATTTTATCCCAAATTCTTGAACTTTTTATTTTTAAGTTTTAGTAGATGTTTTCTCCTTGATATTTCATGCGTTTGGAACAATAAACTTAAAAAATTTTAAATAAACAATTGATAACAAAATTACAAATACATTTATAATAAATAAAAAGTTTCAAGTAATTGCAACAGTTCTTGCATGTTTTTTTTTTTTTTTCATTTTCTTACATAGAAGAAAGCTTCTTGAATGGGAAGAGGATTTGTTGCCCTATTCAAAGAAATTGGAAATAATGAAATTAGATGGTGGAAGTCAAGAGGAATTGACCTAGCAATAAGCTTTCATTAAAATTTCATTGAAACTTTGTTCCATTAAAAAAAGTCAAAAGTGTAAATAAGGAAAAACAAATTTAATCTATGGGTTAAAAAAAATCATAGACAGTGTGAAAACAATACATCGAATAAGAAAGAATATGGGAGAAAAGCTGCAATTTGTTAATTTAATGTAATTATATAGTCTTGTCTATTATAGTAATTTTCTATGTGGACGTTTTAGTAATTAAAAAATTTATTAAATATTGATTTTAATGAGTATTTGGTGAGTTCAAATAGCATCAACCTTACATTATCTTGGATTGAGAGTGAATTGTTTTAACTTACAATTTTACCTTTATTTAAAAATTTATAGTTTTTAGTTACAAAGTTGATGAAAAATATATTTTAATAAAAAATATTTATAAAATAAATTATTTATTTTATTGTTAATTTTAATTATATAACTTAATAATAATTATTAATATTCTTAGTTGTGTAAATCATAATTTTTTATTAATTTTAATTGTAATTATGTAAATTAAAAATTATTGATATGAGAAACACAAATGAAATATTATTATTAATAATATAGTACAAAATTAATATTTTTCTTTGAATAAACTAATTATTTTTATTAATTATTAATAGTAAATAAATGCAATACTATTAAAATTAAATAAATATGATAATATTATATTTTCAAATAAAGATAGTATATAGTAATATTATTAATTCTTTATAAATAAAATAATATTATTTGAATAAATATAATATTATTATTTTTAAATAAATGTAATATTATTTTATTTTAATAAATATAAATTATACTATATTAATAAAAATAAGTAAAAAAGGAAGATGCAGGTGTGGATTCCCTCTCTCACCTCCCCCCATGAAAGTAGGAATCCCAATCCACACTCCAAAAGTGGGTGGGGCCCACTAAGTCACTCCAGATTCTCCACGCACAGTCCAGTAAGTAAACACTACATAAGTAATTGTTGAATTTTTTTTTTTGTAATAAAGCTAGATCAAATGGAGCACATTTAATTTAAATGATCTTATGACATTCCTGTATATAATTTTTTTTGTGAAATGATAATTTTACCCTTATGATGTCAACAAAGTTCAAACAGTGTTATAAGGGGAGTGGACTAGTGAAAAAAATGTTAACTTAAGGTGGAGTACTATCAAAAAAAAAAATTGTGTATTTTTAAAAAAATAGAAAAATCAAGTGGTCGGTGAATAATTACTTTTTTTTTTAATATTAAAATTGAAACGTGGGTGCTAAAGGTACTTTTTCCTAAGTTGCAATAGCCCCTACCCAATTATGAATTATTACATCATTTCATTATTTTATATTTTCAAAATTGTAAGCTTAAAGTGTAGAGTGAGCAATAAAAGTCTTCATTCAACATAAGTTTAGCCTCTTTTTAATTTCTTATTAGTGCCATCAGAGCCACCAAGAAGGAAAAGTGAAAAAACAATGTGCAGCAGCAACAATTTTTCTTTCATTACAGCAGCAGTCTCTACATGGCTTCTGACAATTATGTTCAGCATGCAATCCCATGCTTTGATGGTCATTATGATCATTGAAGCATGTTGATGGAGAATTTCTTAAGGTCCAAAGAATATTGGCAAGTGATTGAAGGTGGAGTTACCTCTTTCAAGTTATTGATCGTTCAATCATGGAAACCATTCTTTGCAAGGATACTTCTAAGCAAATTTGGGACTCCATGAAGAAGAAGTATCAAGGGAATGTAAGGGCAAAGCATGTGAAATTTCAAGCTCTTCATCGAGAATTTGAGGCTCTTCAAATGAAGTCAGGGGAGTGTTTTCGGAGTATGTTTCGAGGATAATGGCAATTGCAAACAAGATGCGGAATCGTGAAGAGAATCTACAGGATGTCACCATTGTTGAAAATATTCTTCGTTCAATGACTTCTATGTTTAATTTTGTGATTGGTTATATTAAGGAGATACTCTTTCAATAGATGAATTACAAAATTCCTTATAGGTTCATGAGCAAAAGATAACGCAGCAAGAAAGTGAAGAACAAGCATTGTAGACAGCAACCAACTCAAAAGAGCATGGAAAAGGTGGATGGAAACACAAGAATACACACTAGAGAAATGGAGAAAATAGAGGTGCTGAGACTCAAGGAAGCTGGAAGGGTCGTGAGGCTCAAAGTTTTGCAAGACACAACAAAATTCAGTAGACAAAAGTAAGGTTGAATGTTATCATTGTCACAAGTACGGTCATTATCGCTCAGAATGCCGTAAAAATTAAAATAAATATTGTGGGGAAAGATCTAATTTTTGAGAAAATGAAGAAGAAGAAGTATCCCTTTTAATGGTGTGTAATTCGAAGGAGGAAACCCATAAAAACTTTTGGTATTTAGTAGGGATAGGCACGGGTTGGGTTGGGTCGGGTTGGGTTGAATATATAGAACGTGTTTAATTTTTCAACCCAACCTAACCCATTACATATCCCGACCCAACCCATGGTTTTGCAGGTTGGGTCGGGTTGGGTTGGGCTTTTAAAAAAGTTAATTTTTATAGTCTAATTAAATAGTGAACAAAAATAAATTAATTAATTAGAAAAACTAAGAAAATGAAAATATTAAAATTCTTAGAACAAATCCAACATTTCAAAGTTTTTATATTTATATTTTTTAAATTTTTATATGAAATATTAAAATATATATTGTTTAGGGTGTAAAAAGAGAAGTTACATGAGCTCGAGGAGGAAGTCATCTGGTCGCATGTTCCAACTCGACCAGCGTTCAGTGAGGAGATTAGAATCAGGTCGCATTTGTTTTGCCTCGTACTTTAGATCGTTGAGATTTATTTAAAAGTATGTTCGTAACGCATAAGTATAATTCGATACGATGATTAATACAATCAGACATTATAACAGTAGCACAATAATTACACAAATGGATGTATAAACTTTTACATTCAAATGACGCATTCAATTGGATAACGGTCACACATTGAAGAGCAACTGATACTAGCGATTGTCTATAAAAATTGAGAAAGATCTTGAAAGGGGGGTCTTTTCCAAAAAAAAAGAAAATTTAGAAAATGGAATTATAAGTGTGTGAGATTTTATTCTTCTTTCCAAAAAAAATAACCTAATAGCTGACTTGAGCGTTGGAGGGTTAATACGGGAAAAAATCCGGCTTTCTTGACTGTTTCTTGTTATTGTAGATCATTAGAAGCATCAATACAATTTAAATTCCATTATCAGAAGCTCCACCAGATTTCGACATCAACATTTTTTATTCTACCAGGTGAGACCCTAACCTTCAGGAACCATAGAAGAAGTTGGGCCTTCTAGAACTAGGGAACTTCTTAGGAGAATGTCCCCAGAAACTTCTTGTTCTTCTTGAGAAGGTAGATCCCACGAGGGAGCTGCAGGGGAGGAGACCCATACTGATGAAAATCCTAATGCTAGTGTAGTGCCGATTATTGGTGATGATGAGAGTGACGATGAGAGTTCTTCAGAGGAGTCTCAGCCAACGAAAACAAAATTAGTCATAGGACTGAGGCTGAATTGTATCCTATTGACCTTGTGGACTGTGAAGCCACCCAGGAGGACTTAGACAGACTTAGGATGGAGTATAGGATTTCAGATGATATCGAACTAAAAATTCATGGTAAAAGTAACACCCCTAGCCACCCCCCAAGAGGATATGTAACCTTATATTTGGAGTGTTTCAGGCTTGGTGTTAGGCTACCACTTCAGCCATACTTTATCAAAGTTTTGGGAAAATTAAAACTATCTCTTGGTCAACTCAATCCTAATGGGTGGAGGGTTCTCTTTGGTCTATATGTGCAGGTGTGGGATGGGTGCGCCTTACGTGAAGGACATAAAACATCTATACAAGCTCAAGAGTAGTCCATAATATGCGGGCTGATATTATTTTATAAGCAGCTCGAAGCAAAGAAACCTATTATAGATCTCCCCACCTCCGGAGGAAACTGGAAGAACAAGTTTTTCTTTGTAGGAAGTAAGTGGGGTCAGAAAATTTCTACACCAAAGAGGGAGATATGTGTTGCTTCTCGCCTTTGCACCCCATGTCACTTGCTACTTACTGCGTTTTGCTCCACAACCTCTGGTATTTCTTCTGATCTGACTCTCTTACTTTTTTTTGTTTCAATTTCTTGGAGCCTGGTCTACGAAATAAAAGAAAAGCCCAAATTGCGGTCGAGACAGCTTTAGTTAACGCGAGCTCATACAAAGATTCGTTGTCTACTACCAGCTTGATTAACTCTCGACTTGTTTCTGCAGCATCTGAGGAGATGAGTAATATACTCGAGCTGATGAAGAAACGTGGTCGTACTGACTGCCCCCCAAGTAGTTCATCTACACCCCCAAAAAATAGGGTGCTACCAGGGATGCCTCACCTATTCGAGCACTGCCTCCTCCTCTTGACGAGACTGAGGGAATAGTTTAAAAGTCTTCGGCCCTAGTCCCGGTAATTTCTGATTCTGCAAGAAGTCAATCAAGATCTTCTCAGCGAGTTGAGGATTATGATTTCCTGAGTTCCTTCTAGAGGGATCTCGCCAGGCATGTGAAATAAGAGTTTCTTGCTGAACAGAATGATTGCAGCCTGCCTGACTTGTTTAACACCATCCAGCAGTGTGCGTATCAGCTTTCTACTGCTTCTTCGATCTACAGGTCTAGAGTTGTCGATTACGACAGGAGATTGAGGGCAGAAACTCAAAGTTTAAATGATGAGTTAGAGTAGGAGAAAGGGGAATCATCCAAACTCAATGCTGCAATCGAAAAGCTCGAGGAGAAGGTTGCTCTGTCTGAATCCAAGGTTTCTCAGCTCGAGCATGAGCTATCAAGCGTAAGAAATGAGCTGATTAACACTAGGAAAGATCTGGATACTCAGAGGCGTACTTTCGAGCAGCACCTTGAAGCAGAAACACGCTGCCTTTAAAGTAGAGTTGATTCCTGGTTCGCTTCAGTACATTCGACCATGAAGTCTGCAAATGCCTGAGCCTATGGACTAGGGGTGTTACTTTTACCAGAAATTTTTAGTTCGATATCATATGGAATCCTATACTCCATACTAAGTCTGCATTCTCTTATTTGGATGAAACTTGTCATGAAGAGTTTCTGTTATGGGAAAATGAAGAGTTTCTATCTAGACTAAGGGAAGCTCAACATAGACTATCTCTAATGTTCTTTTTGTTCCAAAGTTAAAAGACTAATTTGCTTAGTGTGGATCAACTGCAAGAGAAGAGTACAATTTTTTTTATCAAAAATGGTGTCTATCGAATTCGAGATGAAAAACTGGGCTTAGTTGCTCAAGTCAGCATGACAGCAAACCGAATGTTTCCTCTCTATTTGCACAACATTATTCATTCATGTTTCTCAGTAAGACTGAAGGAGGCGGCTTGGGTTTGGCACTATCGTTATGGACATCTAAATTTTGGTGGTTTAAAGACTCTACAATAAAAGAAGATGGTTGCTGATCTTCCATAGTTTGATCGTCTCTCAAATGTTTGTGAAGATTGCATTGTTGGCAAAAAAACGGCGATCCCTTTCCCAAAGGAAAATCATGGAAAGCAAAGAAGTTGTTGGAGCTAGTTCATTATGATATTTGCAGGCCAATAAAACTAGCATCTAATGGAGGTAAATGTTATTTCATTACTTTCATTGATGATTGTAGTCGCAAAACATGGGTTTACTATAAAGTTCTTGTTGAGAAATAAATTAGCAGCCAAATAAAAGTACTTCGCACTGATCGTAGAAGAGAATACTATTGGGGAAAACTCAAGTTTTTAAAATTTTTATAAAACCTTTTAAAGACCGCTCTCATATAATATATATGAATTTGTAATCTAAAAATCGTACCTTGAAAATCCGATTTGGTTTTTTCCATTGAAATGATTTAGGCTCCTAGATCACGATCCGTCACCACCACTCCTGTTAGATCATGATCCGTCATCACCACGCTTGTTAGAACACGAACTGGCACCAATGATCTTCTAAGTTATGACTCAAGTTTGATATGTACTTGACGTGTGGGCGCCTTTATCACTACCAAAGCAACTAGCACGAGAAAATTTTTCTCTCAATAATAGAGAAAAAAATATTTTTCTCTGATCTGTATAAAATGTCTGCTCTATCTTTTTCTTTAGAGAAAATAAGTCTTTTTATATCACCCTTTAGTGAAAACCCTAGGCTCCAAATAATGAAAATCAAAACTCACGTTACTTACTTTTTCTATAGGGGACCCACCTTGTAAAATAATCTAAGGTCCCTTACACACAAGCTAATTAAATAGAGCCTCTCACTAAATGATATATTTAGGCTTTTGACCCAAATAGCTAGTTATCTTCCTTATTAGTCCAGTAGTGACGCAGTCAATTAAATGAGCTAACCCGGGGATCATTTGGGAACATACAATAGTGGCTATAACAATTAGGCCTGTAATTAAACTAGCCTAATTATTTAATTTCAAATCTACTCCACTAAAAGATTGGAATTGACCTCCATAATTGTATGCTCGAATAATAATTCGTCCCAAGCCACATTAATTTCTTTACCGCAGAATCCTTTGTACCACATCATTAATTAAATCGATATCTCAACTGTCCAATCAATTTAATTACATTTTATTCCTTGATACTTACTGGTTTTCTCTAATGATCATTTTCAACATACTAAATATGTTGACACGCTATGGCCAGAGAATTCTATGATCAAGTGCCGAAAACCCATCAAGAGATGTGTTGTACAAATTCTATGTTGTTAATCCATAACTCCAATACTCATAATTGCTCCCACCAAGATACCGGGTAATCTTGCCACAATTGTGTGTCGTGCCCATTGGTAACTCAAATGGAATAACAATTACAATCATGAAATCATAACTAACTCAAGATTAAGATTACAGTAAAATCAATGTCTATGAGATTTAATAAGTCTGACAGTCATTTCAAAGTTAATTAAATCTCATATGTGATCCTGTTCAATGTAGTCGTACTACATCAATAAATTCATACATGATTAAGACAAATCATTCAATGAATTCATTACAGTCTATACCTAAATAAAGTGCCCAACTTTATTTATCAATTGCGAACTAAATTTATTTAATCATAAGATAACTTGTATTTATGTCTTTTGTGAATCTACATGGTGATCACATAAATACATATAATATGATTAAATGAACTTTAATAAAAATATTAATGCAATTAAGATATTTGAATAAAATACCTCATTAATTTTATTAATCAGAAAAAATGTTTATTACAATTAAATAAACACATATGCTTTTAAAGAGCATATTTTCCCAATAAATACAACTCACATGAACTTGTTAATTTTTGTGAGTCACATGGCATCATCAAAAGAAAACTTACATCAGCCTATACACTAGAGCAAAACAGTGTGTGTGAAAAAAAGAATCAGACGATCCTAAATATGGTGAGAAGCATGCAAGCAACTGAAGGGCAACATTTGTCCATGAGGTTTCTAAAAACGCAACTTTTGCACAGTAAAATTAAAACGGATGGCGGAAGCTCTAGAAACCTCAGATCGGCTTCATTCAAAAACGAAAATCAAGAGGAAAGTTTGAAGTTTAATTAACTTGTAGTTTCAAAAATGACTTCGTGAAGTAGGAGAAAATGACTGAAAACAGCAAGTTACGAACACTGTCCAGAAAATAGAGCTCTGCACGAACAACTTCTGTTTTCCCACGATCTGAGATCCTTAAAGGACCCCAATTGTGATGCCTCTAGTCAGTCCACACTTAGACATGTTCTAGGAGTTCATAGGATTTGGAATCTTGAAATTTCGTTTAGAAATGAAAGAGATAATGAAGAAACATGAATGCTAGTTCATGATGATTCATTCCACCAAATAAAGCCACCATTATCTCCAATAATGGCACCAAACATTATCATGTACTAGACCCACCCACTTAGCCATTACTTATTGAAAGTGATCTTATCACTTCAATATTTTATTTAATCAAATAAATAAATGCTAAATTAATTAATTATATCTTTAATTAATTAATCCCATTTTGATCAAATCAAATGGTTGAATGTGGGCTTCTTTTGTGACATGTTCTAATGCTTTCTCTTAATCCATATGAGATCCAATAAAAGCCCAAAATTCTAAACCCAAAATTGGGCTAGAAGTCCATAATCATATATGAACAGGAACATGTCCAAAATGGTCATTTTACGTGCTCGATATTACATAATGTTTAATCGAGGATTTATGAAATTTATTTTGTTCCTTAAACTATTTATGGAATGTCTAAATTTCTATCTTAAATCATATTTAAGATATATTTATATATATATATATATATGCCTTTGGATCATACAGTGATCAAACAAATTTGAACGCGGTTGGTCAAATTTTAAATAACTAATTAGTACGTGGCGTTGTTAGACCAGATCGATGCTACACAAAGTGAAGCCTTTGGACCCAGATTTCTGCATTTAGCACACAGCATAAATACCAGTCAAAAAGAGATGAAACCCTTCTCTTGCAGACTGATTTGTCCAAAGCAAACACGGTCATTCCCAAACCAATCCAATGGAAAGATGTAAATCTTCCAGAGGAATGGATCCTTGAAGGAGCCGCTCCACCAGCGATTCCGAAACAACTTGAGCCCAATACAGAGTTGCAAAATGTGACTCAGTATTCCGATGGTAAAGTCAAACTATCGTTCAGAAGATCTACCTCATCCAGATTTTCTGATAAAGCTTCATGCTCAAGTATTCCTTCCTTAGAAAGGAAATTTACAAAAGTCCCTTCAGTAATAAATCTTCCTTTTCAAAGTCAACCTAGGTTCTCTACTTCAGATGTACCTAGTACCTCCATCCGATCAGTTGATTACACCACTAGTGTTCCACATCCAATCTACACTAGTAGTCAACATATTCAAAGTCAGGAAGAGAAGGAACCTTCTCCTCCAACATCCCCTACATTTTCTGCAGTCACAGAAAATGTCATTAATGTCATCGAAAAAGAATTTGAATTGGATAAAACTCTTTTACATAATGATTTTTATTCTGATTTAAATAAAGAAAAAAGACTTTGGTTTTTTAAACACTTTTTAAACCAAAGAAAAGAAATCCAACAATTTTATTATGAATTTGTGGATCTTCATAAAGTTCATATATTGTTTTTTGATTGGTTCGAAATATATTCCTCTAATAACAACATTTCTTACCCTTTCAAAGAGTCAAACCCTATTACTATTAGGAAAAAGACCACTGAGTGGAAACTCTCCGATAGTAATAGAACAATTGATTCTGAGCATCCACCTCTCCGGAGTATAACCGTTGACCACGGCGAACCTCCTATAGACATTAGAGCTTCACCTTATAAAATCCCTAAACCAAATGATACTGATAGTAATTTAAGTAGTATTATTCAGCAGAATAATTTCTGCAGTACTAACTTAAATACTATAGGAAAACAGTTGACTAGAATAGAAAACCAATTTCAACAGTCAACCATATCTGTTTCTCCTAGTCAAAAGCCTATCCCTTCAAAATCAGATTCTGATAAAAAGCTTAAGGAACCTATTTTCAAACCCTTCCAGGTTTCGAAAATTAGCCAAAAGCTTGTCCATGAATCAAAATCGGATTTTGCCAAAGCCATTAGAGAACAACTAGATAGGATAGAAGCTGCTTCTTCCTCATCTAGTAAGGTTCAAATAGCTCCTGATACTCCTCAATCTAGCAAGATTGGAGTATTAGAACAAGACCAGGTTTCTATTGCCTCTTCTGACTTAGAAGCCTTTACCGAAGAACCTGTTTCTAAAGCCAATAAAATCCATTGGGAACTTGCTATCCCTACTTCCAAATCTCCACCTGATTTGACTATAGACAACAGGCCTAGTGCATTAAATCAAGCTCGATATAATGCATCCTCTGTCTATGAGTGGAATATAGATGGAATGTCTGAGTATAACATTTTAGGTGTATTGCAGCAAATGACCATGGCAGCCAATGCCTATAAAACCCAATCAGGAACTTCTGACAAAGCCATTGCAGAAATCCTAATTGCCGGTTTTACTGGTCAACTCAAAGGATGGTGGGATCATCTTCTCACTAAATTGCAGCAATTAGACATTTTTAATGCCATCCAAACTGATGAGAATGGTGCTCCCATTCTTGATGAGTTAAATAACCCTATTCAGGATGCAGTTGCTACCCTGATTTTAACCATTTCCCTTCACTTCATAGGTGACCCTTCTCACCTTAGAGACAAAAACGCCGAGTTACTACACAACTTAAGATGTAGGAAACTCAGTGATTTCCAAGAATACAAAACCACTTTCTTTACTAGACTCTTCCTTAGGGATGATGCAAATCATGTAACTTGGAAGGAAAAATTCCTTGCAGGTTTACCTACCCTATTGGGAGAAAAGGTTAGAAATTCCATCAAAGCTCTCTATGACAATCGTATTCCTTATGACGAGCTCACTTATGGTGAACTAGTCAGTTTTGTCAATAAATAAATTGTTTATTGAAATAGCCCCTCTTCAATAAACAATGCAGAAATCATGGCTTTGTAAGAGATTTTAATGTTTGAAGTGTTGATCAATACTTTGAGAAAAAATCAACACATCATCAATATAAACTATACAAAACTCGGAGTAGGGGTTATAAATGTCATTCATGATTCTTTGAAATTCCGAGGGTGCATTCTTTAAACCAAAGGGCATAACAGTCCATTCGTACTGTCCAAATGGAACAGTAAAAGCAGTTTTATAACGGTCTTTTGGATGAATTTGAATTTGCCAAAAACCAGACTTCATGTCAAATTTTGAAAAAATGAAAGCTGAACAGAGTTTTTGGAGCAAATCCTTTTTGTTAGGTATTGGGTACCTAATCCATTTTAAAGCTTTATTCAAGGGTTTGTAATTTATCACAAGTCTAGGTACGCCTCTTTCAATTTCAGAATTTTTATTAACATAAAAAGCGGCGCAAGACCAAGGTGATCTGGATTTTACAATGAGCTTTTTGTTAATAAGATCATTTATCTCATCTTTACAATGCTGTTCCAATTCCATATTCATTTGGATTGAAGTGTTGATCAATACCAGGTCGATGAGTTATTTGACTCAGATACCTCTGCATCTAGCAGTAGCGATTCTGATTCGGATTCCTATTTAAAGAAAATCAATGTTTTGACTAAAGACCAAGAAATTTTTCTTGAACTTGTAAAGCATATTTCAGAGTATTTTCTCTCCGATAAAGCATTGTAAATAATTATTTGATTATTTACTTAAAAAAAAAAAAAAAAAAAGAGATGTATTTTCAGGTGGTCCCCTGGACACAAGTGAGAGCGCACATGTCTCTTCACCCGTATTGTATTTTTCTACAAAGAGTTTACTATTCAAAGCTACGATCCAATTGTTACTGTGCACTTAAAATCCCGCTACAGTGAACAGTGCAACTTTCCAAAGTTTACTGTGCACTTAAAATCCCGCTACAGTGAACAGTTTAAAGATTTTGTATATAAACCGAGAGGAAGACTTAGACTCCTCAGGTTTTCATTCTTGAGCTTAAAACTTCTCTCTCTTCTTCCCCTCCTTCTCTCTAAAACCTCTCTCTCCGAAGGGTTCCAAAGAAATTTTCTGTTTACACAATAGTTCTATCTCAGAGCTTTGGGTGATCAGACTGGTTCTTTACCTTCAATCTCCCCGTCTTTCAATCTTCCCTTCTGGAAAGGTTTGAAAATTTGTAAAGCCAACCAAAGCAAGATGTATGTTTAAATTCAGTAAAGTTCAATGTAATTTAAATTTCCGCAATTTAATTTCCGCAATTTACTTTAAAGCATTTACTTTTCTGCAATTTAATTTTATGCACATTTAAATTCCAGTAATTTATTTTTAAAAGCACTTTTCTTTTCCAAGCATGCTTGCAGACTGATCTGTATCAGATCTGCCATATAAATTCTACATTCCTCTGAGGCAAAGAGACCGGATCTCGATCCTCAGTTGTAAATCTTCTCTTCTTCCTCCATTCCTTCAGAGCACCATTTCCGGGAACCGGATCTGGTACTGTGTATGTACCCAAGCCCTTAAAAGAACTTAATCTAAATATGATAATAGCCCAATAAAAAAAGAACCAACCACGTCTAAAGCAACTTAACCATATTTGGTAAAATAAGACTGATTTGGTATATCGGCTGGAAACCCGAACGTGCGGACTATTGATCTGTTCTAAGCCAGATCTGGGTCCAAAGGCTTCACTTTGTGTAGCATCGATCTGGTCTAACAACGCCACGCTTTGGATTTTTGGGTTAGGAAGGTCTGTTGGGCTTTAGAGGCTTCCAGGGTTGGTTCCAATTCCTCTGAAGCCCAGTCTCTTTTGGCAAGCGCCAAAACGGAAGATGAGTATTTCAAAGCCATGGAACAGCTCCTCGCCTCTCGATCAAAGTCCTCAGCTGCAGATTCCTCTGAAGATGAAGATGAAGATGTTGATGATGATGAAGAGCCTTTCATTTCTCTCGGAGACGATAATGAAGATGACTGTTTCGGCATTTTCTCTCCGATAAAGCATTGTAAATAATTATTTGATTATTTACTTAAAAAAAAAAAAAAAAAAAAGATGTATTTTCGGGTGGTCCCCTGGACACAAGTGAGAGCGCACATGTCTCTTCACCCGTATTGTATTTTTCTACAAAGAGTCTACTATTCAAAGCTACGATCCAATTGTTACTGTGCACTTAAAATCCCGCTACAGTGAACAGTGCAACTTTCCAAAAGACCGTTATAAAACTGCTTTTACTGTTCCATTTGGACAGTACGAATGGACTGTTATGCCCTTTGGTTTAAAGAATGCACCCTCGGAATTTCAAAGAATCATGAATGACATTTATAACCCCTACTCCGAGTTTTGTATAGTTTATATTGATGATGTGTTGATTTTTTCTCAAAGTATTGATCAACACTTCAAACATTTAAAGACTTTTCATCTTGTTACAAAAAAGGCTGGCCTGGCTCTTTCAAGTACAAAGATTTCATTATTTCAAACAAAAGTCAGGTTCCTTGGTCACCATATTTCCAAAGGCACTATTACCCCTATTGAGAGATCACTTTTGTTTGCGGATAAATTCCCAGACAAAATTCTTGACAAAACCCAATTACAAAGATTTCTTGGTAGTTTAAATTATGTTCTTGATTTCTGCCCTAATATCAATAGGATGTCTAAACCTTTGCATGATAGGTTAAAAAAGAATCCTGTTGCATGGACAGAAGAACATACCAAAGTGGTTAGATTAATAAAGCAATCTGTAAAAAACATTCCTTGTTTATTTCTTGCAAATCCTGCATTACCTAAAATTGTTGAAACCGATGCATCTGACATAGGTTATGGAGGAATTTTGAAACAGAGGGATAATGATAAAGAACAGATAGTTCAATATGTTTCTGCTCATTGGAATGACTGCCAGAAAAACTATTCTACTATCAAAAAAGAAATCCTTTCCATTGTTTTATGCATTACAAAATTTCAAAGTGATTTATTAAATCAAAAATTTTTACTTAGAATTGACTGCAAAGCTGCAAAACATGTTTTAGAAAAAGATGTTCAAAACATTGCATCAAAACAAATTTTTGCACGTTGGCAAGCTATTTTAAGTGTTTTTGATTTTGATATTGAATTTATTAAAGGTGACAAAAATTCTGTTCCTGATTTTCTAACTCGGGAATTTCTTCAAAACAGATAATGCCGCCAAAAAAGAATAAAGGTAAAGCAGTTCTCAAAGACACTGGTTCCCAAGAACCTTCCAAAGAACCCCAGTCAACCCCTTCTAAAGAAAAATTACTTTCTTCTGCCATGCCCATTAAATCTTGGATTGAAATGGTTGAAGAACATGGAGCCCAATACAAATCTATTTCTTCTGATGACCAAGTAAAGCAATGGATGAGTTCCATTACAAAATCACCTGAGCTCATGCTCGCCCTCCAAAACCTTTCTCAGAGCCAAATTTCTCCCCAAAAAGAAATTGAAATTTCAAAACCCTCTTCCCAAAATGTTGTTGTCTCTGCTGAAAGCTCATCCTCCCAAATTGTGCTTTCTCAGCCAACACCTTCAAAGAAAACCTCCGATTGGTTTGATAAAACCCATTTTCAAAACATTCTTTCTCTAGAAGATGGATTTTACCATTCTGATCCTTTTCAAAGCATTTCAAAGTTTTTTCCCAAAGGCTGGTTTTTCAAACCATGGGATTTGACAAAACCCCAGTCTTATTATCAAAGCATTTTGGAAATAACTGAATCAGTTAAATTCAAACATTTCTTTCTTGACAAAGCCCATCCAGAACCGGCTTATTCAACGGCCACAATCCTCAAAGTATTGAGCCCAAATCAGTGGGGTGACCTACTCCACAATTGTAAAACCTTCCCTCTAAATTTTGAAACCCGTTTACCACATTGTCGGACTTTTTCCTACTGGGATTACCAACAAGCATGGTATAACACCTTCTTTATCCAAAACCCTAAAAAATCCCACTCTTGGTTATTTTTCTTCAACACAAAGATAACCGTTCAAAGCCTTCCAAATTGGTTTCAGCATTGGTGGAATCATTTTGGCCCAATTCCACAAATCTTATCACCAAACGCTACAAATTGCCTAAACCTCTTCAAAGCCCATTATTTACCCTCTGTCTCAGAAAAAAGATTTCCCCCCTTTCTTTGCTTTTGTGCAAATTTCTTTCTTCCTTGGGTTTGTTCGTGGAACCTACGTTTCCACAACCAAGATTCCCAAGTCATCCTTCAAAGAACCTTTAAAGTCAAATGGTGGTCAAAATTTGATGAACAGTCCAAATTGACTGTCAACATGATCAAAGATTGGCTCTCCTCTAAAAACCTCCTACAACCAACCCTGGAAGCCTCTAAAGCCCAACAGACCTTCCTAACCCAAAAATCCAAAGCCCAGTCTCTTTTGGCAAGCGCCAAAACGGAAGATGAGTATTTCAAAGCCATGGAACAGCTCCTCGCCTCTCGATCAAAGTCCTCAGCTGCAGATTCCTCTGAAGATGAAGATGAAGATGTTGATGATGATGAAGAGCCTTTCATTTCTCTCGGAGACGATAATGAAGATGACTGTTTCGGCATTTTCTCTCCGATAAAGCATTGTAAATAATTATTTGATTATTTACTTAAAAAAAAAAAAAAAAAGAGATGTATTTTCGGGTGGTCCCCTGGACACAAGTGAGAGCGCACATGTCTCTTCACCCGTATTGTATTTTTCTACAAAGAGTCTACTATTCAAAGCTACGATCCAATTGTTACTGTGCACTTAAAATCCCGCTACAGTGAACAGTGCAACTTTCCAAAGTTTACTGTGCACTTAAAATCCCGCTACAGTGAACAGTTTAAAGATTTTGTATATAAACCGAGAGGAAGACTTAGACTCCTCAGGTTTTCATTCTTGAGCTTAAAACTTCTCTCTCTTCTTCCCCTCCTTCTCTCTAAAACCTCTCTCTCCGAAGGGTTCCAAAGAAATTTTCTGTTTACACAATAGTTCTATCTCAGAGCTTTGGGTGATCAGACTGGTTCTTTACCTTCAATCTCCCCGTCTTTCAATCTTCCCTTCTGGAAAGGTTTGAAAATTTGTAAAGCCAACCAAAGCAAGATGTATGTTTAAATTCAGTAAAGTTCAATGTAATTTAAATTTTCGCAATTTAATTTCCGCAATTTACTTTAAAGCATTTACTTTAAAGCATTTACTTTTCTGCAATTTAATTTTATGCACATTTAAATTCCAGTAATTTATTTTTAAAAGCACTTTTTCTTTTCCAAGCATGCTTGCAGACTGATCTGTATCAGATCTGCCATATAAATTCTACATTCCTCTGAGGCAAAGAGACCGGATCTCGATCCTCAGTTGTAAATCTTCTCTTCTTCCTCCATTCCTTCAGAGCACCATTTCCGGGAACCGGATCTGGTACTGTGTATGTACCCAAGCCCTTAAAAGAACTTAATCTAAATATGATAATAGCCCAATAAAAAAAGAACCAACCACGTCTAAAGCAACTTAACCATATTTGGTAAAATAAGACTGATTTGGTATATCGGCTGGAAACCCGAACGTGCGGACTATTGATCTGTTCTAAGCCAGATCTGGGTCCAAAGGCTTCACTTTGTGTAGCATCGATCTGGTCTAACAACGCCACGTACTAATTAGTTATTTAAAATTTGACCAACCGCGTTCAAATTTGTTTGATCACTGTATGATCCAAAGCAAATCTACTTAATTTTAAAGCTGATAACTTATTTTAAAATTTAGAAATTGCCGATCCATTAATTGTTTAATACTGAGATCCAACGAAAGCACATCCATCCTTCGATCCTATTTCCTTCTGGTATCGGAAATTTTTCTTTGAATAAAATTATTTTGTAATTGACTCTCAATTCTTTGGAAGTTTAAATCCTTTTTTAAACAAAACAAATCATCTTATATATATATATATATATATATATATATATATATATATAAAGATGGTTCCTAATATCCAAGATCTTCAGAAAGAGATAAAAGAAATCAAATGTGAAATCAGAGATTTAAAAGAAAAACAAAAAAGTGATTCTGAGACTATCCAACTTCTTTTACAAAAACAATTGCAGGATAATTCAGATAATGAATCTAATCCTGATAATGGTGATGAAATTAAAGTGGAAAACATTGAGTCAGTACCAGATGATTTCCTATTTGTTTTAAAACAAATCACCACAAGAAAGTATTTGATTAAAGTCACTTTAATCTTTTCTGATGATTTTGCAATGGACGCCATTGCCCTTTTTGATACTGGCGCCGATTTAAATTGCATAAGAGAAGAGATCGTCCCCAAAAGATTTCATGAAAAAACGAAAGAAAGACTTTCTGCCGCTAACAATTCAAAATTGAATGTTAGTTCCAAAGTTGAAGCTTCAATTTATAATAATAAAATTGAATTTAAAACTTCTTTTGTTCTTACAAATGATATACACCATGCTATCATTTTAGGAACCCCTTTTATAAATCTTATAACCCCATATGCTGTCAATTATGATGGTATATATTTCAAAGCAAAATCCAAAGACCTTGTTTTCTCGTTTATTGAAAAGCCAAAGACTAGGAATCTAAACATTGTCAAAGCTTGTTCTGTTTACCAAAACAAAATCAATGCCATTCTTAAATCCAAACAAGATGATTTATTTTGTTTACAAAAGGATTTAAATTTCCAAAGAGTTGGAAGTCAACTACAAAGTGATTTTATACAAAGAAAAATCCTCGATTTCAAAAGCCTTATTGAAAAAGAAATATGTGCTGATTTACCATCTGCTTTTTGGAATAGAAAACAACATTTAGTAGATTTGCCTTATGAAAATTCGTTTGATGAAAAACAAATACCCACAAAAGCACGTCCAATCCAGATGAACATGGAATTGGAACAACATTGCAAAAATGAAATCAAAGATTTAGAGTCAAAAGGACTCATTGTTAAGTCAAGGTCCCCATGGTCTTGTGCCGCTTTTTATGTCAACAAAAACTCTGAAATTGAAAGAGGAGTTCCTAGACTTGTGATAAATTACAAACCTTTGAATAAAGCTTTAAAATGGATTAGGTACCCAATACCTAATAAAAAAGATTTGCTCCAAAAACTCTGTTCGGCTTTCATTTTTTCTAAATTTGATATGAAGTCTGGTTTTTGGCAAATACAAATCCATCCTAAAAATCGTTATAATATTTCCCTTCATTTCATAGGTGACCCTTCTCACCTTAGGGACAAAAACGCCGAGTTACTACACAACTTAAGGTGTAGAAAACTCAGTGATTTCCAAGAATACAAAACCACTTTCTTTACTAGACTCTTCCTTAGGGATGATGCAAATCATGTAACGTGGAAGGAAAAATTCAGAAGGAAATGGGATCGAAGGATGGATGTGCTTTCGTTGGATATCAATATTAAAAACTCAAATTAAACAATTAATGGATCGGCTTTTCTAAATTTTAAAATAAATTACCGGCTTTGAATATAAGTAGATTTGCTTTGGATCGCGGTTGGTCAGATTTTTAATAACTAATTGGTACGTGGCGTTGTTCAACCAGATCGATGCTACACAAAGTGAAGCCTTTGGACCCAGATCTGACTTAGAACAGATCAATAGTCCGCACGTTCGGGTTTCCAGCCGATATACCAACTCAGTTTTATTTTACCAAATAAAGTTAAGTTACTTTAAACGTGGTTGATTCTTTTTATTGGGCTTTATCAGATTTAGATTAGGTTCTTTTAAAGGTTTGGGTACATACACAGTACCAGTTCCGGATCCCGGAAATGGTGCTCTGAAGGAATGGAGGAAGAAGAGAAGATTTACAACTGAGGATCGAGATCCGGTCTCTTTGCCTCAGAGGAATGTAGAATTTATATGGCAGATCTGATACATATCAGTCTGCAAGCATGCTTTGAAAAGAAAAGTGCTTTAAAATAAATTGCTGGAATTTAAATGTGCATAAAATTAAATTACAGAAAAGTAAATGCTTTAAAGTAAATTGCGAAAATTTAAATTACATTGAACTTTAAAAATTTAAAGAACTGAATTTAAACATACATTTTTGCTTTCTGGCTTTTACAAATTTTCAAATCTTTCCAGAAGGGAAGATTGAAAGACGGGAAGATTGAAGGTAAAGAACTAGTCTGATCACCCAAAGCTCTGTGATAGAACTATTGTGTAAACAGAAAATTTCTTTGGAACCCTTCGGAGAGAGAGATTTTTAGAGAGAAGGAAGAGAAGAAGAGAGAGAAGCTTTAAAACTATGAAATGAAAAACCTGAGGAGTCTGAGTCTTCCTCTCGGTTTTTATACAAAATCTTTAAACTGTTCACTGTAGCGGGACTTTAAGTGCACAGTAACATCTGGAACTCTGTACTGTTCACTGTAGCGGGATTTTAAGTGCACAGTAACAAATGGATCGTATCTTTGAATAGTAGATGCTTTGTACAAAAATTGAAATACGATACGGGTGAAGAGACATGTGCGCTCTCACTTGTGTCCAGAGGACCACCCGAAGAAATACTAGAATAAAAATTACTTTTCTTCTTTTTTTTTTAAGTAAATAATCAAATAATTATTTACAATGCTTTACTGGAGAGAAAATGCCGAAACAATCATCTTCGTTTTCGTCTCCGAGGGAAATGAATGGCTCTTCGTCTTCATCATCATCTTCATCTTCAGAGGAGTCTGCAACTGAGGATTTTGATCTTGAGGCGAGGAGCTGTTCCATGGCTTTAAAATATTCATCTTCAGTCTTGGCGCTTGCCAAAAGAGACTGGGCTTTGGATTTTTGGGTTAGGAAGGTCTGTTGGGCTTTAGAGGCTTCCAGGGTTGGTTGCAGGAGGTTTTTAGAGGAGAGCCAATCTTTGATCATGTTAACAGTCAATTTGGACTGTTCGTCAAATTTTGACCACCATTTGACTTTAAAGGTTCTTTGAAGGATGACATGGGAATCTTGGGTGTGAAAACGGAGGTTCCACGAACAGACCCATGGTAGGAAGAAATTTGCACAAAAGCAAAGAAAGGGGGAAAATCTTTTTTCTGAGTCAGAAGGTAAATAATGAGCTTTGAAGATGTTTAGGCAATTTGTGGCGTTTGGTGTTAGGATTTGTGGAATTGGGCCAAAAAGATTCCACCAGTGATGAAACCAATTTGGGAGACTTTGAACGGTTATCTTTGTGTTGAAGAAAAATAACCATGAGTGAGATCTTTTAGGGTTTTGGATAAAAAAGGTGTTATACCATGCTTGTTGGTAATCCCAGTAGGAAAAAGTCCGACAATGTGGTAAACGAGTTTCAAAATTTAGAGGGAAGGTTTTAAAATTGTGGAGTAGGTCACCCCACTGATTTGGGCTCAATACTTTTAGGATTGTGGCCGTGGAATAAGCCGGTTCTGGATGGGCTTTGTCAAGAAAGAAGTGTTTGAATTTAACTGATTCAATTATTTCTAAAATGCTTTGATAGTAAGACTGGGGTTTTGTCAAATCCCATGGTTTGAAAAACCAACCTTTGGGGAAAAACTTTGAAATGCTTTGAAAAGGATCAGTATGGTAAAATCCATCTTCCATTGAAAGAATGTTTTGAAAATGGGTTTTATCAAACCAATCGGAGGTTTTCTTTGAAGGTGTTGGCTGAGAAAGCACAATTTGAGAAGATGAGCTTTCGGCAGAGACAACAACATTTTGGGAAGAAGGTTTTGTAATATCAATTTCTTTTTTAGGAGAAATTTGGCTTTGAGAAAGGTTTTGAAGGGCGAGCATGAGCTTAGGGGATTTTGTAATGGAACTCATCTATTGCTTTACTTGGTAATCAGAAGAAATAGATTTGTATTGGGCTCCATGTTCTTCAACCATTTCAATCCAAGATTTAATGGGCATGGCAGAAGAAAGTAGTTTTTCTTTAGAAGGAGTTGACTGGGGTTCTTTAGAAGGTTCTTGAGAATCAGTAACTTTGAGAACTGCTTTACCTTTGTCTTTCTTCTTTGGCGGCATTATCTGTTTTGAAGAAATTCTCTGGTTAGAAAATCAGGAACAGAATTTTTGTCACCTTTAATAAATTCAATATCAAAATCAAAAACACTTAAAATAGCTTGCCATCGTGCAAAAATCTGTTTTGATGCAATGTTTTGAACATCTTTTTCTAAAACATGTTTTGCAGCTTTGCAATCAATTCTAAGTAAAAATTTTTGATTTAGTAAATCACTTTGGAATTTTGATATGCATAAAACAATAGAAAGAATTTCTTTTTTGATAGTAGAATAATTTCTCTGGCAATCATTCCAATGAGCAGAAACATATTGTACTATCTGTTCTTTATCATTTTCTTTTTGTTTCAATATACCTCCATAACCTATGTCAGATGCATCAGTTTCAACAATTTTAGGTAATGCAGGATTTGCAAGAAATAAACATGGAATATTTTTTACAGATTGCTTTATTAATTTAACAACTTTAGTATGTTCTTCTGACCATGCAACATGATTCTTTTTCAACCTATCATGCAAAGGTTTAGACATCCTATTGATATTAGGGCAAAAATCGAGAACATAATTTAGACTACCAAGAAATCTTTGTAATTGGGTTTTGTCCAGAATCTTGTCTGGGAATTTATCTGCAAACAAAAGTGATCTTTCAATTGGAGTGATAGTTCCTTTGGAAATATGATGACCTAGGAACCGGACTTTTGTTTGAAATAAAGAAATTTTTGAACTAGAAAGGGCTAACCCAGCCTTTTTAGTAACAAGATGAAAAGTCTTTAAATGTTTGAAATGTTGGTCAATATTTTGAGAAAAAATCAACACATCATCAATGTAAACAATGCAAAACTCAGAATAGGGATTATAAATATCGTTCATGATTCTTTGAAATTCTGAGGGTGCATTTTTCAAACCAAAAGGCATTACTGTCCATTCGTACTGTCCGAAGGGAACAGTAAAAGCTGTTTTATAACGATCTTTAGGATGGATTTGTATTTGCCAAAAACCAGACTTCATATCAAATTTAGAAAAAATGAAAGCCGAACAGAGTTTTTGGAGCAAATCTTTTTTATTAGGTATTGGGTACCTAATCAATTTTAAAGCTTTATTCAAAGGTTTGTAATTTATCACAAGTCTAGGAACGCCTCTTTCAATTTCAGAGTTTTTGTTGACATAAAAAGCGGCACAAGACCATGGGGACCTTGACTTAACAATGAGTCCTTTTGACTCTAAATCTTTGATTTCATTTTTGCAATGTTGTTCCAATTTCATGTTCATCTGGATTGGACGTGCTTTTGTGGGTATTTGTTTTTCATCAAACGAATTTTCATAAGGCAAATCTACCAAATGTTGTTTTCTATTCCAAAAAGCAGATGGTAAATCAGCACATATTTCTTTTTCAATAAGGCTTTTGAAATCGAGGATTTTTCTTTGTATAAAATCACTTTGTAGTTGACTTCCAACTCTTTGGAAATTTAAATCCTTTTGTAAACAAAATAAATCATCTTGTTTGGATTTAAGAATGGCATTGATTTTGTTTTGGTAAACAGAACAAGCTTTGACAATGTTTAGATTCCTAGTCTTTGGCTTTTCAATAAACGAGAAAACAAGGTCTTTGGATTTTGCTTTGAAATATATACCATCATAATTGACAGCATATGGGGTTATAAGATTTATAAAAGGGGTTCCTAAAATGATAGCATGGTGTATATCATTTGTAAGAACAAAAGAAGTTTTAAATTCAATTTTATTATTATAAATTGAAGCTTCAACTTTGGAACTAACATTCAATTTTGAATTGTTAGCGGCAGAAAGTCTTTCTTTCGTTTTTTCATGAAATCTTTTGGGGACGATCTCTTCTCTGATGCAATTTAAATTGGCGCCAGTATCAAAAAGGGCAATGGCGTCCATTGCAAAATCATCAGAAAAGATTAAAGTGACTTTAATCAAATACTTTCTTGTGGTGATTTGTTTTAAAACAAATAGGAAATCATCGGGTACTGACTCAATGTTTTCCACTTTAATTTCATCACCATTATCAGGATTAGATTCATTATCTGAATTATCCTGCAATTGTTTTTGTAAAAGAAGTTGGATAGTCTCAGAATCACTTTTTTGTTTTTCTTTTAAATCTCTGATTTCACATTTGATTTCTTTTATCTCTTTCTGAAGATCTTGAATATTAGGAACCATCTTTTTTGTTTTCTTTTTATCCAAAATTTGAGTAAGATCATACGAATTCTTTTTGATAATTGGAACTTTAGAAATCTCAGCAGAGGTTCCGGCTTTGTCGGAATCCATAGTTTTCAAAAGTTTATCAAGATAATCCTTTTGAAGATTTGGATCAGAAATATGCTTTACAAGTTCAAGAAAAATCTCTTGGTCTTTAGTCAAAACATTGATTTTCTTTAAATAGGAATCTGAATCAGAATCGCTGCTGCTAGATGCAGAGGTGTCAAATAACTCATCTACTTGGAGGGGGTCACTATCTCCCGACATGGAAGACTCAGAGTCTGAAGGCTCTATAAGGAGGGGGGTAATTTTGGAAAGGATGTCCTCATTTAGGTCAAGCTCTTGGAGTCTTTTGTTCATTCTGCAAAACTTTGCAGTATGACCTTTCATGCCACATTTAAAACATGTAGCATCTTTGAAATTGAATGAGGTTTCAGGTTTGGCTTTAAACTCTTTCTTTTTAGAGAAACTATGTTTCTTATAAGGCCTTGAAGGTTTCTTATAAGGAAGTTTCCTAAAATCATGAAAGGGTTTCCTATGGCTCTTAGACTTGTAATGTTTCTTGTAAGGTTTCGAAGAACACTTACCATTACAGTTTTTGGAAGTAGAAGCTTTAAATGGGTCATAGTTGAATTGCTTACAGAAACTGCCTAACTCTTGCTTAGATCTCCTAAGCTCCTGCTTCAGACGTTTCTGTAATTTCAAATCTTGACAGATCTTTAAACCTTCTTTATTGACAAAACTGACTAGTTTACCATAAGTGAGCTCGTCATAAGGAATACGATTGTCATAAAGAGCTTTGATTGAATTCCTAACCTTTTCTCCCAATAGGGTGGGTAAACCTGCAAGGAATTTTTCCTTCCACGTTACATGATTTGCATCATCCCTAAGGAAGAGTCTAGTAAAGAAAGTGGTTTTGTATTCTTGGAAATCACTGAGTTTTCTACACCTTAAGTTGTGTAGTAACTCGGCGTTTTTGTCCCTAAGGTGAGAAGGGTCACCTATGAAATGAAGGGAAATGGTCAATATCAGGGTGACAACAGCATCCTGAATTGGGTTATTGAATTCGTCAAGAATGGGAGCGCCATTCTCATCGGTTTGGATGGCATTAAGGATGTCTAATTGCTGCAATTTAGTGAGAAGATGATCCCACCATCCTTTAAGCTGACCAGTAAAACCCGCAATTAGGATTTCTGCAATGGCCTTGTCAGAAGTTCCTGATTGGGTTTTATAGGCATTGGCTGCCATGGTCATTTGCTGCAATACACCTAGAATGTTGTATTCAGACATTCCATCTATATTCCACTCATAGACAGAGGATGCATTATATCGAGCTTGATTTAATGCACTGGGCCTGTTGTCTATAGTCAAATCAGGTGGAGATTTGGAAGTAGGGATAGCAAGTTCCCAATGGATTTTATTGGCTTTAGAAACAGGTTCTTCGGTAAAGGCTTTTAAGTCAGAAGAGGCAATAGAAGTTTGGTCATCTTTCTCTAATACTCCAATCTTGCTAGATTGAGGAGTATCAGGGGCTATCTGAACTTTGCTAGATGAGGAAGAAGCAGCTTCTATCCTATCTAATTGTTCTCTGATGGCTTTGGTAAAATCCGATTTTGATTCATTGACAAGCTTTTGGCTAGTTTTCGAAACCTGAAAGGGTTTGAAAATAGGTTCTTTAAGCTTTTTATCAAAATCTGACTTTGAAGGAATAGGCTTTGGACTAGGAGAAACAGATATGGTTGACTGTTGGAATTAGTTTTCTATCCTAGTCAACTGTTTTCCTATAGTATTTAAGTTAGTATTACAGAAATTGTTCTGTTGAATAATACTACTTAAATTACTATCAGTATCATTAGGCTTAGGGATTTTGTAAGGTGAGGTTCTAATTTCTATAGGAGGTTCGCTGTGGTCAACGGTTACACTCCGGAGGGGTGAATGCTCAGAATCGACTGTTCTATTACTTTCGGAGAGTTTCCATTCAGTGGTCTTCTTCCTAATAGTAATAGGGTTTGACTCTTTGAAGGGGTAAGAGATGTTGTTACTAGAAGAATATATCTCGAACCAATCAAAAAACAATATATGAACTTGATGAAGACAACAGGCCCAGTGCATTACAAACTATAAATTGCTCATGATAACATGATCATGGTATCAGAGCAATTTATAGTTTGTAAATTGTTAACATGATCATGGTGGTCAAACATTTCCTTCTGGTATCAGAGCCAAGGGGAGGATAGTGTAAAGCAGTTTATAGTTCTGTGTTTAAAGACTTGTGTTTTATTTTGAAGTTTTGTTGTGTGGTGAATCCTTACTGGTAGTAAGTCCCGTCATAGGATAAGGTCATCCGTTTAGGGCTGTAAAACCATACCTGTAGCCATTCTGACAAAACCATAGATAGACCATAGGTTTCTTTTCATGGATCCTATACACTGTAGAACATCATCCTTTTCTAGCTCTTCTTCCGGGAAGACTAGTGAGTCAAAGCATGTTGTGAGTTCAGAAGAATTATTTATTGAGAACTTTGATAAAGCAATTGATTGTTGGGAACTTCCAAAAATTTCTAAAGAAAAGATTTACAAAACAAAAAAGCTTGATTTTTTAAAGAATGATTATATCATAAAAACTGAAGAACGTGATATAACTATTTCAAATCCTTTTGAAACAATTCACTTGTTTTCTGAGCATTCTTTAAAGAAATTAAAAGAAAAGAATTTCAATTATGTTCACATCGGTCTTATTCAAGTCGGAATAAAACCCTTAACCAAAGAAGGCTTGGATACTTCCATCCTTGCTGTCCTAAGAGATGGACGATTCATCTCTTTTGATGATTCTTTGCTAAGTAGCATCGAATCCAGTCTTTGTAAAGGTCCAATTTCATTTGATTGTTATCCAAACATAACAATTTCACTTAAAGATAAAAATATTTTGAAAAGCATGATTTTACAAATCAAAACCCATAATTATAATATGATTGAGGGATCCATCCCAGTTGCCTTAATTTTTAAAATCTCGTATAAGGCAATGATCACTGCATTCAGTACACAACATAAATTCCAGTCAAAAAGAGATTAGACTCTTCTCTTGCAGACTGATTTGTCTAGAGCCAACACTGTCATTCCAAAACCTATTCAATGGAAAGATGTCCATCTTCCAGAAGAATGGATTCTTGAAGGAGCCGCTCCACCAGCGATTCCAAAACAACTTGAGCCTAATACAGAGTTACAAAATGTGACTCAATATTCTAATGGAAAAGTCAAATTGTCATTTAGAAGATCTGCTTCAACTAGATTTTCTGATAAAGAGTCGTGCTCAAGTATTCCTTCACTAGAAAGGAAATTCACGAAAATCCCTTCCGTTATAAATCTTCCTTTTCAAAGTCAACCTAGGTTTTCAACTTCAGATATACCTAGCACTTCTATAAGATCTGTTGACTATGCCACTAGTGTTCCTCACCCTATCTACACTAGTAGTCAACATGAACAAAGACAGGAAGAGAAGGAACCTTCTCCTCCAACTTCCCCTACGTTTTCTGCTGTTACAGAAAATGTTATTAATGTCATTGAAAAGAAATTTGAATTGGATAAAGCTTTTCTGCATAAAGATTTT
Source organism: Citrus sinensis (assembly GCF_022201045.2). Taxonomy (NCBI): domain Eukaryota; kingdom Viridiplantae; phylum Streptophyta; class Magnoliopsida; order Sapindales; family Rutaceae; genus Citrus; species Citrus sinensis. Next base: position 16,901,926 of record NC_068562.1, read on the forward strand.
TATTCTGATTTAAACAAAGAAAAAAGACTTTGGTTTTTCAAACATTTTTTAAATCAAAGAAAAGAAATCCAACAAACTTATTATGAATTTGTAAATCTTCATTAAGTTCATATATTGTTTTTTGATTGGTTCGAGATATATTCTTCTAGTAACAACATCTCTTACCCCTTCAAAGAGTCAAACCCTATTACTATTAGGAAGAAGACCACTGAATGGAAACTCTCCGAAAGTAATAGAACAGTCGATTCTGAGCATCCACCCCTCCGGAGTGTAACCGTTGACCACGGCGAACCTCCTATAGAAATTAGAGCCTCACCTTACAAAATCCCTAAGCCTAATGATACTGATAGTAATTTTTGGTAAAATAAATTACCAGCTTTGAATATAAGTAGATTTGCTTTGGATCGCGGTTGGTCAGATTTTTAATAACTAATTGGTACGTGGCGTTGTTAAACCAGATCGATGCTACACAAAGTGAAGCCTTTGGACCCAGATCTGACTTAGAACAGATCAATAGTCCGCACATTCGGGTTTCCAGCCGATATACCAACTCAGTTTTATTTTACCAAATAAAGTTTTATATATATATATATATATATATATTCATTCTTAATGAATTATAATATAAATATTGATTTTCCTAAAATTAGGAAATTTAACTTCTCATTTTCTAGTAACTCCTTTTTCATTTCTATTTGGTGTGTGACCTTTTAAGTTCTTAGTCATAAGGTAGTAGAACTTTTTTAATGATAACTCTTTATTCATTAAATGATGCTAAACTCTTTAGTCATCAATTAGAACTTTTCTAATGACCTTAAGATGCATTGCTAATACGCTTTACCAATATTAATCTTAAGGTTTCTACAAGTCATGAGTGACACCTAACAGTATATCACAGCTATCCAAATAACAAGAATTGTTGGATCTATAGAACCTATTCCATTGTATCTCTATGTCTTGGTCTCTTCATCATCCATGTCCAGAGAAAAGCACGGCTTATGGTTTATTATGTTAAGCAGTTATGCTTTATCTCAAAATAAATCTAAATGAACTTGGCATGAAAATATAATTTGAACTCCTTCAAATATATTTCACCCTGGCCAAGGATTTTTCATGCCAATTCATATTATCTCATAGGGACATCCTTTTTGTATATTACAAAATGATGAATTCCATATTAGCCATACACTTGTCTTCATACATAGCCAACCATGACAGCTATTGCTAGATCTCTTCCTTGATTAGGAATCAATCATTATGCTTTCACATATCAGAGATGTCTATGTATAAGACATCTGTTATGCCTCAGGTCTAAAGACCATTACTAAACATAGTGTCTATTACAATGTATAATAAGCCATTAACACTCAAAACCATATGGCATACTATATTTGGTCAAGTTCAGTAAACTCGTTCTCTCAACAAGTATCTATGTGTTTGACTTGACATCTCATGTCAATGATATGAAACTCACCATCCATTTTAGTATCACATACCATAAGGAGTCATAACACATAGTAGTGTTTATAGGAATTTATAATGTCCAATCATAAATCCACCACTAGGAACTATTTTAGAAATATAGTACAAAGGATGCACGTTTCATATTCTCGACAAACTCGAGAATGTGTTCCTTAACTATTTTACTTCTTGGACTATATTCATGAATGGTGATAACTTTGTCATTTTATAAATATCAAAATGCTATTCAAATACAATAATACCGTAAACAAACAAACACCATTTGATTGCCCTATAAGGCATATTACTAACAATCTCCCACTTGCACTAAAGCCAATCGCTATGGTATCTCATCCCCATCTTCTCAAGATGACGATCTAACTGTTGTTGAGTAAGTGCTTTAGTCAGAGGATCCGTAGTGTTATCAGCGGAGGCTACTTTCTGCATAGTGATATCACTCCTTCCAATGATTTCTCTGATAATGTGATATCTTCTCTCAATGTGTTTGGACTTCTGGTGAGACCTTGGTTCCTTAGCTTGTGCTATAGCTCCATTGTTGTCACAATATAATGAGATTGGCAACGCAATGGTTGGAACCACTCCAAGTTATTGAATAAACTTCCATATTCAAACAGCTTCTTTTGCTGCATCTGATGCAGCTATATATTCCGCTTCAGTGGTAGAATCTGCAGTAGTTGCTTGCTTAGAACTTTTCCAGCTTACTGCTCCACCATTGATAGTGAATAAAAATCCTAATGTAGATTTTCTATCATCTACATCTGACTGGAAATCTGAATCTGTGAAGCCTTCACTTTTTAGCTTACCCTCTCCATATGTTAAGAACAAATCTTTAGTTCTTCTTAAGTACTTAAAGATATTCTTAACTGCGGTCCAATGTTCCTCACCCGGATTACTCTGGTATCTGCTAGTGACACTCACTGCATGAGCTATATCCGGTCTAGTACATAGCATAGCATACATAAGACTTCTAATTACAGAAGTATATGAAATCTTATTCATTCGCTCTCTCTCATCATAAGTTTTAGGACTCATGCTTTTAGAGAGATTAATTCCATGTCTGAAGGGTATAAAACCCCTTTTGGAATCCCACATATTAAATTTCTTTAATATCTTTTCTATGTACTTAGCTTGACATAGACCTATTAATCTTCTAGATCTATCTCTATAAATCCTGATTCCCAAGATATACATTACATCTCCTAGGTCTTTCATGGAGAAGTTTTGAGAAAGCCAAATTTTGACAGAAGACATTTGTCTAATGTCATTTCCTATAAGCAATATGCCATCTACATATAGCACAAGGAAAGTTATTGCACTCCCACTGACCCTTTTATAAACACATGGTTCATCCTCATTCTTGATGAAACCAAATAATTTGATTGCATCATCAAATCGGATGTTCCAGCTCTTGGAGGCTTGTTTTAGCCCATAAATGAACTTTCTTAGCTTGCATACTTTATGAGGATTTGTCTTAGATTCAAAACCACAAAGTTGTATCATATAGATATCTTCCTCAATGTACCCACTAAGAAATGCAGTTTTGACATCCATTTGCCAAATCTCATATTCATAATATTCTGGTATAGCCAATAAGATTCTGATGGACTTTAGCATGGCTATTGGTGAAAAGGTTTCCTCATAGTCTATACCTTGTATTTGACGATAACCTTTAGCTACCAATCTTGCTTTATAGGTCTCTACCTTTCTATCTAAGCCTATGTTCCTCTTGAAGATCCACTTGCATCCGATAGGTATAATACCTTCGGGTGGATCCACTAGAGTCCAGACTTGGTTGGTTCTCATAGAGTCCATCTCTAAATCCATGGCTTCAAGCCATTTCTTAGAGTCAATATCTGATATTGCCTCTTCGTAACTAGTAAGATCATCTCTATGATCCGTATCACCCAATAAAAATATATCGTTCATCTGATGAAGTAAACCATATCTTTCTGGTGGGTGAATTATCCTACTAGATCTACGTAGCTACTGTGTTCCTTGTGTTTATACTTGAACATGCTCTTCATTGGATTTATCCTCATTAGAATTCTCAATAAATTCTAATTTTCTTGCTTGTCCACCTTTTTTAATACACTCTTTTTCAAGAAATATGACATTTCTACTGACCAATACCCTTTGGTCAGATTGGATGTAAAAGTAATAACCCAAAGTTTCCTTTGAGTATCCAATGAACCTCCCACTATCCGCTTTAGCTTCAAGTTTCTCACTCTTGAGTCTCTTGATAAAAGCAGGACATCCCCAAATCCTAAGATGAGTTAGGCTTGGTTGTTTACCATACCATATCTCATATGGTATTTTAGGTACAGACTTGGAAGGTACTCTGTTTAGTACATATGTTGCAGTAAGGAGAGCATATCCCCAAAGAGAAATTGGTAAGTCTGTATAACTCACCATTGATCGCACCATGTCTAACAGTGTGCGATTTCTCCTCTCAAATACTCCATTAAGCTCTGGTGTACCTGGAGGTGTCCATTGTGAAACAATACCATTTTCTTTAAGGTAAGACTGGAATTCTCCACTGAGATATTCACCACCTCGATCTGATCGTAGGGTTTTAATAACTTTTCCAGTATGTTTCTCTACTTCATTTCAGTATTCTTTGAACTTTTCAAAGGCTTTAGATTTATACTTCATTAAGTCTATTGAACTATACCTTGAGTGATCGTCGATAAAAGTTATGAAGTAGTAATATCCACCCATTGCTATTTCATTAAATGGCCCACATACATCAGTATGTATAAGTTCAAGTAAATCAGTGGCCCTTGTACTTCGTCTAACGAAGGGTGCCCTGGTCATTTTTCCTTGAAGACATGATTCACAAGTTGGATAAGGTTCTAAACCAAATAGACCTATTAGTCCATCTTTAGCCAATTTTGTGACTCTATCTTCTCCAATATGACCTAGCCTTAAATGCCATTTATATTTGGGGCTTATTTCTTCTCTTTCACGTTTATGTGTTATGGTATTTACATTCACAACATGCTCATTATTTTCTTTCATGTTTAGTTCATAAAGATCATTATCTAAAGTACCATATGCAACATATTTATTCTCATGATAAATGTTACAAATTTTATTTTTGAAATAAAATTCATAATTGTCTTTGCATAAACATGAAATTGAAACTATGTTCCTTACAGCAGAAGGAACAAATAAACAATCATTCAAACTTATTACATCCCCAGATGTCATTTATAAGAAAAATGTCCCTATAGCTAAGGCAGTAACCATTGCTCCATTTCCCACTCTAAGAGACACTTCTCCTTGTTTAAGTCTTCTACTTCTTTACAGATCCTGCATTGACATACAAATATGTGTGGTTGCAGCAGAATCTAAAATCCAAGAAGTAGAATGAATAATTGAAATATTAGTTTCAATAATGAACATACCTTCAGAAGGATTCTCTTTAGGCTTGACTTTCAAGCTGTTGAGGTAAGCTTTGCAATTCCTCTTCCAATGCCCATCCTTACCGCAATGGAAACATTTTCCCTTGTCATTGGGCTTATTAGCTTTCCCCTTCTTAATCCCACCTTTAGCCTTAGGTTGAAACTTTTTCTTTTTACCCTTTTTAGCTGAGGACCCTTCTATAGCCATAACATCTTTTGGCTTCTTTATGCAAGTTTCAGCAGTATTAAGCATCTTTAGCAGTTCAGCAAGACTGCACTCCATTTTATTCATGTTAAAATTCATGATAAATTGAGAGAATGAGTCTGGCAAGGACTGTAGGATAAGGTCGATAGCTAATTCCCCATCCATTGAGAAATTAAGAGCTTCCAGCTGCTCTATGTAGTCAATCATTTTGAGTACATGCTCATTGACCGATCCTTCAGTCATTCTCATTCTGAACAGTTTCTTAGATATCTCATATCTAACTGTTCTACTTTGTTCACTATACAACTATTGTAGATGAAGTATCATGGAACTTGCATTAGGCATATTTTCATGTTGCCTTTGTAGTTCATTGGACATCGATGCCAATATATAGCTTTTAGCACTTAGGTCATCATCTTGCCACTTCTGATAAGTGACACGTTCTGCCTCACTTGTTCCCTCAGGAATTTCATTTGGCTTAGGTGTATCAAGAACATAGCTAATTTTCTCATAATTAAGAATAATTCTTAAATTTCTGAACCAATCAACGTAATTGGGTCCCGTCAAACGGTAGTTTTCCAGAATTCGTGCCAACGGATTATTCATTATTAAATATTTCTGCAGAAAATATAAATTAAATTATTAGCATTTTATTTTATTATAATCTATTTGATTTTGGTCTTTAAACCAAATAGTACCTTCCACTATTTTATCATTTCATAACACTCCCATATGCAAGAAACGGAAACTCTCATTGGTAAAAGTTTCTAGTAGGAATCGGATTCTCATTAGCATAAGTTTACCTCACCTAACAGTTCTTGGCTTACTTATTATAATAAGTAGGTAACTCTTACCAAATGCATCTCATGCATGTACCGATTATCCTTCGGCCTCTAAATCATTAATACCTCACCTAACAGTTCTTAGTATAAATGATTTAGTTAAGTTTACCCTAATACCCTTGCATATTTCAAAACATCTTACTAATCTCACCTAACAGTTCTTGGTAGCTTAATGTATGAATTATGCATCATCGTATGATATATGGTTTGTTTTTAATATTTTAATGAATGAGTAGCCCATGTATCCATGACAACTAGCCCAAGCATAAAATATTTTAAATATTCCATTGGTATTAGTAGGCCATGATGGATATTCTCAATATCCATCATTACAACTTAACAATAATTATGTTTATTTAATTAGGGAGTATTTGGTCATTATTATGGTCTCACTTTTTAGCATGTTATTCCATTTTCAATATTCAAATATGTCTAAGCACCCTAATATACATCTCATGCATATTATAGACAAACCAACCAAGGATAATCATGGAATTTTCTAATAAAACCAATTTGAGCCAAAATTGGTTTTAAGGTCCACCTAGGTATCAAGCAAACAATAATGATTATGAGACATCTTATGCCTCAAATTATTACAATTATTAATTTCTATTTGAATGGCCAAAATATCATTGGAAGTGCTGCAACGATTCATAAAGTCTTCTTGCTCCAACCTCCAAGGCATCGTAAATACGCCGTCCCTCCTTTTACAATCATCTCACTTGTAGAAATTACATATTTAGAAGAACTGGGTACAAATTTAGGGGTAATGGGATACAATCAGATCTTAATAGAAGGAGAGACATGCAAGTCCCTATTTAAAAATATTACAACCATTAAAGCCTTTAGAAATCGGCCAAATCAACAAATAAATCAATAGCTCATTCAATCACGCATATATTCAATCATCACATGACATAAATTTATCATAAAATATCTAGGTCTTTCCATGATCATCCTTCATGCTATTATAAATGGAAATAACATAAATCATGCTTCAAAAATTCAAAATTGAATGAAGATGGCTCTGATACCACTTGAAGGGCAACATTTGTCCATGAGGTTTCTAAAAACGCAACTTTTGCGCAGTAAAATTAAAACGGATGGTGGAAGCTCTAGAAACCTCAGATCGGCTTCATTCAAAAACGAAAATCAAGAGGAAAGATTTAAGTTTAATTACCTCACTTGTAGTTTCAAAAACGACTTCGTGAAGTAGGAGAAAATGACTGAAAACAGCAAGCTACGAACACTGTCCAGAAAATAGAGCTCTGCACGAACAGCTTCTGTTTTCCCACGATCTGAGATCCTTAAAGCACCCCAATTGTGATGAATCTAGTCAGTCCACACTTAGAAATGTTCTAGGAGTTCATAGGATTTGGAATCTCGAAATTTCGTTTAGAAATGAGAGAGATAATGAAGAAACATGAATGCTAGTTCATGATGATTCATTCTACCAAATAAAGCCACCATCATCTCCAATAATGGCACCAAACATTATCATGTACTAGACCCACCCACTTAGCCATTATTTATTGAAAGTGATCTTATCACTTCAATATTTTATTTAATCAAATAAATAAATGCTAAATTAATTAATTTTATCTTTAATTAATTAATCCCATTTTGATCAAATCAAATGGTTGAATGTGGGCTTCTTTTGTGACATGTTCTAATGCTTTCTCTTAATCCATATTAGATCCAATAAAAGCCCAAAATTGGGCTAGAAGTCCATAATCATATATGAACCGGAACATGTCCAAAATGGTCATTTTACGTGCTCGATATTACATAATGTTTAATTGAGGATTTATGAAATTTATTTTGTTCCTTAAACTATTTATGGAACGTCTAAATTTCTATCTTAAATCATATTTAAGATATATATATATATATATATTCATTCTTAATGAATTATAATATAAATATTGATTTTCCTAAAATTAGGAAATTTAACTTCTCATTTTCTAGTAACTCCTTTTTCATTTCTATTTGGTGTGTGACCTTTTAGGTTCTTAGTTATAAGGTAGTAGAACTATTTTAATGATAACTCTTTATTCATTAAATGATGCTAAACGCTTTAGTCATCAATTAGAACTTTTCTAATGACCTTAAGATGCATTGCTAATACGCTTTACCAATATTAATCTTAAGGTTTCTACAAGTCATGAGTGACACCTAGCAGTATATCACAACTATCCAAATAACAAGAATTGTTGGATCTATAGAACCTATTCCATTGTATCTCTATGTCTTGGTCTCTTCATCATCCATGTCCAGAGAAAAGCATGGCTTATGGTTTATTATATTAAGCAGTTATGCTTTATCTCAAAATAAATCTAAATGAACTTGGCATGAAAATATAATTTGAACTCCTTCAAATATATTTCACCTTGGCCAAGGATTTTTCATACCAATTCATATTATCTCATAGGGACATCCTTTTTGTATATTACAAAGTGATGAATTCCATATTGGTCATACACTTGTCTTCATACATAGCCAACCATGACAGCTATTGCTAGATCTCTTCCTTGATTAGGAATCAATTATTATGCTTTCGCATATCAAAGATGTCTATGTATAAGACATCTGTTATGCCTCAGGTCTAAAGACCATTACTAAACATAGTGTCTATTACAATGTATAATAAGCCATTAACACTCAAAACCATATGGCATACTATATTTGGTCAAGTTCAGTAAACTCGTTCTCTCAACAAGTATCTATGTGTTTGACTTGACATCTCATGTCAATGATATGAAACTCACCATCCATTTTAGTATCACATACCATAAGGAGTCATAACACATAGTAGTATTTATAGGAATTTATAATGTCCAATCATAAATCCACCACTAGGAACTATTTTAGAAGTATAGTACAAAGGATGCACGTTTCATATTCTCGACAAACTCGAGAATGTGTTCCTTAACTATTTTACTTCTTGAACTATATTCATGAATGGTGATAACTTTGCCATTTTATAAATATCAAAATGCTATTCAAATACAATAATACCCTAAACAAACAAACACCATTCGATTGGCCTATAGGGCATATTACTAACAGCAACAAGTCGAGTTCCAAAAACATTTTGGCCTGAAGCTATTAATTGGATCATTCATATTTTGAACAAAAGCCCAACTTTTGCTGTTCAAAATATGACCCCTGAAGAAGCTTGGAATGGAAACAAACCTACAGTTCATCATTTCAGAATTTTCAGGAGTATTGCTTACACTTGTTTTCGGATCAAAAGAGGAGAAAGCTAGATGACAAAGGAGAAAAATGCATTTTTCTTGGTGTTAGTGATCTGTCAAAAGCCTACAAATTATACAATCCTATCACCAAGATGATTGTTGTCAGTCGTGATGTCATATTTGATGAAGAAAACTTTTGGTTATGGAACAATAACACTGTTGGGCAACAAATTTCTATTGATTTTCATGCAGAAGATGTCACTGAGTAGCAACAAGATATGATTGAGCAACATCCAATACTAACAGTTCCTATAGATCCTCCAAGTCCAGCCATTATTGAAACAAATTGCGAAAGACGTCAATGAGCTAAAAGAATGCCAGCATGGATGTCAGATTATAGGATAACTGGGGTTGATCATTCAGATGATCCACTTTCACATTTTGCTCTTTTTTTAGATTGTGATCCAGTAGTTTTTTGAAGATGCTATCAAAGAATCAAAGTGGCAGAAAGCCATGGATGCAGCCATTGAGAAAAACAGCACTCGAAATTTAGTGGAGCTTCCTAAAGGGCAAAAGACCATTGGGATTGAATGGGAGTACAAGACAAAACTAAAAGAAAATGGCAAAGTTGACAAATGCAAAGCGCGGTTGGTAGCTAAAGGCTATAAACAAGAGTATAACGTTGATTGTAAGGAAGGTTTTGCTCCTATCACAAGGCATGATACAATCAGACTAGTTATATCAATAGCAGCACAAAATTCATGGCCTATCCTTCACTTGGATGTAAAGTTAGCATTTTTACATGGCAATTTGGAGGAGCAGATATTTATTGATCAAGCCCCTGGTTATGTCATTCATGGTAGTGAGCGTAAAGTGTATAAATTAAACTAAATTTTACACGGATTAAAATAAGCTCTATGAGTTTCGTATAGTTGTATAGAAGCTTATTTTCTGAAGGAGGGTTTCAAACAATGTCCTTATGAACATATTGTTGGATTATAAACTTGATCCAAGATGAATAAATCAAGCCCAACTCATGGAAGGTTCCATGAGTAGGTTTTAATGGATGGTGATGATGTGTTTATTAGTTGAATAAATGAATGGTTGTGATTAGTTTGTTTCATGTATAAATACCCCCTCTCCCCTTTGGTTTAAACATCAAGTGAAGCAGCAAAATCTATAAGGTGTAGAGAGTGAAAAATAAGAGTTGTAATTGGTGAGGAGTGTTGTTGAAGAAATAAAATAGTGTGTTTTAATTGTTAATCCTCCAACAAAGTGGTATCAGAGCTAGTGCTTGATGCTATATATAGTCATATAGCATATCAAATCGAAGATCTCGACAAGAGGAACGTGACGCCGCAAAAATCATCCCGATCCGAGACCGGACACGCCCACACTTGCCGCCGGAAGTTTTATGTCCTGAAGCTGAGTCGACTCACCGAGTTGAACCAAGCTGAGCCGAACTGAACCAAGGCGAGCCGAGCTGAACCGAATCAAGTCGAACCGAGCCAACTGGAGCTGAACCAATCCGGACCGAACCGAGACTACCAAGCCGGTGTTGACCGTTGACCGACGTTGACCGTTGACCAGCGTTGACCGTTGACCGTTGACCGAAAGTTGACTCGAGTCCTTCCCAAGGTTTTTTGACGTGCCGGATCCATCTGTGCATTCAGAATCTCCAAATTCTCACTCAATTTGTGAGTTATGGCAAACGGTGGTATGATGTCATTTCAAGTTCCACAATTAAAAGGAAGTAAGTTTGACAATTGGAGTATTAAAATAAAGGCTCTATTGGGTGCACATGACGTATGGGATGTCGTGGAGAAAGGCTTTATTGTGCCAGAAAATGAAGCCACTTTAACTGCGGCGTAGAAGGAGAATTTAAAAGACTTGAAGAAGAAAGAGAATAAAGCAAAGTATCTCATCTTTCAATCATTAGATGAAGATGCTTTTGAAAAGATTGCTGGTACAACCTCCTCAAAAGAAGCATGGGAGAAACTAGAGACCTCTTACAAAGGAGCGGAGCAAATTAAGAAGGTTCGTCTCCAAACATTACGAGGAGAATTTGAGTCCTTACACATGAAGGTGTCGGAGTCAATTTCTGACTACTTTACTCGAGTTGTGACCGTTTCCAATGAATTAAAAAGAAATGGCGAGGAGTTAAAAGAGGTAAGGATCATTGAAAAGATACTTCGATCAGTAGACTCGAAGTTTGATCATATTGTTGTGACAATTGAAGAAACAAGAGATCTGGAGGATATGACGATCGAGCAACTTCAAGGAAGGTTGCAAGCCTATGAAGAAAAACAAAAAAAGAAGCAAGGAATCGAAGAACAACTTCTCAAGATGGAAGTCAATCCAAAGAAAAGAGAAGAAAGCTCCGACAATGAGAGAAGGCACTATGTCCGAGGTAGAGGTCGAGGACGAGGTAGAGGTCGTGGTCATGGACGAGGTTGGGATTTCAACAACAACAACTCCAATTATGCCAAAGGAGAAAGCTCAACCAGAGGACGAGGCAGAGGCAATTCAAGATCGAGGTATGACAAATCCCAAGTACAGTGCTATAATTGTCAAAAGTTTGGGCATTATGCTTCAGAATGCATAGCTCCAAGCACCAGAATTGAAGAGAGAGTGAACTATGCTGAAGAGAAAAATGGTGAAGATGGCACACTTTTACTAGCATGCAATGACACAAATGGAGGTCAAGAAAATACATGGTATCTTGACACAGGTGCTAGCAATCATATGAGTGGAAACAGAAGCATATTCGTGCAACTAAGTGAATTTGTGAATGGCAGTGTCACTTTTGGAGATGATTCAAAAGTACCAGTGAAGGGTAGAGGTAACATTCTTTTTCGTGCAAAAGATGGTAGCCACCAAATAATTTCGAATGTTTACAAAGCAACATTCTTAGTTTAGGTCAACTTTTAGAAAAGGGCTATGATATTCACTTAAAAGATTATAGTCTTTTTCTAAGAGATGACAAAGGAAATCTAATTACAAAAGTGAGAATGTCAAAGAATAGAATGTTTCCTTTAAATATTCAAAATGATGTTGCAAAATGTCTCAAAGCCTGTCACAAAGATCAATCCTGGACTTGGCATCTTCGATATGGGCATCTCAACTTTAGAGGACTGGAGCTACTATCTAAGAAGAACATGGTGAAAGGCTTGCCATACATCAATCACCCTAATAAACTTTGTGAAGGATGTTTACTTGGCAAGCAGTTCAGAAAGAGCTTTCCAAAGGAGTCAAACTCAAGAGCTCAGAAGCCACTCGAGCTCATTCATACTGATGTGTGTGGTCCATTCAAGCCAAACTCCCTTGGTAAAAGTAATTACTTCCTTCTTTTTATAGATGATTTTTCAAGAAAAACTTGGGTGTATTTTTTGAAGCAAAAATCAGAAGTCTTTGAAGCTTTTAAGAAGTTTAAAGCTGCAGTTGAAAAAGAAAGTGGATACCAGATTAAAGCCATGAGATCTGATCGAGGTGGAGAGTTCACTTCCAAAGAATTTTTAGAGTTTTGTAAAGCAAATGGAATTCGACGCCCTTTGACAATTCCAAGATCCCCCCAACAAAATGGTGTTGCAGAAAGGAAGAACAGAACCATCCTCGACATGGCAAGAAGCATGCTTAAGAGTAAGAGGCTACCCAAAGAATTTTGGGCTGAAGCAGTTGCATGTGCAATCTACTTATCCAATCGATCTCCAACAAGAAGCGTGTGGGGCAAGACGCCACAAGAAGCTTGGAGTGGAAGAAAACCTGGCATCACCCATCTAAGAGTTTTCAGAAGCATTGCCCATGTACATGTACCAGACGAAAGTAGAGCCAAGCTGGATGACAAAAGTGAGCAGTTTATCTTCATCGGCTACGACAACAACTCCAAAGGATACAAGCTTTACAATCCAAACAATGGAAAGATCGTGATCAGTCGAGATGTAATTTTTTATGAAGAAGGAGAATGGGATTTTGGCTCTGGTGTGGATGACTTCAACTTCTTTTCCATTGAAGAAGATGATCATACACAGGTAAAACAAGTAGATGAACAACAAGAGCCTGCCACTCCACCTATCTCACCAGCACCAACCACATGCGGAGATTCACCACCGTCTTTCTTAAATGAAAGAACCGAAGAACGTACAAGGAGTCTTCAAGATCTCTATGAGGTAACTGAGAGACATGATAATCTCACTCTCTTTTGCCTCTTTGCTGATTGTGAGCCAGTCAACTTCCAAGAAGCTGCACTAGATGAGAAGTGGAGAATTGCAATGGATGAAGAAATCAAAGCCATTGTGAAGAATGATACTTGGGAGCTTACTACTCTTCCAAAAGGTCACAAGGCGATCGGTGTCAAATGGGTGTATAAAACAAAAAGAAATGCGAAGGGAGAAATTGAAAGGCACAAGGCGAGGCTAGTTGCAAAAGGCTATAGTCAAAAGGCTGGCATAGACTATGACGAGGTATTTGCTCCTATAGCTCGACTTGAAACTATTAGACTTATTATTTCTTTGGCTGCTCAAAACAAATGGAAGATTTTTCAAATGGATGTGAAGTCTGCTTTCTTGAATGGATTCCTTGAAGAAGAAGTTTACATCGAACAACCATTAGGCTATGTGGTGAAAGGACACGAGGACAAAGTTTTGAGATTGAAGAAAGCTCTTTATGGGTTAAAGCAAGCACCAAGGGCATGGAATAGCAGAATTGACAAGTATTTTCAAGAGAAAGGCTTCACCAAATGCCCATATGAACATGCTCTCTACGTCAAAGAAAAATATGGAGATATTTTGATTGTGTGCCTGTATGTGGATGATCTCATCTTCACTGGAAGTAATCCAAGCTTGTTTGAAGAGTTCAAGAGAGTGATGATCAAAGAGTTCGAGATGACTGACATCGGACTGATGGCATATTACCTCGGCATTGAAGTCAAGCAAAAGGAAGAAAGCATATTTATCTCCCAAGAAAGCTATGCAGAGGAGATTCTTAAGAAGTTCAAGATGAATGATTGTAAGCCTATAAGCACACCAGTGGAATGCGGAGTCAAGTTATCCAAACATGATGAAGGCAAAGATATAGATCCAACATTCTTTAAAAGTTTGGTTGGAAGCCTACGTTATTTGACATGCACAAGACCAGATATCCTTTATGCTGTTGGACTTGTGAGCCGATACATGGAGAATCCAAAGACTACCCATTTTAAAGCTGCAAAAAGAATCCTTCGCTACATCAAAGGTACAACTAATTTCGGCTTGCTATACTCATTTTCTAATAACTACAAGCTTGTTGGATATAGCGATAGCGATTGGGGTGGAGATGTAGATGATCGAAAGAGCACCACGGGATTTGTGTTCTTCATAGGAGATACTACTTTCACATGGATGTCAAAGAAGCAACCAATTGTCACGCTATCCACCTGTGAAGTTGAATATGTAGCTGCCACATCAAGTGTTTGTGATGCAATTTGGCTCAGAAATTTGCTAAAGGAGTTGAGTTTGGCACAAGAAGAGCCAACTGAGATTTGTGTTGATAACAAATCAGCAATTGCCTTATCCAAGAATCCAGTCTTTCATGATCGAAGTAAACACATAGACACTCGCTATCATTTCATTTCATAAGAGAGTGTATTGCAAGAAAAGAAGTGCAAATCAAGTATGTAAAATCACAAGATCAAGCAGCTGATATCTTCACCAAACCACTCAAATAAGAAGACTTTGTAAAATTCAGAAGTTTGCTTGGTGTCACAGGATCAAGTTTAAGGGGAGGTGTTGGATCATAAACTTGATCCAAGATGAATAAATCAAGCCCAACTCATGGAAGGTTCCATGAGTAGGTTTTAATGGATGGTGAGGATGTGTTTATTAGTTGAATAAATGAATGGTTGTGATTAGTTTGTTTCATGTATAAATACCCCCTCTCCCCTTTGGTTTAAACATCAAGTGAAGCAGCAAAATCTCTAAGGTGTAGAGAGTGAAAAATACGAGTTGTAATTGGTGAGGAGTGTTGTTGAAGAAATAAAATAGTGTGTTTTTTGTGTGTTTTAATTGTTAATCCTCCAACACATATACTCTTTATAAAAGTTGAAGACGGAGGAAAAATGCTCATAGTTTGCTTATACATAGATGATTTGCTTTACATTAGAAATGATAGGGCCATGTGCGTGACGGTGTTGACACACACTGGAAGCATCGACTATCTACTAAAAAAACAAGCATTTTTTTCCTAAGAAACACAAAAGGAAATGTAGTCTATATAGAGGTGATAAGTATGCAGTCTATATATTTTACTATATGGTAAGATGTAGGAAATGTGGGGAAGGGCATTAAGTTGCAAGGTTCAGATCCAAGTTGGCAATAAAAATTGCTATTATGCTACAACTTTTCTCAATATACTCCACACTTTTCACCCTAGATTATACATTTTTTCAAAGAAAAAATGAAATAACGTTAAACAGAGTGCAACTTATCATATTAGTATAGACATACAAATATAAAAAGATGCTTAAGGCAACTTGAAATATTTATACCTGACCACTCGTGGATGAGTGCATCTCATCATCAAAAGTGCCAAAATGGAAACACAAAGGAATGTGTTCGACTAAAAAGTTAGCAGTAGATCATTAAGTCAATATATATTCTATTCAAAATTTAAAAAAAAAATACACATAAGAAAATCAAAATACCCAAAATGTGAAATTAACAATAAACCATGGAATTTTCTTTACCAGACTCAATGATGCTTATGGAAAACTAAGATAGTTTCCATCATTATTGATGTTATTAAAGTTTACAAGATATAGGGGTGGGCAAAACCGGGTTCGGGTCAACCCGATCGGGTTTCGGGTTGTTCGAGTGGGATGAAAATTAATCCGATAGAACTCGAACTTACAACCCGACCCGACCCGATCCGAAGATAATTCTGATAAAGATGTTGAGTCTGATGGTGAGAATGAACAAAACCTTGAAAACATTGAATCTATACTCAATGATTTTCTGTTTGCTTTAAAGCAAATCACCACAAGAAAATACTTGATAAAAATTACTTTAATTCTTTCTAAAGACTTTGAAATTGACCCAACCCGAACATCCTTTTCTTGCTTAGTTCATCATAAGGAATTCGGATCCAATCCAATATATTCGGATCAGGTCGGGTCGGGTGGAATTCGGGTAGGATCGGTTCAGGTTAGCCAATTTTCTTGATTTTATTACTAATATTTTTTTTTACAGTAAATGATTTCATTTCGAGTAAAACACAATAAATAACTATTAATTGTCTAGTTTACTATATATAAATTATATATACCATCAATTCAAAGCTTAAAAAAAAAGCTTCAGAAAATAAAACTCAAAGTTTCAAACGGGAGAAACTCGGGTCGGGTAACTCGGGTTGAATCCTTGAAGGCTTGGAGCAGTAGAGTGCAGATAAGTGGCCACGGACGGGCAGCAGCAAATGGACAGACGCGCAGTAGCAAATCGGTGGACACGCAGCAAATCGGCGTGGAGTCGCGCAGCAGATGGGATGCTTCTTGAGGGTGAGGCTGTGACTTGTGTGGCGGCCTCTATTGGCGAGTTGGCATTGGCCCAACACCGTTGTCTGTGGCTGTGTATGTGTTTTGTGTAATGAGATTGAGGAGAGTTGTGAGTCTAGTGAGTGTTTGTGTATGTAACCGTGTAATCGTGTATTGTGAGAGGAAATTTTGTGATTTGTGTGTGTGGCGTGTGTGCTTTAGGTTTAGGTTTTTTTTTTTTTTTTATAGCAACCCGATCGGGTTTCACCATTTTCATGTCGGGTAATTTGCCCACCCCTAACAAGATATAGATAGAAAGAATTGTGATGCATGAGTGTTATATATATATGTATGTATGTATGTATGTATGTATGTATGTATCTATATATATACATATATATAATAAAGCTAGGCTCTTTGTTGGCTATTCATAGATCTGGAGTTCTCTTCTATTGCTGATTTAGCTGCCTTCTTTCAGAACCTTAGTAGCGAGTATCTTATAATTATAAGGGGAGCAGGCGGTGAGATTCCTGTTAGAATCTATATATATATATATATGTATGTATCGATATGTATGTAACGGGAAAAAGCATAACTGAAACCAATTATAAATGCGATGGTTGCATTATAATGCCACAAAAATACAACAATCAGGCGGTGGTGTAATTACAATTAGAACCTAACCTTCAAGAGCCATACTATAGACATTGATAATCCAACAAAAAATCAAGTTAGCTTTTTGAAACATATTTATAAACTAACATTGGAGATGGTACTCCATTTATAAACAAAATTACAAGCTCAAATGCAAGTCAACTCAGCAAAATCATTACCAATTACATTCATCCAACTCAACTCTTCCACATCAATATATCCAACATTCCCTCCTCTTTTCTTTTGGGAGTAAATAGTAATTAACAAACAAATTAAATCTTCTAATCCAGAATTGCCCAAATAAAGAACTTTAATTTAATTAGTTGATTTTTCTCTCCAGCAAGATTTTTATTTTTTTAGCCAAAAAATGACCGTCACTTTTTCTATTTTTAAAAAATATTGAATTTGTCTGCATACATTCTAAACCTCTGCTATGTTTAGGAAGTAAAATATTTTCTGGTCCAAGCAATTCCTTCCAAAATGTTAAAAAAAAAAAAAGAAGTCCAAATCTCGTCGACAATATGTATTACATTTGGGCTAATGCTTTTTACACCCTTGTGATATCCTTATAACAGCCTATTTTTTTTTTTTTTTTGTAATCATAGTTCTACTGTTATTAAAAATTACATAAAAGAATAAATATGAATTTAATTAAACTAAAATGTCTTTGGAAATCATGAACCAAGAACTATTTTTTTATCCTAATATGTGATATAATTAATTTTTATTGATGAAATCAAAATAATTTCGAAACAATGAAGATATAAATTACCTAGTAATTATTTTTATTATGAAAAAGTATGTTTACAATTTTAATTGATTCATTCTAAATGATAAAAAAATCTAATTAAAACATTATTGTACTTTTATATCCTTTTTATAATTTCATTAAAGAAAAAGCTATAAATAAGAAATGAGGATTTTTTTAAGAGTTTAAAATAAGTTATACTCTGTTATTGCATTCTAATAGCCCTTCAAGTTCATCTAGTACTTGAACCTTGGTGGGACTACCAAATGGCAATGGGTTAGGTATTGTATATGGATGTCGATACAATACATCTATCCATTTGGTAGAGAATATTCATGTCATTGACCCTTATCCATTACGCGCTTGAATGGACATGGATTAGGGATTCTCTAATAAAAATTAGAGATATCCATCCCCTTCTCCTATCCCCTATCCCCTTTTATTTTATATCATCAGCATATTTTTAAGGAAGAAAAAAAAGATACTTTAACTATTTAGCTCTAAATGAACATGTAGCATTTTATTCTAAAATAATTTTTAAAAATCATTTTCAATTTTAAGTAAATATTAACTATAATATGATGATTGTTAAGTTCAACTTTAATTGATGAGAATAAGTTGTTTACTTACACTAGAATGAGAGTATGGAATAGGAATCAAAATTTCATTATGTGTTTATTTGTCTTAGATTGGGAGTCAATTATTTTAAATTATAATTTTACCATTATTTAAAGATATGTAAAATAAACTATTTATTTTAATTATATAAACCATAATTTTTTATTTAATTTTAATTTAATTAAGTAACTAAAATTATTGAAAAGGACAACACAAATGAAACATCATTATTAATAATATACTGCAAAATTAAATTTTCTTAGAGTAAAATATTTATTATTATTATTATTAATTAAAATTAAATAAATATAATATATTAAAATTAAATAAATATAATAATATTATAATTAATAAGCTTAATATTATTATTATTAATAAATGTATTATTATTAAATAATATATAATATTATTTAAAAAATGATATTATTACTTTTAAATAAATTTGACATTATTTTATTTTAATAAATATAATTATATTATATTTAATAAGAAAATGGTATAAAAAGAAGACCTCCTTATGGTAGTGGAATCCTCTTAAATTTCTTGCCTTAACGACACTGTATCATCTCTTGGTCACCACGGACAAATTTGATAAATTTCTATTGTGAGCGACGCTGTTTTGTTCTCCATGCTCCCCTACCCAAAGATGCACAAGCGGTGACTTCATTCGACTTTTCCCAGCCCACTGACAGTGACGAGCGTCACACCCACACCGTATGAGTAAATAATAATAATTATAAAATTTTGATGATGATAGTGATTGAAATTAACTACCAATGTTGAATTCAGCGTTAAGACCCTGAGGGAAACAAATTTATTGGCGCCAAAATCTTGATCTCAATTTACTGTATATATATTTTTACTATTATACGTCTCGTTGGTTTATTATTTATTGGAATTCGAAAAATGTGTATTTGCCACTCGGCCGAAAGATTCCATATTGAAATATGGAGATTCAATTTCTCCATCAAATAAAAAAATAATTGAGTGGAGACTGTTTTCTCCGTTATAAAATTAAGTAGAGTAGATATTTTTTAAAAATTAACAAGCATAGAAAATATAAATAGATCAGTAGTTGTTTGATTGTAATATCAGTCTAAAAAATGTGAGTGTATATGTTTCAAGTAACAACTTTATTAAGGCCATTTAAGGTATATAAGTTGAGATTTTATACTTGTGTCGTGTGAGCTTCATGTAATTTTACATGGCCAGAGACGTGTCAAAGTTGACAAACATGCAATTATTAATAAAGAATTATGGATTTATCATTCAAGATTATTGTGTGATATAGGACGTTATTTTATTTATTATTATAGGTATTTTGTTATTTTCTATTTTAATTAGCGCCATGTTTTAGTATTTTATTTCTATTATAATTATTATTTAATTTCCCTTTTAACTTAACTTTTACTTCATTATAAATAAAGAGGTCTTTTTATTATTTTATTATTTTCTTAGCTTCAGCTTTAATTATTCAATAAAACCCTTTTTTTACAATTCCCTTTGGGATCATTTATTAAAATCTCTCTTATAGAATCATTTTGGTTAGAGCGTAATCTAATCTCATTTAACACATTATTAAATTCTCATTGAGTCGTTTGCATTAGAATGAAATCTAATCTGCTTCAATTAGAATGTAACCTAAACGTGTAGGCGGTGTTATCTATCTTATCAATTCCGCTATTAATTCCACTTTTGCTATCCTGCTTTGTCATCATGAAGTATCAATTCCGCTCTCGCTATCCCGCTCCATCATTATGATTAATCCAAAAACTTCAGATATATACATGCAACCAAATATCAGAAATTATGGTGCGTTTACTTCATGGAATGGGAATAGGGTGGAATGAGAATAGGCTGGGAATGAGATTTCAATGTTTACTTAGCAAAAATAAATGGGAATGGGAATGGGAATGTGCTGGAATGCCCTTCATGTATTTACTTGACAAAATAAATGGGAATAAGGAATGGGAATGAAAATCAATTTACCAAAATACCCATAGTATTCCTTTGTGAAAACCATAGAAAGGCCCACAACCCGATCTAACGACACTGATTCTTCTCGGCCACTAAGGATAAATTTCCCAAGTTTCATGGTGAACGACACCGTTTTGTTCTCCTTGCTTGCCACGCAAAACTGTGCCAATGAGTCACTTCACTGAAGTGCACGTGTCAATCATCTTCTCAGTTCACAGGTTTATAAATTAATTGAATTGAAAAAAAGAAGAAGATATTATCTACAAAAGATTATTGAAATGGCTATCTCCAGATCCAGCTTAACCAAGGAGGTCAATTTTGCATTTAACAAAACAAAAAATCACTCAAATAAATGCATTTTTATTGAAAATCTAATGCAAAAAATGTGTTTTTTCTGTCTTTTTTATTCACAGGTCGGATTGCAGTTGCACTTTTGCCCACTTGGTTATAACATTATAGTCCGAACAGCTTGGTATGGCTTTTATGCACTTACTTTTAACTCCTTATTAACAAAAATGTTTGTGTGTGTGTGTCTTCAATTAATTAAAATTGGGTCGGTTGCTTTTTGATTAACAGTGAATCATATGTGCTAAACCTTGCATCGACTATTATTGTAACTTGTTACGCAGATATCAATGTAATGTTAGAGTAATGATCTAGTGGGTGAACATGGTTCTCACTTTACGATAAGTAGCAGTGCCACATGACGATGTCCAGTACTAAATAATCTAGATAAATTTTTTATTCTTATTTTTTTTTCATTTTTGGGTATTTGTGCAGCTACTCTGTGGGTGTTGCTTTACCAGTGTACTCAACAGTCAAGGCAATTGAGAGGAAAGATGAAGATGTGCAACAAAAGTGGCTCATGTATTAGGCAGGTTGGAATTTCTTTTTATTTTTATATTTATTATTATTGTTTTTGTTAGCCTTGTCACTTTGCTTATTTTGTTATTTGAGGTTTTCGTGGATTCTCAAATTTCCTCAGTGTCCATTATTTTTAGCCCAAGTGTTTTCTTGTTAGATACTTTGATTAGTTGGCTGGGTTTTGCCGGATTTGTAGCACACCACTGGCTGGGTTTCACTCCTCAACTTGCCCCCATTATTTTCCAATCGGTCCCATCACCTAAAACGACTGGATTGTCGTCGATCGGCCACTTGGAGGTTCACGGCTTTGAGAGCTCGTTCCATCGCCGTCGTTGCGCGTGGAACATCACTGATGACTATCAGACTCGAGCTTCACGACCACCGTTGACCGGCTAGGGCAATTCAGTAATTTCACATTTTAAGGGCGATTTTGTAATTTCTGACCCTATAAAGATTTTATTCATTTCTGAAATTGAGGAATGGTTGTAATAACGATTCCGAGGGTAATTTGGTGATTTAGGATTTCAGAGTATTTTAATGATTTACGTACTCGAGGGTATTTTAGCAATTTCATCGGCGCGAGAGTTGTGCATTATGCATAGATGGTTGGTTCGAGTTTATTGCATAAATTTAGTCCTAATTCCGATTTATGAAAAATAGTTATGTCGTTTCCTTGATTTAGGAGGATCCACGAGCGAGAACCGGTCCGCAGGCGTGGACGATAACCAAGGCTGAACATCGTCACTGTGAATGGAATATACAAAACCTATTTTTATAGTTTATTATGATAGTAATGCACATTTGTGAAATAAGTTTTTTAAATACTTGTATTTAATGATTTTCTCGAAATGGATTTTATTCCACATATTGATTTGTTATTAAAAAAGTGTTTGGTTAATGATTTTCCGTGTTGATTTTGAATAAAACCATATAGTATCTTAAAGATAAGATAAATGGATTCAAATGTGTTAATGAAAGGAAAAATATGATTTAAAGTATGGTTAAATGGTATACGAATATGAGTACAAAGATTGTTTTTAAGTCATTGGACAATACCCTTCCCCGGTAACAGTGATACATATATAATGAGGCTTTTAGGGTCCGTCTGAACACACTTAGAGGCCTTGGGTCATGTGTTTGGGTGCTTTTTCTTTTTGAGGGCATATGCATATGATATGATGATAATAGTATACAGATACAAATGATACATATGTAATACAAGCCTTTGGGGCCCGTCTTAGTACACATAGAGGCTTTGGGCCGTGTGCTTAGGCGTTTTGTCTTTTGGAGACTAGATTATGCATGCACAGATATGATGAGATATATGACGAAATATGAGATGACACTTCCCTGTCTATCCGTGTAGCTCTAGTGCATGATGGCACCTAGATAGTACATCATTGCCCGTCCCTTGAGTTCCGGATACGACGAGATTATTCTATTGGGTACTTGTTTAGTGATGATTTCAAATTTGTGTATTTTATATGATATTGTGATATGATTTCTATGGTTACTACATGCGATATTATATATGCTCTTCAAGGTTAGTAATCTAATTTAGATGTTAGATGATTTATTAATGTTTTCTCGTATATGATTTGATGAAGGCGTGTTTAGAAATAATATGATTATTTTTTTAAAAGTAAAAATTTATTTTCAAAAACTACTATCCACTCACTAAGTTCACTGAGTTTTATACTCATCTTGTTTTTATTATATTCTCTCCCCCAACCGAAGGTTGCAGGTATACTGGATCGACTCAGCGATTGTAGATATTTTGAATTTTGGTCACGTGATGGTGTTAGAAGATATGAATGATTTTTGTTAAGACATCCTAATCATCTCATTTTGTTGGAATTTTATAAATTTTGTTGTATTATTTTTTTAGATTAAGAATAAACCAACATATGTTAATATTTATTATAATATAATCTTTTGATACTCTGGAGATTTTTTTGATAAAACTTAGTATTTTTGTTGAGAATATTGGTCATTGGAGTTGATTGTACACTGAATTATTTTGGGATTGTTATATTCATAAAGGAGACTTTGCCGAATTTTCGGCAGAATTTTTACTAATTAGATTATTATCTATCTAGTTTTGATGAGACTAGATAGACTCACCTTAGGCTTCGGTGTGGGTCGTTTCAATTGGTATTAGAGCGTGATTTTAGATTATGTAGACTATATACTGCCTTAGTAAGAATAAGTTTTATTACTATTAATGTGAGAATTGATGTTTTATAGGCACCATCATGCTTCATCGTAGCAGTAGAAGTGGCCGTAGCTATACTAGGCTAGTAGTTAGGTTGACTCTTGGAAGTGTACCTACAGCGGAAAGTGAACCTATGAATGAAGAAATAGTTGAATCCTCGACTCATGAAATTGCACAACAAGCACCAGAGAATGTCTCGAATATTGGGTAGTCATTCAATAGGTTGGCTCAAATCATGGCTATAGTTGTGCATAATTACACTCAAGCGCATGTCGGTAACACAAACACTATTGAACGTGTGAGGAGTTTAGGGGCGAGGAGCTTTAATGGTTCTGTAGAACCACTTAAGGCTGGGTCATGGTTTGTTAAGTTTGAGCGTATTTTTGACGTGATGAAGCGTTCAGAGGATGACAAACTATCCTTCGCCACTTTCATTCTCGAGGATAAAGCTTACCATTGGTGGCAGATAGTAGAAAGATGATACCATTACTTAGACTATTTTCTGTAAGGAATTCTACGATCATTATTTCTCAACTATGTATCAAGATATTAAGCGAAGTGAATTCCTTCGATTGGTTCAGGGATCCATGACAATTGAGGAGTATAAGAAGAAATTTTGGACCTCTCTAAATTTGCTACATTTGTAGTCGGTGATGAGAGAAAGAGATGTAGACAATTTGAGGAGGATCTTTGATTTGAGATTTGCACCACCGTGACTACATCACGATATATTGAGTTTGGAGAGGTAGTTGAGGCAGCCAGGAGAGTAGAGCATAATATTTCAAAGGGACGCAAAGTTCAAATACTTAAGCAAAAGCATAGCCAGAGTTAGGTAGAGGGTGGCTCTAGTAGCAGGCCACCAAAGAGAGGGGGCATTCTTACGATTTATTCTAATATCATGCAAAGGAGTCAGAGTACAAGTTTTAGGGGAGACTCGACCAGTCATAGCTCAATGTAGCCATCAGTGGGGAGTAATGTTAGAAATTAGGGACAATATGATCAAAGTAGTGGGGGACATCGCGATGATCATCCTAAGAGTACCCAATAGACTTATTGCCCTTCATGTGGAAAAACCATCAAGGACAAAGGTGTGCTGGAGATAAAGTTTGTTATTTGTATGATCAGCCTGGACACATTAGGAGATTTTGCCTTACTTTATCTCAAGGTCACAGTTTTGTAAGAGAGACAGCCTCACGGTATTAGCCTAACTCTGGCTAGACTCAAGGTCAGAGAGGAGTGCAGATGAAGGTTCTACATATACTTTTAGGAGTCAGATGACTGCTCCAAGTCAGAGAGGTTAGCTTGGTCCACTTCATACCTAGGCTCGATCTTTTGCTTTGACACAACAATAGGCACGTGCTACACCAGAAGTTATTATAGGTATACTATCTATCTTTAGGCGTGAGGCTCATATTTTTATTGATCATGGATCCACGCACTAATATTTTTAGCTTCCCACACTTTTGCTATGCATGTAGGGCGAGAGCCCGAACCACTAGATTGTGATTTAGTTATTTGTACACCTATGGGAAGCAGTCATTACTTACCGAGAGTGTGTATCGAGATTGTATGATTGGAATAGGTGAGCATGAATTTAAGGCAAATTTGATTTCCTTAGACATTCATGACTTCGATGCTATTTTGAGCATGGATTGGCTTGAATCTCATTATGCTACGGTGGATTGTTTCAAAAAGAAAGTTGTGTTTAAAAGCCTAGGGAAAGCTGAGGTGAAATTTTGTGGGGAGCTCAAAGTTCTATCCTCATGTGTCATATCTACCATTAGTGCAAGGCGGTTGCTAAAAAAAGAGTGTTCAGCTTATTTAGCTCATGTGATAGATACAGAAGCTCAGAATTGAGATTGTAGGATATTGTAGTATTCAAAGAGTTTCTAGATGTATTTCCCAATTAACTTCTTAGGATGCCACCAAACAGGGAGGTTGACTTGTCTATTGATTTAGTCCCTAAAACATCCCCTATATCTATGGCACCGTACAAGATGGCTCCCGTAGAATTGAAGGAGCTGAAGGTTTAACTGCAAGAGTTGGTGGATAAATGGTTTATTAGACTTAGTGTGTCCCTGTGGGGAGCTCTCAAGTCTTGTTTGTGAAAAAAAGAGATAAAACTTTTAAACTTTGCATCGACTACAAGCACTTGAATAAAGTTACAGTACGCAATAAGTATCCAAATCCATGCATTGATGACTTGTTTGATCAACTTTAGGGGGCGCGAACGTATTTTCTAAGATCGATTTGGGCTCGAGGTATCATCAGCTTAGAATTAAAGAGGCCAATGTTCCTAAAATAGTATTTAGAACCTGTTATGGACACTATGAATTCTTAGTCATGCCATTCGGGTTAACCAATGCTCCAGCATCTTTTATGGATCTCATGAATATGGGTATTTTGCTCGTACCTGGATCAATTTATGATTGTATTCATTGATAATATCTTGGTGTATTCTCAATGCGAGGAAGAGCATGCAGAGCATTTGCGAACTATTTTACAAAATTTAAGGCAAAAGTAATTGTATGCCAAGTTCATCAAGTGTGAGTTCTAGTTGGACATAGTAGTATTTTTGGGCCATGTGATATTGGCTGAAGGCATTTGTGTTGATCCTCAAAAGATTGAAGCAACTGTGAAATGGGAACAACCTATAAATGTCACAGAGATGAGAAGTTTCTTGGGGTTAGATTTGTAGAGGGATTGTCTAAGGTTGCTTCTCCTCTGACACGGTTAACCAAAAAGAATGTTAAGTTCCAATTGTATGATGATTGTGAAAAGAGTTTTTAAGAACTTAAGACACATTTGACCTCAGCACGGGTTCTTACACTTCCATCTGGTAATCAAGAATTTGTTGTATACAGTGATGCCTCTACGCAAGGATTGGGTTGTGTACTAATGCAACATGGGAAAATGGTGGCTTATGCTTCTAGACAACTTAAGAAACATGAGCAAAACTACCCAACACATGACATAGAGCTAGCAGCAGTGGTGTTTGCACTTAAGACATGGAGGGATTACTTATATGGGACAACATATCAGATTTTCATCGATTATAAGAGTCTCAAGTATTTGTTTACTCAGAAAGATTTAAACTTGAGACAGAGGTGATGGATTAAGCTAATTAAGGACTACGAGTGCACTATTGATTATCACTCAGGCAAAGTGAATGCATTAAGTAGAAAGTCCTCTAACTCTATAGCTTACTTGCGAGTGATGTATATGCCTTTGTTGATCGAGTTGTGATCCTTGGGAGTTGAGTTGAACCCTAACAATTATGGAGCTTTAATAGATAATTTTCGAGTTAGGTCAACTTCGATTGAAAAAGTCTACCAAATGCAAGCTCAAGACCCATAGTTAATGAAGTTGAAAGAGGATGTGCGAAAATGTTTACAATTCGATTTTGCAGTGAGAGATGATGAAGTCTTAGTCATGGACAGTATAGTCTGTGTACCTGATATTAAGGATCTGAAAGAAGAGATTATGGAAGAAGCTCACTGTTCAGCTTACACTATGCATCCGGGAAGTATGAAGATGTATTGTACCTTGAGGGATCATTATTGGTGGCAGGACATAAAGAGAGAGATAGTAGAATTTTTCTCTTGATGTTTAGTCTATCAACAAATTAAGGTTTAACACTAGAAGCTTGTAGGGTATTCTTAGTTGCTTCATATTCTTGAGTGGAAGTGGGAGCACGTCACGATGGATCTTGTAGCGAGACTTCCACGTACTCAGAGGGGATATGATAATGTTTGGGTGGTTGTCGATCGACTTACAAAATATGCTTACTTCATACTGTTCAAAACCACCTATTAGATGACAAGTTAGGGAGTATTATTTGGCTGAGATAGTTCGACTTTACGGAGTACCTGTGTCTATTGTTTCAGATAGAGATTCCTGGTTCACTTGTAAGTTCTAGACGAGCTTATAAAATGCTTAAGGCACTAAATTGAACTTCAGTACAACTTTTCATCCACAGAATTATGGTCAGTCATAACATATTATTCAAACCCTAGAGAACATGTTACGAGCTTGTGTTATGGAATTTAAAGGTAATTGGGACAATTATTTACCTATGATAGAGTTTGCTTATAACAACAGCTATCAAGCTAGTATTAAGATGACACCATATGAGACTTTGTATGGTAGAAAATGTAGAAATTCAGTATATTGGGATGAGGTTAGTGAGCGGAGGCTATTTGGTCCAAAATTAGTTTAGGATACTAACGAGAAGATACAATTAATCTAGGATAGATTAAATGTGGCCCAAGATAGACATAAGAGCTATGTAGACAAGCGTAGGCGAGAGTTTAAATTCGAAGTTGGTGATAGAGTTTTCATTTGGATATCTTCTTGGAAATGTGTGCTTGGATTTGGGAAACGTGGGAAGCTAAGCTCACGTTACATTGGGCCATATGAGATCATCAAGCACATTGGTCCGTTAGCTTATCGATTAGCTCTACCACCCGAGTTATCCAGAATCCACGATGTGTTTCATATCTCAATGCTTTGGAAGTACATGTGTGACTCGAGCCATGTGTTATTGAAGCGACTGATTCACTTGAAAGAAGACTTAACTTACGAAGAGGAACCAATGGAGATATTACAAAGGAAACACCAAGTTCTTTGTTCTAAGACCATTCCTTTAGTAAAAGTGTTGTGGAGGAATCACACAAAACAAGAGGCTATCTGGGAACACGAAGACTTAATGCAAGCTCAGTATCCCCGTCTTTTCTTATCTGGTATGTAAATTTCGAGGATGAAATTTTTATAAGTGGGGAGGATTGTAACATATGTGGAAAAAAAATAAAAAGAGAAAGGCGGTTAGGAAAAAAAATAAAATAAAAGAAGCTGGAAAACATGTGAGAGAGTAAGAGAGGCTGTCAACCAACTCAGAAAACCCGACCCGACCTACGACCGTGACCCGATCGAATCTCGCGATTTCGGCTACCCCACCGACCAAGCTTGGACCAATCAAAAGCTCGTGAGAAGCTAGTCATACCCCAGTTATCCACGTCGTCGGAAAATGGCTAAAATGCCGACGTTTTAGCTCAAAAAACTTGCGACTAAACCCATCACTGTCACCGTCGATTTCTTTGTAGCATGATACCAGTTGGGTTTCACTCCTCAGCTCACCCCCATCATTTTTCGACCAGTCCCATCACCTGAAAGGACCGGATTGTTGTCGATCGACCACTTAGAGGTTTACAGCTTTGGGAGTAGGATCCGCAGCCATTGTCGCACGTAGGACGTCATCGCAGACATTATTAGATCAACGTGGTTGGAACTATCAGACCCGAGCTTCCTGACCACCATTGACTAATTTTGGTCACCGTTGACCAGCGAGGGCGATTTAGTAATTTCATATTTTGAGGGCAATTTTGTAATTTTTGACCCTGTAAAGATTTTAGTAATTTCTTAAATTAAGGGTTGGTTGTCATTACGATTTCGAGGGCGATTTGATAATAGTACGTCATTGCCCGTCCCTTGAGGTCTGGATACGACGAGATTATTCCCCTTGTACCTGTTTAATGATGATTTTAGATTTGTGTATTTTATACGATATTGTGATATGATTTCTATGGTTGTTATATACGATATTATATATGATCTTTAAAGTTAGTAATCTGATTTAGAAGTTAAATGATTTATTAATATCTTCTCGTATATGGTTTGATGAAATCATGTTTAGAAATAATATGATTATTTTTTTAAAGTAAAAATTTATTTTCAAAAAGTATTATCCACTCACTGAGCTCACTGAGTTTTATATTCATCCAATTTTTTATTAAATTCCCTCCCCCCAGCAGGAGGTTGCAGGCATACCAGATCGATCCAGCAATGTAGATATTTTGAATTTTGGCCACGTGATGGTATTAGAAGATATAGACGATTTTTTTAGGACATCTTGACTCCAAATGGTATACTCAGGCTTCTCGATTTGTTGAATAGATCTAGCAGTTATTCCAGTATTGCTTGAAGAAGCAATGAATTGATTTGATGCAACTTTTCTCAATTTATGTAACCTTTAGGTCGATTTCCTTTTTAGAAGCTAGAACTTGATTTCGCTGGTGCATGTAATTAGATCGATCTATTCTGATTGGAGTGATGAATGAGAATATTGTTTGCAATATTTGATTTGTAGTGATTGAGTTTGAATTTGTGTTTAGATTGCTTGAGCTTGCCATGTCTTTATCTGATACCATAAAATAAACAAAAAATATTGAGGTAAAATAGTTGTTTGGCAGTTGAGAAAGAGGATTTTCCTTCGAAATATTCTAGATTTTCTTCTTATTAATCACAATGTAAAATACAAACCATTTATATTCAGTTTAGGGATGGCAATGGGGAGGGGAGGGGAGGGGACCAATCTCCCCGTACCCATCCCCGATATTTTGCGTATGTCCCCGTCCCGTCCCCGTCCCCATCAGAATTACTTGAGAGAATCCCCATCCCCTCCTAGAATAATAACAGGGGATCTCCGATCCCCGAATAACTAATACATTTTTTCATTTTTGATTTTAAGTTAATTATATTAAAATAAAAAATTCAAATAAAAGTAAAGTTCGAAATATATTTTACATTAATATCCATTACAAAAGTCACACACATTAAATTAGTAAGTAACACAACATGTAAAGGATACAAACTTCTTTTACAAACTATCATGAACAAATTAATAGTTTAATACAAAATTGTTACAAATAAAATCGAATTTAGATTCAAAATTAACTTTTTCAATGGTGGCGTGGGCACTTTATAAATGTGGATTATTCCCTTTACAGCACAATAGTTAAGTTGAAGCAAATCAAGAGCAAATATTAGATTAGATTAGATATTAAAATTGTGATTCGTTGTGGGTAATTATAACATCTAAAAATAAATAAAAAATAGATTTAAGTTTAAAATATTTAATGAATATTAAAATTAAAATAAATTTTTGGGCTAATAGAATCTACCTGGTCTTTTTAATGTCCTAAATAAAAATTTAGGACTTTAATTAGTTAATTAGACCTAAAAGTTTAATAATATAAATATTTTGATATTTTTTATTTTAACCAACATTTATAATTTTATAATTCAAAATTTATTATTTATTTACTAGTAATTTTAAAAAATAAAATAAAATAAAATAAAATGGGGAAATGGGTAGGGGATGGAGATTCCACCTCATCCCCGTCCCCTCCCCGAATAAGAAATTGGGTAAAAAAATTTCTCTGTCCCTTCCCCGAATAAGAAATTAGGTATGAGATTATCCCCATACCCTCCCCGAATGGGGAAAATTCCCGAAGATATCCGTTCTTGTGGGGATTTTTGCCATCCCTAATTCAGTTCATAAGCAAGGCAATTAATAACTAATTCATATTACAGCTAATCATTACTAATTAGAATAACAACTAAGAAAACTAGCTGGTATACAAGTATGAAGCGCGTGTAACTATCGTTGCTACTCAACAGAATTAACTGACTTGGCAGTAACAGAATTTGCTGACGTGGCAATATTGACATGACAGTATTGACGCGTCATGACAGACAGCTTTCTTCCTTTCTGTAATGCAGCATAGTGTGTCGTCTTCGTACCAACCATTGCATTTTCACCTGCAAAATATGCTAAAGCTTGTTGCATTATTTTTGTTTCATTTTTCTAATCCTACATGCCTGCTGTTGCAGCACAAAAAGAGCTGCTTGTTGCTTTATCTTCTAGTCTTTGGAAATTTGTTACGAGTTGAAGATTATATTTACAGAAGCTAGTTTATTTGCCATAAGAAAAACAACATTTTCTTTGGCCTTATTGTATATATTTGATTAATGCCTAGCTTGCTCTTATTTTTATTATGAAAACAAGGGAAATGACTGTATAGGTCATATAAATGCAGGGCTAGCTAGGCTGAGTTCTTTAAATTTCTTGTGTTGTTTTACATCCTTGAACGAGTAAATTAACACGAGGCTCAATCTAATTCTTTTAGCATAGACAATGGAATGTTGATACAATCTCATTTAGGATACCTATTATATTCTAAATATGTTTCTTCACATAATACAATGAGGGCAAGCCTATGGATTTTTCTTCCCAATCAAAAAGCTCAGGTAGTACCATAATTCCAAAACAGAATGCAAAATCAAACAATTTGGCAACGTTTTGGTTTTGCTTACCAAATAAGATATGTGATGGCTTCATATACGTCCTAAAACAGCAGTAGGCCTGGAGATATACTAGATTGAAATTCAAATTTAATGTGTCGAGGAAGATCCTGACACAGTGGCGGACCCAGAAACTAAAATGAGGGGGGGCTTAGTTCAAAATTTTTTATTTAACTTAGATTTTTTTAATGTTCATTTGAATACATATTAAGTCTTATAAACTCAAATTTTATTACTTTTTAAAATTCTAAATAATAATAGTAAAAAATTATTATTTTTAATTGCGTGAAAATATCATTTTCTGAAGTAGCTTCCACAAAATATTTTAAAAAATAAAATAACGAGGCTAATGGAATTTGAACCAAGGCTTTGAAACCATTAAACAACACTCTTACCATTGAACTACAAGTCTTTTAATATATGAAAAATGTGTCCAAACTTTTTTATCTAACTTTTTCAGAAGGGGCTTGGGGTACATTTAAAAGAAAACTTAATGGCCCAGGGGGGGCTGAAGCCCCTCCTGGGCCTTAATTGGGTCCGCCCATGCCGACAAATATATTAATCTATATTTATCAATATTGCAACATTAAAAAAATAGTATTCCACAATTTGAAATAACTTTACAGACAGTGAATGTTAAAATTTACAATTCCTAAGGTGGCTCACATGCATGCATCTATCAAGATTTAATTAAAAATGATATACATGTATTCAGTTTTAAGTAGAGATAAACTAATTATAAATATGCACATAAATCCTAAGAGATTATGATAGTGTAACTAATATTCATATATTCCTAAAAGAATAAGGTAAAGAGGAATTTATTCACTTTCTTGATGAAAGGAAGTGATCAAATTCATTATAAAAGTTAGGGGAGGGTGCTTAGTTTTGTTCGATATCAGGATTAACCAAAGATTTTTCAATGACTAGTGAATTTTTACTTATAATTTTCTATCAGTGACAATTTTTTAGACAACAATGTTTTGGGTCCTTTCTGGACTTGTAACCTCTAATTTTTCAAGCACAACTTGTAGGAGTTATTTAACGTGCTATTTAGGAGTGTTGAGACTACCGAGGAATAAAGAACGAGTTATAGTTCGTATAAATAAGTGGCACTAGCATTAGATTTTCACAATTAGAGTTTGCCATGAATACTGACCGTCATTTTAGAATTCCTTTCACTTATTCAACTCGAATGCATAATCATTTTATTTTGGATAGACTAAAGGATTTGGATAAGAAAAGATTTGACATACAATTGAGAGTTCAGACTTCATGGAGGACGACTCGGTTTCTGTAAAGGCTGCACTTGTTTATGTTCTTGAGAGGGTTTTGATGGGTTAACAAGCGAGAACCAAAATCGCTAGAAAGTGGTTGATAATGTGGATGACACCAACAATTGTCCGTGAGGAACGGTCAGTGACTAAAGGACAATCGAATCACTGCATAGTGCATTGATTAGCATGGCATCTGGCTCCACAGCAACAAGATACAGACAACAGTCTTCCAAGATTCACATATGCATTTCAGATGAGGTTGAAATTCTTCAAGAATTTCAAATTCTTATAGATTGTTATTTATACTTATAGAGTCTGCTTCCAGTTTGGGAATCTAGACTTTAATAAAGTCAGGGTGTATGGTTTAATTTGGGATTGAGGTGAGGTAGTTATAGCACTAAAGTATGGTTTAATTTGAAAGTTAAGTTGATTTGATTTTATATTTGTTTAGTGAAAAATCTAGTTTATCTTTATTAATTTTGTGAAAGTTATTAATTAAAAGATTTTATTTACTCAAACTATTAATTTTTATTTCATATTTATAGTAAAACTACAGAAACCTAATACCAAACAAGGCCGTTATAATAGATAGGATTGAACTAAATTGTATATATAATGTTTACATTAAAGTAATTAAAATAAATAACTAAAGAAATGTTTGGATATTTCTATTATTATAATAGATAGACGCATTAAATATGGGGATAAAAAATCTTATTTCCATGCATTAAGTGTAGCAATAGGTATAATAGATAGACACATTAAATAAGGGGATAAAGCTCGTTCTTGGAAAGTCTGCACAAGAACCATCTTAGAAGGTATAGGTTGTTTATTTAATTTTATTAACAGATTAAGTGAATGAGTATATTCTATGTTTTGAGTTCTCATGGAAAATGATTGGTGACTTGTCACCACTTAGCGGATGAACTTAAGTGATTATGGACAAGCTTATAATATAGGTGGATGATGGAATAATTATTAAATTTTTTGAAATAGAGACTAAGCATCTATATGGAGTTGTTTTTCTTTTTTAATTACAGTGTTTTTCTTATTAGTCTGAGCTTCTTTATTGTATTTTATACCAGTTTTTGTTTTGGTAATAATAGTGATTAAAATTCTTTCTTTTACCTAGGATATTGTTTTAAAGGAAGAAAATGATGATGGGTATGAGGATGATGAAGTTGAGGCAAATGATTTAGAAATTGAAGCAATTACTTTAGAGGATGATTGAACGTATTCAAGATGTGATGATATCATTTTGTATATCCGTTTGGTATTTTTTTTTATGTAAAAGATACTATAAAATTGATATTTTTGTTGTATTTTTTAGCAATGGATGTGATTTTGTGAGTTTTTGAAATTAATGAAGTTACATTTAGTATATTTCATATGTTATTATTACTTTTGTTATATTACTTCCCTAATATAGATATTTCAACAATAAAAATAAAAAATTAAAGAAATAATATCTATATCTATCTATATATATATATATAAAGCTGGGACTTGAGGAGGTGATGTGGCATCACCATTTCTCATCTTTGTATATTCTCTATTATCTAATAAATAGAGAAATTTTCTTTTAGATTTGGCTTTTCATCTTCTCATAATTAATTTGATTGCTATTACACAATAACAATTATATAAAGATTTTAATGAGGCATATTCTTTGTAATGAAAATCCAAGGGGAAGTGTTATGAATTTATTAAAATAAATGTAGATATTCATAACATATATCTCTTAGTCTCCCATTAGAAACCTTTAGCTTCCCTATAACTCCCACTATCTCACAAGGAATTATTATCCATAATTTTTATTAATTTCATGGAGTGATTATATAACTATAAAAGGAAATCTCATCTTGTTGTTTTATACACACACAATTGGAATGAATAAAATCACTCTATAATATATTCTCTCATTTTATTCTTTATCTTGCGTTGCTTCTTTATTTGTATTGCTGGCTAATAGCTTTTTTGTTTTTTATAAGGCTGCCTCATCTTTAAAAAAAATCAAGTTATATTTTTTATCAGTTTCATCAAGTGTAAAGTAAAAAAAAAAATACTAAATTCTTTTTTCAAAGCCGCGTAAAGCGCGGTTCTATTTTCTAGTTATTAAATAAAATAAAAGGGGTCATTAAACAACAAAATAAGTTTATTTTCAACAATGTATCTTTTATTTCCGAAGACAAGTTGCAGTTGACAATAAAAATAACTAGGTTTATCTTATCTCTTTTCTGAAAGCATTTAATTCCATTTCCGAAGGTAACACCTTTAGAAATAATTTTTTTTTCCAACGCCTCATTAGAAATTCGACATTTTTGATAAGATTTAATACAACAAATCTATGTACTCAAGTGACTTTCAACTACACATTACTTTTGAATGGAACCAGACAACTTGTTCCAACTCAAGAAGATGTACTTCAACCTCGTGCAACTTCCAACCTTCAATGGGATCTCGCCATGAACTAGTTATCGAAAAGGTAATGGCCCAGAAAGCTAAGTCTATTGGGTTGAACTTTCCAAGAAGGTAATGGCCCAAAAGCTAGCCCATTTTAGGGAGTGAGCCTGAGAGAAGATTGTCACTTAGGTCCAAGAATTATGATTAAGTCAATTGACCAAATAGACCCTTTAAACCCATTAGTGGATTAATCGAGGGTCTTGAAATGTTTCAAGTTCTCAAGCTCAGGTTAGATTTCCTACTAAAAAATGTTGGAAAAGATAAGGTTTCACGCTTCAACAGACGACCAATTTCATTTGGAATTTTTGAATAGTTTTTCAGGCGGTGACCCGTTATAAAATGGGAAAAAAGTATGTACATCATAGGTTTATAGTGTTTAAGTAATCTCACATGCCACACTTGTATGATGCTTAGCATTACATGAAACTCTATCAAATTTAATGAATTCCACAATCTCACTAATATTTTAGTAGTGAAATTGTTAAAATCAAGATCAAGAACCAACAACAGAAGATTCAAAAATTAAAAGTATAGATGTGATTATAAACTATAACCGGCCGAGTAAGATTAGTACACTTCTAAAAACACATCATCACTAGTTGTAGAAAACAAATTACTGTCAAGTTCAATCTCCACAAGTGACCCTGCAATAGAAAATTACTTTGGGATGAAACCAAACAAAAAATTGTTGCTGTGGTGGGATTCTGCCGAGTAACTAGTTATTACAAATAGGGGTGGGCGCGGTTCGGTTCAGTTTGGTTTTTTACTAAATATTTCATAATCGTTTGGTTACGATTATTTTAAAATCATAATCGCAATTAATCAAATTACCGAAATAATCAAATACTCGATTAATTGAAATAATTCGATTCGATTCGGTTCGATTATTTCGATTATGTTTCTATTGGACCTATTTTGGGCTTTTTTTAAATTTAAAACCTTAAATTATGAGAAATGAATTTAAGTTTCTTTTAATTAGAATATTAAGAATCTGCAATTAAAATAAGAGGCAGAATCATTTTTTTCTGACGATTATTATTAAGCTCTATTGTTGTGGCAGATCCCTGAAGAAAATGAGCTGCTTTATTCCCTATCTTTGTGACATTTACCAGAACAAAGAAGTAAATCATGAATATTTCATCTCAATGCCATGCTTCACACTAGGGGATTTGTGAATTCTTCTCGAGCCCTGAATGCATTTAATATAGTGAAGAAATGTCAATGAGATTCCTTAACATATAGTAGTATGCTCATTATTTCATCATCTTCAGGCATACAACATTCAACCGAAAGCAGAACTATTATGATTGGCAAATAACCAAAACTAAAGTGAATCGAGTAATTAAATTTTCCAAATGATACCCCTCAATAAAACATGAAAACTTAAAAGATCTAGATGATAATTATCCCTTATAATTTGACGATTTTAGCATACTGGGTTTGGAGTGGTTGTTCTCACGTCTAAGCTTCAACTACCATTTTCGTTACCTACGATTTAAGTGCAATTAAATATGAAATGCCATATGGGATAATGCAGAGAACATGAAAATTACATTTTGTCTTCAAAATGTTAACCAGATCATTTTCATTTGAAAAAAAGGGTGAATTAATAAACTTCCACAATCCACAAAACAAATACCAATCTTCACATGGTAGGTGACAATGGTAGCAGCAGTAGATGACAGCGGCTGCAGCAGGTGGTAACGGCAGCGGAGACTCGGCGACGAGCAGCAGCGGCAAATCAAATTCGTGAAGGACGAGCAGGCGCAACGGTAACGACTGACGAGCAGTGGCAACGATGAGATGGCAACGGCGGTAATGAGCAGCAGGGACGAGTTACAGCGGCTGACGGTGTTGCGGCTGAAGCCTGAAGGTCACGACTTACGGTCACGAGTTTGAACGGTTTTTGGCTGAAGAAGAGAAGAACTTTTGTAGATTTAGATTTAGGGTTTGTTTATTAGAATTTAGAAATTCGGTTTATATGATACCCGGTTCGGTTTTTCGTTTTTTTTTAAATCGAAAACCGAACCGACTGGTTTTATTACTTTTACTATATTATTTATTCGGTTTTTTGGAGGCAAAAAAACCGCACAAAAACCAAACCGATCGGTTCGGTTCGATTTTTGATTAATCAGCTTTTTTTGCCCACTCTTAATTACAAAGCAAGAGCAAATCCATTTGGTTAAACCTTCCAAGCCAAGAAAGCAATTGCCCAGAAAGCTATTTCATTTCAGTAAAAAGAAAGTCAACATTAAAGTGTATCTCCAAGCTCAAATGGAATGATTGAAAAATAATTTCTTGAAACTTATTTAAATCCAGATTAAATTACCGAGGAGTATAATTTCAGAAGCGTACCTGAACCTATTGTTGTTGTGTAGAGATTCTTGATTCTTGGTGATGGACTTCCAAACTAATCTCTATCTTTTTTAAAGGATTCTCACTGAGAGGATTTTGAGAATAAAAGGAGACGATATAGAATGGGGACCGTAACCTCCTTATATAAGAAAACTAACAAACGAGTTTAATTTAAACCGTCTAGCAATTATTTTGTGTTAACTATCACTTCTGCCCCTCATAGAAGTATTAATTAAAACTCTAGTATCTATGTATTTAACCCACAACAATTATACCGTTAGCTGTTTAATTAACATTAAATAGATCACTTAATTATTGGCTAATTAAATAATAGCACACACATTTTATTTGTTTCATGTGTGGCTCCAAATATTAAATTAATTAAATAATTAATCTAACAATCTCCCAGTGGGCCACAAATGAAATCTAAAATGCGTTTAACTTAATGAGCTCATAAAAATTGCTATTATATCCTTAGAGTATATCTAGACAATCTCGTCCAACAACCACATAAATATAGAATCATGGCGGCCTTTGTTGCATCAATTGTAACTCAACCCATCCATAACACATATATTAATACAATTACATGACATAGATCAATTGTGGATACATAGCATGAAAAATACATGCAACATGATTTAAACATGTCTATTGCCAACTAGTCCTACTTTACTTTATTGATCCATGCAACCCGCTTGGCTGCTTTCCAATGATTCATGCTAGAATTGCTCAAATATTTGCCCAACATGCCAACTATAAACGCAATATCTGGATGCGTGTATACTTGAGCATACATAAGACTCCCTATAGCTGAAGAATGAGGAATCTTTTGCATTTTCTTGATTTTAAGATTGGTCTTAGGGCATTATCTAAGGCTGAATTTATCTCATTTGGCGACAAGGGTGTCACCTGGTTTACTGTTTTGCATGCCAAACCTTTTTAAAACTTTATCAATATAGTTCTTTTGTGAAAATCCCATAATACCCTGAGAATGATCTCGATGTATCTTAATTCATAAAACAAAGGAGGCATCACCAAGATCTTTCATCTCAAAATGTTTTGATAGAAAACTCTTGGTGTTGTGCAGTACGCCTATATCATTTATGGCAAGCAATATGTCATCAACATATAAAACTAGAAATATATGTTTACTCCCACTGCACTTGTGATACACACATTCATCAATAACATTTGCCTCAAAAGAATATGAGATAATTATTTAATGAAACTTAAAGTACCACTGACGAGAAGCTTGTTTGAGCCCATAGATGGATTTGGTTAGCTTACAAACCATATTCTTTGGATCTCCTGATACAAAGTTTTCTGGTTGTACAATATAAATTGTTTCATCAATGTCACCATTGAGGAATGGTGTCTTAATATCCATATGATGTAACTCAAGGTCAAAATGTGCAATAAGTGCCATAATTGTCCTAAAAGAGTCTTTCGTAGAAACCAGAGAGAAAGTCTCTTTATAGCCAGTTCCCTCCTTTTGAGTAAAGCCTTTAGCTACAAGACGTGCTTTATATCTCTCCACATTACCATTTGAATCCCTTTTACTTTTAAATATCCATTTACAACCAATATGCTTCGCACCAGAAAGTAATGAGACAAGTTCCCAAACGTTATTATCTTGCATCGACTTGTACTCTTCTTTCATGGCTTCATTCCATTACTGAGAGGTGGAACCTTGCATGACTTGATGGAAATTGATTAGATCGTCTTCCATCACTCTAGTTTCATCGTCATTTTCGTGAAGAAATACTATGTAATCATCCGGAATTACATTTCTCCTTTCTCTCATGGATTGTCTTAATTGCACAAGCTTTTGAGGTTGTTGAGTTTGATCCTCATGAACAATTATCTCATTTTGAATGAAGGGTTGAGCAATATTGTCTGATGATTGAGGATCCAAATTTACTCCTTGCTCAATGACATGTATTGAAATCTGTACATTGTCAAAAGCAACAATGGATCCTTCTTCCTCTTCAAAGACGATGTTCCTCATTGGATTTCTCCCCCCAAACTCAACATCCCAAAAAAATATGCAGTTCCCATCTCAAAAATTAATTGTGTACTAGGATCATAAAACTTAAACCCCCTTGATCGCTCCGCCTAGCAAACAAAGTAGCTGGTCACAGTTTTGGAGTCCAATTTCTTTTCATGAGGCCTATAAGACCTTGCCTCAGCTGGATATCCCCAAACATGTAAATGCTTTAGATTGGGTTTTCAACATGTCCAAAGCTCATAATGCATTTTAGCAGTCACTTTAGTTAGCACTCGATTTAGGATATAAGCTGCTGTTTTGAGCGCTTCACCCCAGAGTGATTCCGGTAAAGTAGAATGACTAATTATACTCCTTACCATATCCTTAAGAGTCTAGTATCGTCTTTCACACACACCATTCATGCTAGGCGACTCTCGCATGGTATATTGAGGGACAATTCCACATTCCTATAGGTATTTAGCAAATGGTACTAGACGTTGTTCACTTGATATGTCATATCTACCGTAGTACTCACCACCACTGTTAGACCTAACACTTTTATCCTTTTGTTGAGTTGTAACTCAACTTTGACTTTAAATGTTTTGAACACATCTAAAGACGGTGATTTTTCATGAATTAGGAATATATAGCCATATCTCAAATAGTTGTTTATGAATGTAATGAAATATTATTGACCATTCCAAGCAGTTGTGGGGAATGGTCCACAGACGTCTGTATGAATTAATTCTAAGCTGTTTGAAGTTCTGTACGCACTCAGTTTTTTAGTTTTGGTTTATTTTCCCTTGATACACTCAATACATACATCAAAGTCTGAAAAATCAAGAGATCCTAAAATCATATCAGACACGAATCGCTCAATTCTATCTTTAGAAATGTGACCTAAGCATTTGTACCATAATGAGGCCAAATTTTCTTTCTCTAATTTACGCTTTGTAGCTCTGGAACTAAATTACAGTTTTTCATTATAACTTAAAACAGTTTCCAGCAAATATAGATTGTCATAAGCAGTTCCAACAACATTAGAATTGACAGATAAACTAAATTGTCTGCTGACAAATGAACAAGAATAACCAAATTTGTCCAAAACATAAACTGAAATCAAATTCCATCTAAAAGACGACACAACAAAAGTATCTAACAAATCCAAATAACAACCAATTTTCATAAGCAATCTAAAATGCCTAGTTGCTTAAACTTCTATTGACTTTCCATCTCCAACATAAATGCATATT
Source organism: Citrus sinensis (assembly GCF_022201045.2). Classification (NCBI taxonomy): domain Eukaryota; kingdom Viridiplantae; phylum Streptophyta; class Magnoliopsida; order Sapindales; family Rutaceae; genus Citrus; species Citrus sinensis. The sequence goes on from NC_068562.1 coordinate 16,943,113, forward strand.
TCAGCATCATTTGGTAGACGGTAGCTCAGGCAACCCTATATTGAAACACAAATGTGAGTAGTAGTACTTGAATCTATCCACCATGTGTTTCTTAGTACCGAAGCTAAATTAATTTCAGAACAAACCAAAGTAAGAAATGTACCTTTCTTTACACGTCATGTGTGATATTTTTGACATTTCTTCTTCACGTGTCTAGGCTTGCTGCAGAAGAAACAGTCATGCTTGGCCTTTAGTTTCTTAAGCTCTAGACCCTTAGAAGCAGCAGCTTCACCCTTTTTCTTTCTTTTGCCCTTATCTTTAGAAGTGCTTACCATATATGCATATTCAGTTTTCTCTTGCTTCAGTCTCTTTTCTTCTTGCACACAAAAAGAAATCAGTTCATTGAGATTCCATTTCTCTTTCTAACAGTTGTAACTGACTTTGAACTAATTAAATTGTTGTGGGAGAGAGATGATTACCAAATGCACCACCAAATCATCAGATAGGTCAAACCTTAATGCTTTAAGCTGAAAAGCAAGATGAGACATCTTCACAATGTACTCCCGAATGTTTCCCTTGCCTTTATACTTCATTGAAATCAAGCTTGCTAAATGCATACTTGTTTCAGCCTTATTGTTTTTTGTAAAATGTTTCTGAAATTCGCCAAGAAACTCACTAGCACTTGTAACCTCATCGGTTATAGCACTCCTAAATACTTCTGGAACACCGCGCTTCATGATCATAATACTCATCCTGTTAGATCGATCCCACTTCTCATAGTACAACACATCCTCAAATGTATTATCATCAGTGAGTTCGTCCGGCTTAGGGTGTCTAAATGATAAGCCTAGATCCATGCAACCTAAGAGAATCATCATATTCTCTTTCCAGTCCTTAAAATTAGTCTCATTCAATATCGGGACACTATTGATATTTGCAGATATAGAAGCAGCAGACAAAAAAGCTAAATAGAGAACAAAAATAAATAAAAAAATAATTCTCACATTAAACAACTCAATTAATAATCTTTAAAAATTTAAAAGCAAATTATAACTTTTCAAGATACCTAGCACAACATTAGTAACAAGTCTTTGGATTATAATACTAACTGTAAATGATACTCTTGTTGTAATGATCAAATTTTGACGATAAGTCATGTCAAGTAATAAACCCATCTTTGGATTTGTATATTACTCACATTAAGTTATCTTAATAATCGTCACAAATTTACCAACACAAGTGTGTGTGCAATTAAGCCAAAATTAATCTTCCTTTGGGTCGATTAACATCCGCAAGAATTAACAAAAACACAAACATCTAACACCCCAAATAAACTAATCTACGCGAAAGACATCACTTTGGTGATTTCTCACTTTAAGTAGCATATTTTCAGTGTTAGACCAATAATTAACATAGATGTTATAAAGCATTTTTAAACTTAAAGATTAATAAAGTAAAACCGGAACTGTAATAATCAAACCGAGTCGATTTCATTTGCTGTAACATATGCACTTTGATTTTTCCTAATTAAGTGTATGATTTATTTTTTTCTCTTCGTTATTAATTTTAAAATTGTCACAACATTAAATTGAGACAAATTGAGCGCGATTAAAAGCTCGGGTAGTACGATTTTATTTTCGTCACGGGTCCGGTATTAGCTTAATTTGTATTAAGCTTAAGCAAAAAAAAAAAAGTTGGTTTCTATAAATGGAAAGGGAGAAGCTGGTTTCCAAAAAAGGAAGGAGACAGGGGCACGCGAGAGAGAGAGAATGAGAGTTGACTTGATTTTGACCCAGATCCGACTCGGAAACCCGCGTCCTTGACCCGGGTCCAGCCACCGATCATATCCCCACCATCATCGTCACTTGAAAGCAGCCAAAACGCCGAAGATCGAAGCTTGAAAGACTGCGGCTCAACCCGTTTTCTTCACCATCAATCTCACTGAAATTAGGTTGCACCACCATTTGGGTTCGACTTTTCACGTCACCAGCTTTCATTTCCAACCAACCCCGCCACTTGAGACCTTTGTTTTGGCCATGAATGACCGTCGGAAAGCTCACGACTTTGGGAGCACGATCCGCTGCCATCGCTGCACGTGGGAGGTCTCCGCCGACACCGTTGGACTCATCGAGGTCTGAACTATCAGACCTAAGCTTCCCGTCGTCGTTGACTGAAGTCCGGTCACCGTTGACCGGCAGGGGCAATTCGGTAAATTCATAAAACTTTAGGGTGAATTTGTAATTTTTGAAATTAGTGGATAATTTGGTAATTTTAGGTTAGGGCAGTGAGTTAATTTGAGATTTTGAGGGTAATTCGGTAATTAAAGTCATTAAGGGCATTTTGGTAATTTTACTTTTTGAGGGTAATTTCATAATTTTTGAAATTATGATTATTTCGTGATCTGAATTGAGGACAATTTAGTAATTGAAGATTCTGAGGATAATTTGGTAAAATAATGATGTTGGGGGCATTTTGGTAATTTTGGCATGTAGGGGTATTTTGGTAATTTTGTGCATGCGGGAATAGTTTATTGTGGATAGATATTCGCTTCGAGAATTATTGTGTTAAATTAGTTGTATTTCAAATTTACGGAGAATGATTATGTCGTTTCTTGATTAGGAGAATCCGCGAACAAGAATCAACCCGCGGACGTTGTTGATACCGAGTCTGGACTTTGTCACTGTGAGTGGAATATACAAAAGCTATTTTCATAGTATATTCTGATTTTACCATATAGTACAACATGTTTTGATAATAAGTATTTAATGCTTCAATTTAATAATTTTCTAGAAAATTGATTTTTATCTACGTGTTGATATTTATTGTTATTAAGAATGAGTTTGATTAATGATTTTATTATTGTTTTTGAGTAAATGCATGATATTAGAATTGAGTGGATTTGAGATATGTTGAATAAAAAGAAAATGAGATTTTAGATGTGATTATATGTTTATGTACATGTGTATAAAATGTTGTTTAGAAAATTATTGGACAGTACCCTTCCCCTCCAGATACAAAGATACAAATAATACGAGATGAATATAGAGATACAGATGAGATGAGATAGAGGCATTTGGGGCCTATCTGAACACACAGAGAGGCTTTGGGCCGTGTGTTTGGGCGCTTTTGCCTTTTGGGGGATTATGCATGCAGTATGATGATTACAGAAATACAGATGTTGAGATACATGAGATATGAGATGACATTTCCCCGTATATCTGTTGTAGCTCCGGGGCATGATAGTTCCCTGATTGCCCATTCGTCTAGGTCCGGACATGATGAGATTATTCCCTTGGGCACTTGTTTGATTATAGTTTTTGGTATTTAGTATTTGATATTATAAGTATTATGATATCATTGATTTTATGCAGTTTACAAAATATTGTTATTCAAGTGTATGATTTAAATTAAATAAGTTTCTTTAAAGTCTTATGAAATTTTGATGAGATTGTTTAGAGAAGAATTAAATTATTTTTTAAGTAAATTTATTTTCCAAAAACTACTATCCACTCACTAAGCTCACTGAGTTTTATACTCACCCCATTTTTATTATATTCCCCCCCTCCCCACATGAGATTTGCAGGTACATCAGTCGACCCAGCAATGATAGTTAGATTTGAAATTGTGGCCATGTGATGGTGCTAGGAGTCGTAGATTTAATATTTTGATGTTTGGGATATTGCGAATAGTATTTATTTGTTATATTTTGTAATTAAGGATAACCATTGTATTTTAATATTAAAATGATTTGGGTGTTATTTGGTAAGTTGACTTGAGAAGTTGGTTATGAAGGATGGTTAGATATTGAATTATTTTTGGGAGTGTTGTTTTGTAAATTGCAGGTTTATGAATGTTATATTTATAGGGGAGACTCTGTCGAATTTTTGGTAAAATTCTTGGATATCAAAATTATTATTAATTCGATTAGGGGAGATTAGATAGACTCGTCTTGAGAATTCAGCGCTGGTCGTTTCATTTGCACATTATATTTATAGCCTAGATCAATTACCAACTATAATGCACGTGAAACATGGCCACTGAAAGAATTAAAAAATCAATTCATGTGATTTAATTTAAAATCACTATTAAATCCGAAACTGAAACATACATCGACACTGCAACTTAATTCAATTGATTTAATTTAAAATTATTATTAAACCGAAACCGAAATTTGAACATGGCTAGTTTAAATTCAAAGCAAATTGATATTATTATTTTATCAAAACTGAAACAAGCCACTTCAAATTTAATTTAATTGATTTGAATTACATATTATCATTAAAACTGAAACCGTGGCCACTTAAACTCAAATTAAATTTATTTAATTTAAGTTTATTATTAAAATCGAAACCGAGATCTGGAAGTATGGCCACTGCAACTAAATCCAAATTTGAATTCAACTAAATATTAAATATTGAAAACTGAAACCAAGATGACATGGCCACTGCAAACACAATGTAAATGATCATGCTTCGGTTTCGTTAATCATGCTTCGGTTTCGTGTTTTAAAAAACTAGCATACGAATTTTTAATTATTCTTGCTAATCTATTCATGCATTAGCAAATTGATTTGAATATTACCATTAATCAAATATTGTATCTCAATAATCTAATCATGGATTAGGCTTTGATACCACTTGAAAAATAATTTCTTAAAACTTATTTAAATCCAAATTAATTACTGAGAAATATAATTTCAGAAGCATACCTGAATCCATTATTGTTGTGTAGAGATTCTTGATTTTTGGTGATAGACTTCTAAACTAATCTCTATCATTTTTAAAGAGTTCTCCCTGAGAGGATTTTGAGAATAAAAAGAGACGATATAGAATGGGGACCATAACCTCCTTATATAAGAAAACTAACGAACGGGTTTAATTAGAACCCTCTAGTAGTTTTTTTGTGTTAACTATCACTTCTGCCCCTTATAGAAGTAATAATTAAAACTGTAGTATCTATGTATTTAACCCACAACAATTATACCCTTAGCCGTTTAATTAACGTTAAATAGATCCCTTAATTATTGGCTAATTAAATAATAGTAAACACATTTTATTTGTTTCATGTGTGGCCCTAAATATTAAATTAATTAAACAATTAATCTAACAATGATCCCATAAAAAAAATTTAGATTCAAATTAAGGACTTGAAGACCTCTGAGATTCCTAATTGCTTCACATATAGTCCCCTTTAGCAAATTGTTACTAAGAATAAACCTCTGCAGCAACAACGCTACCAATCTCCTCAAGAAGAGAACCGTCTAACAAATTACTAGATGCAGAAAACTCCATCAAGTTTTTTGAGTTCTACAATTTGCATTACACCTGCCAGATTATTGGAATGGAGATCAAGAAGCATCAGTAGCAGCTTCGAGATACGCTCAGGAATTGAACTAAAGAGATTATCATTGTTGAGTAAGATTAATGCTCTGGTCAAACACATCTTCAATGGTACCTGAAAGCAAATTCCTAATAAGATCAATCTCTAAAATTAAGCCCGAATTAGAGAATTCTCTTGTTATGGAACCAAACAACTTGTTGTTGTTCAAACTGATATACTTCAACCTTTCGTAACTTTTAATCTCCAGTGGAATTCTACCAACTTGTTACTAAAAAGCCAAAGCGAGAGCAATTGGTTCGACTTTCCAAGCCCAGAAGCCAAAGGGCGAGAAAGCTGGTTCAATTTAGCAGAAAACCTCAACATCAATAGCTCGAATAATTCTTCAAAAAGTAAAATTAAGAGAAGATTTCTACTCAGGTCTAGGAAATGCAACTTAGAGAATTCACACGGTTGACGCAAAATAGTCCGTTTCAACCCATTATCAGATAAACCACTTGTCCTCAGATGTTTCAATTTCTCAAGCATATGTGGGATTTGGAAATGAGTACGAGGGTTTCAAGGTTGAATAGATGACCAAATTCATAGGGAATTTCACCATGAGAGCTTGGATAGCTTGTCAAGCAATAACCTATTATACAATGAAATAAAGTTCGGACAAATATCAAAATGGCATAGGTCTCTGACGATTAAATCAGCTCACGTGCAATGATCGTGCATCACTGAGGAACACTTTATCAATTTATCTGAAATCCATAGTCTCACTAGTACTATACTAGTAAAATATTTAGAATCAAAATAAAAAAGCATCAATTGAAGCTCTAATTAAATGCAATTAGTAATTGGGTGCATAGAGTTATGAGCGGCTGATTGCATTGCATGATTAGCTTGAAGGGCTTCATTTTGCTTTGAATAACCACTGAACAAAGATGAACTTCCATCTTCGTTCATCAAGTGTAAAACTATATAGCTAACTTATTTGATGTGGCTGAGTCGCCTCAAGTTTATGTAGATTTAATGATGAAGATTGAAGAAGTCTCAACGCCGAGTAAATGGAGTTGAAGAGTGCAGGCGTATACCTTATCCTTTATGATTTAAAGGTATTATTTTTTGGTAGACTTGGGATCTATTTAGTATTATTTTGTGATGAAATGTCTATACAATATTACCTGAACTTAAAAAACTGAGGCAAATTTGAAGAGAAACTACATCGCAACTTTTTGATAGATGTGATTTTTGGAATGATCATAATTGCAACTCTACTACGTCAAAAATAATGAAGTAAACTGCCTAAAATAGAACACTTCTCTCTATATATACAAAGGATGAATGGAGAGAATGTGATATGACTTTGAAGGACTGCCCATTAAAGCGTGAACTTCCCTTGCTTGACTTGTATCCTTGCTAGTGTTGATAATTAATCTGAAAATCATGCATGGTACCTATTGTTCTTGTCAAAGGTATTGTGATCGATCTGGAGTCGTTATTCCTAGCCCTCTAGCTACAGTCATAAGATTCTAATATGTCAACTTTCTACACTAAGGCCATCACTATTGTTGATGCAAACCTAAGCATGAGGTTGATTCTTGGGATTATATGGATAAAAAAGGGTTGCATTGGTTGTTGGACTGTGATTCAATGTTATAAGGCCTTCTGGGGGTGTAAATTTTACACTTGCAAAGTTACAAAGGTCATTTCTAGGTATATGCTTAAGTCCAAGACTTGTTCAGTACATAGGTTTAAGTTTAGAACTTACTCGTTTAAGCAGGAAAAGCATGTTAAGAACCGTCTGACGTGGCTGTCTAACTTAGAGGTCTAGAGGTTGACTTTGTTGACCATTCCGGGATACAAAAGCTGAGTGATAGACTATCTCAAGGAGCTGGTATCTCGTGAGTTACTGTGATTTAGGGCGTGGGTGAGGGCTTGCATCAGAATATGCAACTGGTTTTCAAATTTATGGGCTGCCTAGTTTGGGTCCGTTGAGAAACAGTGATCCAACTATTACTTGCATGTCTTCCATGTGTGCATCATACCCAATGTGAACTATACAAATTTTCTTGAACCAATGATGTGAGCCTACTGGGGATTTGGAATCTTGAATAATGGAAATTGATCATAAAGTGGATCACACATATATTGAAAAAGAAACAGGGAAATTTTTAAAAATAACCTTAAAGCTTTTTTATTTTAGAAATTTAACCCTCTAACTTTTTTCTTATCATAGCTAACCAAATAATTTTTTTTTGCTCCAAATTACCCTCCACATACATTCATTCGGCCAACTCTTTCTAGCCACATCCTAAACTTTTTTCTCTTGAACGACGGCGAATGGTGACAGCAAGGGCGAACAGCGATAACACTAACAAACTAAAATCCAACCGAATCCGTCATAATATATTCGAATAAAAAATGAATCCACCAAATTTAAAAGAGCTGAAACCCTAGGTGAGCTAACTTCATCATTTTTTTATGATTTGAATGAATTTTATTGGGATTCTAGAGGCCTATAGGGATTGTTAGAGGGACATAATGAAACAAAATTTTGTCAAAATAATGAGTTATAACTATTGCACATTAGATGTTTGATGAAATTCCTCTTAGATATTTGTGTTTAGTTCTTGTACATCAAGGTGCTACGGGGTGTTTTTGAGTTGTTTGGTGTGTTTTTCGTATTCTAAGTGTGACGGAGAGTAAATTTGGTGATTGATGAAACAACGTAATGCCCGGCTACCGCACGTGCACGCATGCACGCCTATTGCAAGCACAATGCATGCGCTTGTCACACGCATAGCTCGCACGCGCCTATCACATGCACAATGCACAATGCACGTGTGCTTGTCACACGCATAGCACACCATATCTGTCCCATGCACAACTCACAAGTGCGCCTATCACATGTACTGCGTGCTTGTGACAGATGCACACCTTGTCTTGTCGCACCAAGAGACAATTCTCTTAGTGCGATAGTGTTTATATTGTTGCAAATTCACTACCAGCAGCATTGTTAATACTACTTACTTTGGTTTCCTTGGCCATGCGTAGCTAATTGAGACTAAAAAGTGTACATTTAATAAGTCTAAATTTTTATTTTTTTACTTACGGTGTTGATTAATGTGCTCATTATTCCTAAATTATTTTAACACTTCCCTAATAAATTTTTATGTTAAAATTAATTTGCAGTATATTAATTTGTATATTGTAAAATTTCAGGAATAAAGAGGAAACTGGAACTGAAAGCAAGAACAAAGAAGAAGTGTTGGAGCCACTTGGAATACATTATTGAGAAGATGTAATTAATAAAAAATAAACATTTTAAAAAATAATTAAAAAAGACAAAGTGAGTTGTTATAGTGACGAGTTGGTATATATATATATATATATATATAATAAAATAAAAGAAGAGGATGCATTCCTTGTCTATAAAAGGCAAGAGGATGCAAGTAGATGAGGGCAGAGCAGAAGAGAGGAGAGGAGCCAAGGTTGAACACTAGAAAATTTTCTCTTTTGCAGCTAATTTTCTTGTAATATATTTCAGAAGTTTGTTAAATAAAATGAGTGTTTTGTTTATCAATATGAGTGGCTAGTTTTTTAAGTTGAGGTGAAAGGTTAAGCTCCATTGTTCAAATTATTGATTAGTTACTTTCTCAAGTGAGTCTTAAAGTTTATTTCAATTTTTGTATTTTTCTTCCTTACTAATTTCTTTTATGTCATGTTAATTTATAGATCTCGATCTCTTCAAATTTATATGGTATTTTGACATAATATCGACACTGTAATATAGCTGTGGCACATTAGGTATTTAGTCTCATATTTATCACATTGATGGTTAATTAAGAATTAAATAACATAATAATTAAATGGCAAAATAAATACAAAATACAATTATGAGACAGTTGATATAACCATAATTTGAAATCCGAGAGTGGATCCGTAACCTTAGCATATTTTTAGATTGATTCCTATTAATTTCTTTTCCCGTATTTAATTTTCATTATTTAATAAATGGACTACTAGATTTTAAATTCTCTGGGGTTCAACCTTGGGACTTACCGAGTTATATTATATCTAAACAATCTTATACTTAGAATTAACAAGATTTTTTAGTTGTATTAAATTTTTTGTGTCATTGTCGGGGAGTTTTCTAAAATTGGTGTCGGTTGTCTTCATTTTTTTTTATTTTCTATGTTCGTCATTTTATTTTATTTTTGTAAAACTTCAGTTGGCACTCCTCTTCTCTTGAGATTTTAATATCATTTATAAAATTTGTGAAAAACTTCATTTTGACCCAAAAATTTTGCAGATCAATCCCTAAAACCGAATTGGAACTTGGATCTTTGGACTTTACCTCATTCTTTGGACTTTTGGACTTAAAGACTAAATGAACTTGGACCTTTTGGACTTTGTGAACATAACAAGCATGTGCTTGGACTTTTAAAATTACCATGAAGGTCCACAAATTAAATTATCTAATTGGTCGTAATTATTGAAAGTATTTAAAAAAAAAGAGTCCACACCTTTAGGTAAGTATTCCTTCCCCTTCTTCTTCTTTAGTTTCTACAATTTATTTTTCATAATTTTTTTGTTTTTTGTTTTGCTATGGTCAGTGTAACCGCCTATCATTTTAATTTCAGTTTAATTATTCTTATACATTGATTTGTATAATTTTTATTTTATGTTTTATTATATGACTAGCTCTAAAATACCACCTAAATTGTTGTCTTTAATTATTTTGTTAAGGCTGTTTTAACTACCTAATATTTTTCAGTTAATTAATTTTCAGTTTATTTATTTTTTTGCATTTATTTATTTTTTATTTCTGTACATCTACATTTATCTTAGTCTCCTCAAACATATCGAACCTAATGTTAGGCTTAGATATTCCCAAACTTTTAGAAGATTAAGCTCCAAAAAGTTCCTCAATTCATCGATTATGAGCTTTTAAGAAATAGAGTTGCACTGATGAAGAGCATCGAGAGTTATCAAGAATGGGTGAAAGGCCATGAAGTGAAGGACCTTACTGACGCAGTTCATATCGAAAATAGAGCTTCGAACAGCCTTCGTGTTTTGCCCGATTTGGTCGAGACCATAAACAAAAAACAGAGAGTAATTAGAAGCTGTCTCATACAACAAATACAGACATGGGCGGACTTAGTGTGGACCCATGAACGGCTTCGGCCCCTCCTGATCTTTGAAATTTATTTAAATATATTATAATTGGTCCATTTAAAAATTTAAAGTTTCTTCTGGACTTTCAAATTTTCCTTTGAAAATATTTTTTATGTTTGGCTCATTTTTTAGTTTGTTATATATGTACTAGACTTGAAAGGAGTGTTTAAGTGATGATTTAATTGATTGACGTAATTGTCATCTTATAACTTTAAATTTTCAAAAATATCAAGGCAAAAGTCATTGGTTTTTAGCTTTTTAATTAGCCAACTGGTTTCATCACTCTTTCAAAAATAAAATTGCACGGTCTTTTTATCATATTCAAATAAAAAAACGAAGGAAGTATTAAGATTTTCTCATATGAATTAAACATGAATAGTTGAGTCATTGCTGGTTCAACTAAATTTCTTACTATTTGTGGTAACCTTTTTTTTTTCCTCAAATAATTATTCTAATTTAAGTCATTGCATGAAAACAACAAAATTTCAAATTGTTGATTAAGTTGATAATGAAATTATTATAATATGTAATTTTTAAAAAACTTAAAATGAGTCGAGGATAGTCGTAAATGTGTTGAAAATTATTAATTCAATGAAGTTCAATAATTTGGCACTTGTTGTTTTTGTTTGAATTTTTTTCGGTCTATTAAATCATCTGGTATCCAAAGACCACATTGAGCCCAATTAATTCAGATTCGAGCTGAGTAGGACCACTAGGGCTGCAAAACTCTCCCAACAAATATTTAACATAGTTACATTCCAAAATCTCGAGCCAAGCACCTTAGTTAAGTTAAAATAGCCGCATGCCGACTAATATATGCGCTTCTTAGTGAATTTTTTTTTTTAATTGTATTGTGCTAAGCCCCTCCTAGATAAAATTTATGGGTCTGCCACTGAATACAGAGCTATTAAAGCGGCTAGAAATAGGAAACACAACCGAATAACTAAATAAAAGCAAAATATACCTGCCAAGTGTTGTAGTAACATGGATTTAAATCCCCTGGCCACGCGCGATAATGGATTTGGCTGGCATGCCGTGACCATGGGATTGGTTGCCTTAGCTTCGCACAACCAAGGGTTTGGTTCCATGGCTGCGCATGGCCACAGGTTTGGTTTCCATGGCCACATACGGCGAAGGGTTTGGTTGCCTTGGCCGCACGCGGCCATGGGTTTTATTACGCTGGTAGCTTACGACCATAAATTTGGTTGCCATGGGAGGGCTCCTAAGAGTTTGGTATCCCTGGGTGCAAACTAAAATTTTTTAAAGTATTTTGATGCATACTATAAATTTTTAAAATATTTAAGTGTCTTTTAGAGAAGTTAGAAATATTTGGGCTTACAAAAATTAATGCACATAGAGGTTTGACCTTTTTTCTATTAATTGACTATTAAGAGAATGTACAAATAATATTTTACCCTTTTGGCCGTTAAAAATAACATAGATAACAATTTTTGGAAGTAACTAGATGTTTTTAAAAGTAAGAGGGCAATTTGAAGATTGTCAATTCACGAGGGAGGTATGCCCGAATGAACCCTTACAAATAACGTGTATATTTATTCTTGTAAACTTTGCTTTTCTTTTTACTTCAGTTTTGCCAATGCTCATCCAAATATAATATACTAATTTTAATCTTCAAGAAAATAATTTTATTTTGTTTTTACTTGGTCCGTTTTTAATTTTATTTTGGCCTGATCCACATCAAGAAAAGTAATTTTACTTAATTAATCTATATACTAAACAATACTACGATAGAAAACGAAAAAAATTATGAATATTCTAGAATGAATATAGAATTTATGATTAAACCAATTCAATTAAACTTATTCCAAATATTTTCAATACGATTACTTTGTTTTTAATTGATGACTGGCTTTTTTCTTTGGTTGATTAAATTAAATGAATAAAATATTTTTGGTTTAATGATAGTTTAATATTGATTTACAAGTTTTATATTATTTTTGCATGTATTTACTTACTTTTTTTTATAATTTTAAAACATCAATTTACTACTCTTATATTAATTTACTTATTTTATCTTTTCTTACTAATTTTTTGTGTAATTTATAAAATTTATATTTATCACGGCCTTAACGCCGTAGTTTTGATCATGGCACCATAGAATTTTCCTTATTTTAAACATGATGTTTACATACTGGATAGATCATCTTCAAATGCAAGTCATTTTCGCCCATATGCATAAATTAATGAATTTGTTCCCTCGTCTCGGTGCTTATATGTTGAATATATGTTCTTTTAGAATTGTAATGTTGAACATTGATTAAATGAAAAATAGAAAATTTATAATCTAATTTAAGTCTTATTTGATATTTAGGTACTGTAATTTTTAAGGTATAATTGTTAAAAAAATATTTAACTATGAAATAAACATTAATAATGTGTAGTAAATATGATTTTTAAATAATAATTTTAACAAAAATAATAAAGATATTATACGCTTTTAATCATACAATGGGTGGATCAAATCAGCTTAGTTTTCAAGCCACAACAGCTAATGTTTACCAAGTAGATTTTAAACTGTGGCTGTCCAACCTCAATACCAAGCAGGGCTTTATTTGAGTCGAATCGAGTTGGAATTTCTAATTTTCCTAGGCTCAATTTGAAGTTTTAGTTAAATTTTAGTTTCAAAATATCCCAACTCAATTGAACTAATTTAGATTCAATTTTACTCTAAACTAGAGATGGCTAACAGGTCGGCAGCACATAGTATGGCATGGGCATGACACACATCCAAATAGCACAGCACAATAGTTGCACATTTTGGTAAGGCACGTAGCATGGCAGATGTTGAGTGTTAGAAAATGTATATTTATAAAGGAGAAAATCATCATTTTACACATCAAGTTTTGCTAACACCCTTACTTTTATGTATTTAAGCTTCTTGTGATTTAATTACATGTGTTTTATTTTAATTAAGTATTTTATATATTTTAGGGGATTATGGTCATTTCACAATGAACGAGAAATCAGATGGCAAAACGGACGTCACTTTTGAACTCAGGATAGTCGAAAACCTTAGGAGGAGCATAAAAGAAAAATATCACTGTTCACATCTACGGTACTATTCACATGTACGGTTTTATCTACGTTACTGTTCACGACACTGTTCACATAGACGAATCGATGTCGTGGCATTGACCGATGATGTGGCATTGACTGATGAGGTGTCACGATTCCATTGAAGAAAATTCTTATGCACTGTTGATTGGTGATGTGGCAGTATGTTAGTGGACCAAAAATTACGCGTACGGTACATGCATATACACAAGATTATTTTCAACCAAACCGCGTCACTGTTCAAACCGCATGGTCAAACTATGTCAGTGTTCAAACCGCGGGGTCAAACTGCGTACTATTGACTGATGACGTGGCGCAATCCTGAGCGTCCAAACCGTTTTTAATCCGATAACCATGATTTACTCAATGTATCTATAAAAAAGGGGCCTTGCCCCCCTAATTTGGCATCTTTGAATCCATTTTTGGGCTCCATTTTCTGTAATTCCTTCTCCATCTTGTATTTTCTATGTCTTTTAATAAATTTCCATTTTGCCCCTAGTTCAATTATGAGTAGCTAATTTTCTTTCAAACTTGGGTTGAAGGTGAAGTCTCAACATGTGTTATTTGGTAAATTTATTTTCTCTTCCTCTCTAATTTTTGTGGATGTTTTGACTTTTCATCGACAAATAATAATAATCTTGGCTAGATACCACCCTGGTTTCATCGGCTCCCTAGTACAAGGTTATTATTATTTGGCACGATAAGTCCTTAGCACCATATTGATTAGAGCGTGGTTCATAAGGTGTGGAAACCCCCCTCATGATTTAATTGGCATTAATAAGGAATATTTAGCCCATGGTGCATGTTGATACGCATCCAGATACCGAAGTACGTCATTTCAATAGATTTCTCTTCAATTTATTCTCTACATTTCAATTCCAATTTTAGGATAATCTAAGTCACTTTCACCACAAATCCAACCACCCTCATACAAAATTAATTCTACATATAATTAAAATCCACCTCCTCGTGGGATCGACACTCGTCACCATTAATCTATTCTACAATAGATTCGTGCACTTGCGAGTTTAATAAAATTTGCACAACAACAGACATACACATGACTGTATTAGGTTGACAATTTTAGGTACGGTGGCCTTAAAAGCCCTGCACTATTAGAAAATATGCTAAAGCATGATACTTGAAAAAGGTTAGAAATAAGCACATTTCACTAGCGTAGCGCACACGGCCCACGAGACATCAATAGGATGCTGGCTAAAGTATATTAAAGTAATTTTTTTTAATAAAAATAAACTTAAAAGTTTATGATTTTACAAACAACTTTAAATTGAATCTTTTAATGTATTTAATTAGCATAAGTTTTTCTAATTCATTTAATTTTTTTGTTAAAAAAATACTCTAATTGTTTTATGTTTATAATCTATAGATGATATCATTATTTTAATAAATAAAATTATATGTACCACGATTTTATAAAGGAATGTATTAATATTATTTTGGACTGTGATCTATGACTGAAGACACTATGAAACTTCAAGTTAACAATTAAGTTAACCCATAAAAAAATTTATTATTATTGTTATTAATGTTTAATATTAAAAAAGAGTTCTGATACTGTAAAGTCTAACTTAATAGTTAATATTATATTCTCTTATTATTATTAATTTATTATTATTGAATACAAACTTGAGTTTTAAACTTTTGACTATATTGAATTTGACTAAAGATATATGGACTCAAAAAATGTACATGGACTTAAAAAAAGCATGCTAACACTTTGGCATGCCCTTTTAAAAAAAAGAAAAAATGGAAAAAAAAACATATACTTTTTTCCCACATTTGCATACTAGGCCTAAGTAAAAAAATTCAACATGACACAGCACGAATTATATAATTGACCGTGTTGTGCTAGTCCACAAGTCCTTCAAGGGCCTTCTTTTATTGACATGACCTTTGGCCATCTGTAATTCAAACCAATCCAAACCACACCCATTCCATTGGATGTAATTATCTCATGAGCCATGACAATATATAAGTATATGGCGACGTACACATAAAGCCCTGCTCACACTTCCTTACGTTACACTTCCAAGCTCCAAAGGCTACTAGTGCTGCCACTACTACAGTGATTCTCCAATGAAGTTTCTTTTTCTATGAATACAAGTAAAATTGACTTTAAAATATTTCTTGCAACTTTTCTTTATAGCTTATAGTAGTAAGTTATCTATAACTATCAAAGTCTAGTCTTTTCATGCATATTGTCTACTAGAGGCATAACCACTTGTACAAGCCATTTTGATAGGCTGCACTTGACATGTGCCTACATTCAAAGCACAAAATTTTGTTAATTAATTAATATTAAAATTTTGAATTTTATTAGTAAAAAAAAAACAAATACAATCATATTCTGCTGTTATATAATATGATTTATTATAATTACTGATCAAGTATCCAAACAATTTAAAAATCATACGATTTTTCACATGCAGCATTTACGCCCGTATTAATGTTAGTTAGTTTGTTACTTTGTTATAAGTAATAAGAAGAGTAAAATACACATTTTTTTTTAATTTTATTTATTAAAAGATAGGGATAGAGATGGCTAATGGGCCATGTTGTGCTAGCCCAATCCATCAAAATAAGGTCTATGCATACTCATGCACGTGTCGTGCCGTGCCCGTGCTGTGCTGTGCCCACTATGTGTTTCATGCCGTACCTAATTGTTTTTGCTTAGGCGTGACCCATCACACGTGACGTGCTCACACGTGTTGTGCCATGCCTAAAAAAAAGCCCAATATTGTTTTTTTTTTTTAATTTTTAAGAGCGCACGCCAAGTTGTTGGTGTACATTTTTTGAGTTTATGTACTTTTTTTAGGTTTATACCTTTATTCAAATTTAATAGAATCCAAAATTCAAAACCTAAGTCTATATTCAATAATAATAAACTAATAATAGTAAGAGAATGTAATATTAATTACTAAATTTGACTTATAGTATTAGATTTTTTTTTAATACTTAACAACAACAATAATAATATTTTTTTCTTAAAGGTTAACTTAATTGTTAACTAGGACTTGCATAGAGTCAAAGATCATAGTTCACAATAATACTAATGCATATTTATAAAATCATGATATTTATAATTTTATTCATTAATTTAATAAATTAATCACTAATTCATTAATCATTTATTTAATAAATTATAAATAGTAATTTTTTTGAACTAAGAATTAAGAGAATTTAAAAAATTCAATTTCAAGTTATTTGTGAAAATCATAAAATTTAAAGTTTACTTTCATTAATAACTAAACATGCATATTGTGGACTTTTACATTGTGCCGTGCTTAATCCATCTCTAATCGTGCTGTGCTTTTAACGCCCGCGTGCCTGAAATTCTAAGTTTGGCCCAACTCATGTGTGTGCCATGTCCATGCCGCTCCTGTGCCGTGCCATGTGTTGATTCATTTTTTTAATTCCAGGAATAAAATACTAATTGATAATAAATTAATTCAATATAGTACATACTCCTTGTATTTTGAAGTTTAAAGTTTCTCTCTTATTAAAAATATAAGGAATTTATCGTCGATTCAAAATTAAAGTCAATTAATTTTTGTTGTTCAATATAATATAATTTAATTATAAAATTGTCAATAAAAGTTGAATAATAGTTCTTTATAGGTAATCATTAAATTACAATAGCCCCTTTCTCTTTGGCATTATTATTATATGAGCAGTTCTATTATTTTTGTTTATCCTGGGTATTTCTATCATTTTATCATTAAAAGACAATTTGGCAGCAAAATGCGACACCTTTTACTAGCCAACGACAACGTTTCAAGCTTGTGAGGTGATGTTTACAGTAAGAGAGAATGTTTGTTTTTGTGGTCCCATTTTCTCTGCTATATGCACTTCTTCAACATTTTCCTTTACTCTCTGCAACTTCCATTTTGCTCTCTGAAAATGGCTAGGCTCCTACTCTATGTCATGCTCTTTTCTTTAAGTTTTGAAATTTTTACATCCATTGATGAGCAAAAAAAAGAAAGAAAAAGTATTATTCATTTCAAAATCTCCCTTTAAAATCCTCAAGTTCTTTCTGCATGGAACAAAATGACTCGGCATTTTCACTGGTTTATAATAAAATGTAAACACAACCGAGTCGTCTCTCTAGTTCTCCAAGTTCAGTCACTCAAAGGCTTCATCCTATTTTCATGAGGTCAATATACCTGATTTAAGTTATAGTCAGATTCATGGAAAGTTTGATCTTTCATATAATACGCTCTCTAGTCTAATATTTGAAGAACTGGGGAGTTGTGTGGTGTTGGTATATCTTTTACTCAGCAATAACATGCTCTCTGGTAAGATTCTTGGATCACTCTCAAGACTAACAAACCTAACAATCTTGGACTTGTTTGGGAATCTACTAACCAGTTCCACTCCACTAGAATTTGGCAACTCTCTCAAGCTTTAAGGCTTGTAACTAGCTGACAGGCTCCATCCCTAGAAGCTTAGGTTATTTAAGTGGATTGGTAAAGCTGAATTTGTTAGGAAACAAGTTATCTGACTTAGTGCCAACTAGTTTTGGGAACTTAAATGGGCTTATCCACTCGAATTTAAGCTAAAATAGCTTGATGGTGAGCTTATTTCGTCTTCGTCATACATTATGGGCATTGTGGGGCTTCATATTTAGTCTAATAAGCTTTATGGTCCACTGAATATGTTCTTTTCAAATTTAGTGGCCTGGAAGATTGCAATAATGAACTTAAGTAAAGATTTCTTTGATGAGGGTTTGTCATTGTCTTTGAATAACCTTTCATACTTAACAAATATGAATTTTCATTTAAACAAGTTTAAAAGAGATATTCCTTTCGACTTTAGTAATCTTGTGCAACTAGAATACCTGGATCTTTCAATGAACATGCTAGGTGGACATATTCTAGAGAAGATATGCAGTTTGTCCATTTTGTTATACCTTAATTTAGTAGGTAATAGATTAGAAGGTGAGGTGCCGAGAAGTGGTATTTGTCAAAACCTATTAATAACTTCACTAACTGGGAACAGAGATCGCTATGGGAAAATTACGGGTTCACATTGCCAAGTATTGATCCTTAGTAAATTGGCTCTCGTTGGAACTATTGTTGGCTCAGTTCTTGTCATTGCAATTATTGTCTTTGTGTTGTGGTGGATTCAAAGAAGCAATAGGCAACGTGATCCTGAGGCTACTGAAGAAAGTAAGCAAAATAGTATCTTTGATCAAAATAAAAAGAGCCAGTTGATAGAGTTTTAATGAAAATTTTATTATACAGAGTAATTTTTGACATATTATATTCTGTGACGCCTCCATAACAAGCTTAGATGATGTTAGTGGATTTTCCGATATGGAGGCAAAGAACCAAGAAATTTCTTAGGATTTGAGACATGTTTGCACACTTTCCTTTAAGGTTTTATTTGCCCTCATCAATCTTAGTTTGCTATAGAGTTTTAATGGCAAATTACTTACAAGATATAACAAATCCTGAATACAATCTCTAGCAAAATAAGATTGTATTCCAGAATACAAAGAAATCTATAATTAATTTGATCTATTTGATCTACTGTATGTATTTATTTTAATGAAGAACGTGCTTATATGAATGATTACAACCATTAAAAATTGTACTTTTTCAAAGACACTCTTTTTTATTTTAAATTTGCATCCATTCACAATTGAATTTTTAAGCTTGCTAACCGTTTTTCCAGTTGACGTGAAAACGCACTCTCTGGAAGAAAATAATTAACCGGTTTCTCAATAATGGCGAGCCGTTTTATTCCAGAACTTCAAATAAGTTGCTCTCTGGAAATTAACGGTGAGTCATTTTCTCCAAACGGTTAGCCGTTTTCTATAGAATAGAAAACATGTTCTCTAGAAATAAACGGTTAGCCGTTTTCTTCCATAATGTCAAACCAAAAATTGAAAAATATTACAATCTCTCTTACAATCCCCCACTAGATTGTAATATTTTTCAGATTTATTAATGATAAACTTATACATACAAAAAGGTATCTTTCGATTTTAACCTTTAATTAGTGAGTGTATTTCAAAGCATTTACAAGACAATAGTGTGCTAAGCATTAAACTTTGTCTCTTAAGTAAATATCGAAGATACATTACATATAAGCTATCCCAGATTTCAAAGTTATGTTCTAATATTTAGCACTATTCCGACCTTGTGCTCTATCTTGGATTCATGAACATTTACAAGATTAAACCATGATCTTGTTAGAAACGGCACCATTTCTTATGTTCACTTAGGTGAAGCTTCAAATCATGTCTTTAGCTACTGTAAGACTTGAACTTCATTAAGAGTAAATACTCAACCTCAACCTCGTAGCTATTTGCACCGAACATCTCAAATGGGATTATTTATTTTCGATGCCAAACTAGTCACATAAAAATAACTTATTATTACCCATTTAACTGTGGAAGAGCGGTATAACTATTACATAGTTGGGTTATCATTGTTGGTGACTTGATTATTGAAAGGTTTCAATCCCATTCCAAAGGATGTATCCTTAACTAAGTCTCTTAAAAGACCTTTTGTTAAAAGATCCGCTAGGTTCTTATTAGTCCTAACATAAACAATATTAATAACACCATATGTTATTAATTGTTTCACATATTCAGGTCTCAAGCTAATATGTTTAGACTTTCCATTATATACTTTATTATAAGCTCGAGACAATGTAGCTTCACATCGCAGTATAAAGAAATAGATGGCATCGGTTGTGGCCACAATACTATATCAAACAACAAATTTCTCACCCATTCTGCTTTCTTACATGCAGCTGCAAGTGCTATAAACTCACTTTCCGTTATTGAATGAGTTATGCATGTTTGTTTCTTTGAAGCCCAAGAAACAGCTCCTCCAGCAATTATAAAAATCCAACCAGAAGTAGATTTATTATCATTTGTATTAGTTATCTAACTAGCATCTGAATATTCTTCTAGTACTTCAGGATAATCATGATAAAACAAACCCAAATTAATGGTCCTTTTAAGATAACCAAGTATCTACCAATTGCTTTCCAGTGTTCAACACTAGGGCTACTCGTGAATCTTGACATTTTACAAACCGCAAAAGTTATATCAGGCCTCGTAGAATGCATAACATACATCAAGCTACCAATAGCACTAGCATATTCTAGTTGTGATTCTGCTCGGCCTGAATTCTCTAGTAATTTAATACTAGAATCAGATGAGGTATTAGCTTCTTTAAATTTCAAATAATTGAATTTAAGAAGCACTTTCTCTATGTAATGAGATTGACATAACGAGTAACCCCCACTATGTTTCTTTACTTCGGCACCTAAGATAGTATCTACTTCACCAAGATCTTTCATCTTAAATTGTGAAGTTAAATACTTCTTTGTATCATTTACTCCTTGTATATTTGTTCCAAAGATAAGCAAGTTATCAACATACAAGTATATAATCACACCAAAATCATTCGTAAATTTAAAATATATACATTTATCAGCATTATTATGCTTAAAACCACGAGATAAGATTACCGAATCAAACTTCTCATGCCATTGTTTTGGTGCTTGCTTTAAACCATAAAGTGACTTGACTAACTTGCATACCTTTTATTATTTCTAGGAAAAACAAATCATTCAGGTTGTTCCATATAGATTTTTTTATCAAGATCACCATTAAGAAAAGAGGTTTTAACATCCATTTGATGCACATACAAATTGTTCAATGAAGCAATTGCAAATAACACTCTTATAGATGTTAATCTTGCCACAAGAGCATATGTATCGAAAAAAATCAATACCATTTCTTTACTTAAACCCTTTGGCTACTAATCTAGCCTTAAAAGTTTGCAAAAAACTATCACTATTGTACTTTTTTCTAAACACCAATTTGCTGCTAATTGGTTTAGATATTGAAGGAAGATCAACCAAGACCCATGTTCGATTTGACATGATTGAATCCATTTCATCATTTACCGCCTCTCTCCAAAAAGAAGCGTCTCTAGAAGACATAGCTTCGCTAAATGTCTTTGGATCATTTTCAACATTTAACAACAATGGTACTTTGTTAAGTACATTTTTTCTATCCCCTTCAACTAAGAAAAGTAATGCTTGTGACGAAATAAAATCCGGAGCTAAACTCTTTTCTTTCTTTTCACGTTGACTCCTCCTTGGTTCGAAAGATGTCATAGACTCTTTCATTTTATTGTTATTAATGGAGGTACGAAGTCTATTATCACATGGTTGATCAATGATTGATTCTAATTCAATATTTGAATCATGTTGAAATTTATTTTCAATAAATTCAACATCTTTAGATTCCACAATCACATTAGAATCTAAATTTAACAATCTATAAGCCTTGGATACATCAAGTTTGGTTTTCTTCCTTTCTAAATTTCATAAGGAGATGCATGTGTTTTCAAAGATTTAATTCTGTTATTAATATGACATGCAGTGAGTAATGCTTCCCCCACAAATTATTTAGTAGTTTTGCATTAAGGATCATGGAATTTATTATATTCATAAAGATCTTATTCTTCCTTTCAGCCAAACCATTTTGTTGAGGAGTAAATGGAGCTGATCTTTAGTGAATAATTCCAAATTCTTCACAATAATTATTAAATTCAATTGAGAAATATTCACCACCTCTATCACTTTGAACCATTTTGATTTTCTTATATTTTTTGTTCTCAACTTTGGCTTTGAAAATTTTAAATTTATCAAAAGCTTCATCTTTTGCTCTAAGTAAATACACATAAGTGTATCTAGAACAATCATCAATAAAAGTGATAAAATACCTCTTACCTCCTCTTATTAAAACACCAGTGTACTCACGAATATCAGTATGTATTAAATCTAATATTTGAGTATTTCGTTTGGCTTTAAGAAAAGGTTTCTTAGTTAATTTAGCTTGGATGCAGATTTCACACTTATGACCTTTAACATCAGTGCAATTAATCAAACCATGCTTAGACATGTATTTCAAAGATCTAAAATTCAAATGTGCTAATCTAGCATGCTAAACATAACAAGACTCAACAATATAAGCTAAGTTGATATCGTAATTATTAATGCTGAGTTTGTACATTCCATCACAAGAATACCCTTTCCCAAAAAATGATCCATTCTTTAAGATAATACAAGTATTACCCTCAAGCACAATCTTAAGCCCATGCTTACACATGTAACTAGCATAAACAAGATTCTTCCTAACGGAAGGTACATGAAAGACATTATACAATGTAAATTTCTTTCCAGAAGTGAAGTTGATCTCAACTACTCCTTTCCTTGCTACCATGGCTGCATTATTGTTCCTCGTGAGAACAATTTGTCCTTCCGTTTCTTCTTTGTATGAAAAGAAAAATTTTTTATTATTACAAACATGAATTGTTGCACCCGAATCGAGCCACCAATCATAGGACTTAGTTTCAGCCATATTGGTTTCGGTAATCATACTAATTTGCATTTCAGAAACCATAGCACAAATCTCTTTATATTTGTTTTCAATAACATTAGCTTTATGAGAATTCACTTCTTCATTCTTCTTCTTGAATCTACAATCACTTTGGGGATGACCTTTCTTACCAAAAAAGAAATAATTTCCAGAAAACTTTTGTGTGCTGGACTTCTTGAATTTCTTGTCATTCTTGACTTTAAAATTCTTTGAAAATTTACTAGCTTCAACAACATTAACTATAGTAGAATCATGTTTATCCTTGGATTCACGAGACCTTGTCTCTTCTTCGATTACCAAGTGTTTTTATAATTCTTCTAAAGTTATGTCCTCTTTACTATGAAGGAGTTTCTTTCTATAATCATTCCAACTTTAAGGCAATTTAGCAATAATCCCCCCAACTTGAAATGATTCAAAAATTTCAACTTTTAACTCTCGAAGCTTAACAACTATAATTTGTAACTCCTGTATTTGATCAAGAATGGATTTTGTGTCTACCATAATAAATTCAAAATATTTAGAGACAAGAAATTTATCAGTACCTTCCTTCTCCATTTTATATTTGTATTCAAGAGGATTCCAAATTTCCACTGGAAAAGTCATAGAATTGTAGAGATCATAGAGCCTGTCAAAAAGTGTATTGAGTATGTGACCCTGATACATCAACTCATCATCTTCATGTCTTTTCCTTACAGCTTTAACAATTTATGTATCATCTTCTTTTGGTTCTGGAAACAGTTCCAATTTTGGATCAAGAACATATGCCACTTTAAGAACAGCAAGGAGAAATAACAATTTCCCTTTCCAACGAGTGAAATTAGTGCCATCAAAATGATCGAGATGGACACTAGGGTTAAAAAATGAAGTTAAATTCTTCTAAACCTCCATTTGTAACAAATTAAAACCTTAAAAATTGTTAGTGGATTTTCAGATATGGAGGCAAAGAACAAAGAAATTTCTTAGGATTTGAGACACGTTTGCACACTTTTCTTTAATGTTTAATTTGCCCTCACCAATCTTGGTTTGCTATAGAGTTTTAATGGCAAATTACCTCCAACATATAACAAATCCTGAATATAATCTCTAGCAAATAAGATTATATGCTAGAACACAAAGAAATATGTAATTAATCCGATCTATTTAATCTAATGTATGTGTCCATTTTAATGAAGAACATGTTTATATGAATGATTACAACCATTAGAAATGGTACTTCTTCAAAGACACTCTTTTTGGTTTTAAATTTGCATCTATTCACAATTGAATTTTCAAGTCTGCTAACCGTTTTTCCAGTTGACGTGAAAACGCGCTCTCTAGAAGAAAACTGTTAGCCGATTTCTCAATAACGACGAGCCGTTTTATTCCAGAATGTCAAATAAGTTGCTCTCTGGAAATTAACGGTGAGTTGTTTTCTCCAAACGGTTAGCCGTTTTCTGTAGAACAGAAAACATGCTCTTTCATAGATGATTAGGGTTCATCCCAAGTTCCTTCTCATGGTGGAGCTAGAAATTTCATCACATTCATAGATGATTACTCCAGAAGAGTTTGGGTTTATGTGCTGAAGCATAAGAGTGAAGCATTTGGAAGGTTTAAGGAGTGGACTGCACTTATGGAAACCCAAACAGAAAAGAGGCTTAAAAGGCTGAGGACTAATAATGGCTTGGAATTCTGCAGCAGTAACTTTGAAAATTTCTGTAAATCTAAGGACATTGCAAGACACAAGACAGTGAGACAAACTCCCCAGCAAAATGGCTTGGCTGAAAGGATGAATAGGACCTTAATTAAAAAGGTCAGATGCATAATGTTTAATGCAAATCTGTTAAAGCACTTTTGGGCTGAGGCAGTTAATACAGCTGCATATTTAATAAATATGAGCCCCTCATCAGCTTTAGATTTCAAAACACCTCAAGAAGTATGGTCAGGGAAGCCACCAAATCTTAGTAACCTCAGGGTGTTTGGCTGCCCAGCTTATGCCCATATAAGTCAGGGCAAGTTAGAACTAAGGGTTGTGAAAGGATACTTCATAGGGTATCCGGAAGGCATAAAAGGGTACAAAATCTAGTGCATTAATGGCAAACCATTCAGAACCTTGATCAGTAGAGATGTAGTGTTTGATGAAGAAGCTATGTTGCAGCAAAAGGTTGGAACTGAAGTTAAAATCTCTGAACCTCTAAATAGATCTAAGTTGAAGGTGGAGTCCAGAGACAATTTGAAAGAAAGTAAAGAGATGATTGAGCCACATCAAGAAAGCAACAAAACATCATAACTTGTTAACTATCAACTTGCGAGAGATAGAGAAAGAACGGTAGTCAAACTGCCCAAAATGTATGGAATTACTGACTTAATATCGTATGCACTGATGGTTGCTGATGAGATGACTGGAGAAGAACCTGAAAGCTACAAGCAGGCTATGAATAGCAGAGATAAATTGAAATGGCTGAGTGCTATGGAAGAAGAAATGGCATCACTCAAGAAATATAACACTTGGGTTCTAGTTCAGAGGCCTGCTGGAAGAAGGTTGGTGGGCTGTAAAAGGATCTTTAAACTCAAGGAGGGAGTTGCTGGAAGTGAATCAGTGAGGTATAAAGCCAGGCTTGTGGCAAAGGGGTTCACACAAAAGGAAATGATAAACTTCAATGAAGTACTCTCACTTGTAATTAAACACTCCTCTATAAGGGTTCTATTAGCCATCACAATCTACTTTGATTTAGAATTGGACTAGATGGATGTGAAGACTGCCTTCTTACATGGAAACTTAGAAGAATAAATTCTAATGGCAAAACCAGAGGGCTTTATTAAAGAAGGAACTAAAGACATAGTTTGCTTACTCAAGAAAAGCTTGTATGGGTTGAAGCAGTCTCCTCGGCAATGGTACTTAAAGTTTGATGAATTTATGCTTAATCACAACTTCAGCAGGAGTGAATATGACAGCTGTGTGTATTTCAGAAAGCTGAACTCAAAAGATCAAATCAGCTTACTCCTCTATGTTGATGACATGCTTATAGCATGTAAACATAGAGCATAAGTTGAGAAGCTCAAGACTGAACTAATGACAGTATTTGAGATGAAGGATTTGGGTTCTGCTGCTAAAATATTGGGAATGCAAATAAAAAGGGACAGATGTGCCAAGACTCTATTTATCACACAATCTGGATATTTGAAAAGGGTTGTCAGTAGATTTGGGATGGTGAACTCAAATCCTGTCACTACCCCAGTAGTAGCACACTTCAAACTCTCTAAACAACAAGAACCAGAAGAAGAAGCAGACATTGATCACATAAGGAGAATTTCCTACTCCAGTGCAGTTGGCAGCATTATGTATGCTATGGTCTGCACCAGACCAGATGTTGCCAATGGGTTTGGCCTTGTCAGCAGGTTCATGGGGAATCCAGGCAAGGAGCATTGGGAAGCTGCTAAATGGCTGCTGAGATATCTTAAAGGTACTGAAGAGTATGGAGTTGTGTTTGGACAAGTTAATAATGCCTCAAGCAAGGTTTTGGGATATGTTGATTCTAACTTTGTAGGAGATTTAGACAAGAGAAGATCAGTCACTAGTTTTGTGTTTACACTCTGTGGTGGAGCTGTGAGCTGGAAGTCAACATTACAATCAGTTGTTACTCTCTCAACAACAGAGGCAGAATACATTGCCTTAACAGAGGCTGTAAAGGAAGCAATATGGTTAAAAGGGTTAGTTACAGAGCTGGGTTTGGAACAAGAATCAGTCATAGTCAATTGTGATAGCTCAAGTGCTATACAGTTGAGCAAAAACCCCAAATACCATAAAAGGACTAAGCATGTGGATGTTAGGATGCACTTTATCAGGGAAGAAATTCGAAGTGGTGTGATTAATGTCATTAAAATTCCTACTAAAGTGAATCCAGCAGACATGCTAACAAAACCTTTGCCAACAGTTAAGTTCAGGAACTCCTTGGACTTGATTAGGGTTATTAACTTGTAAGACAAGTTAACTGGTGATGGAGCAGTGATGAGTAAAGCTATAACCGAGTAAACTAAAGTGGAAATTTGTGGAATCGAGTTAGTTATATTCAGTTATAATAACTGAGCTGGAAAGCTGAGTCAACAAGAGTGGGTCTCCAGATGGTTTTAATTAGTTGTTATAACCAGCTGCATAAACTGCTAGCTATATAAGTGATAACTCTAGGAAATAAGAGTTATTACATAAATTCTAGACTTGAGTAAAGGTCATTTAGAGAGCAAATAATGTGTTTTGATTACATTTTGGTGAACTTTTGCATAAACATTCATTTTAGTTGAATTTTAACAAGTTTTGCTTGAATCATAGTAATTTATGCTAAAAACAAGTTTTAATTTGTAGGTTTTAAATTTATAAAAGGATTCGGAGACAGTAGATGAGAAAGAGAATAAAGAAGATGGTCACAAAAGAAAGAAAGCACAATCGGAAATAATACAAGTGTTGTTGCAGATGTTAGAGCAACCAATGCTGCAGTAATCTGGGAATAACGCGGGAGAAAATATAGGCGCGGTCAGCAATTAAATCATGATCTGCATATTTCCTAATTTAAACAACATGCACGCTTATGGGTTTCGGCTTTAACCTAATGTGCAATATATAAAAGAGGCATGCACCACATAGCAAGCGGCGGAGAGTGGTTATCATCCAAAAAACAATTACAAAGGCAAGAAGAAGAAGAAGATTAAGGAGTGTTGTTCGGTGTCGTTGAAAAACCGGAAAGGATCCTTAGACTTTCATCGTGCTTAATTCATATTATCTTTCTTCCTTTGATTGATTGGATGTATTCTGTGATCAGTATATTTATGTTTATTTTTCTCATTTAGAATATGAACTAAATTTAAGTGTAGTTGAGTGACGAATAATCCAATGGGTTCTTGACTGTTCCTATAGGTTGTTATGATAATGTTATAGCATTATACTCTAATAGTTCTTATGAATATAACTGTTAGTTTGGTTGACCACCCATTTAATGGTTTCAGTTAAGATAGAGCAGCAAAATGGCATGTCTGAGCGGACATTATTGGAGTATTACTTGATCTTAAGTTGTGTTTCTTGGATTAGGTTATCTTAAATCCCATAAGGGCAACACTTGAATTAAGATTTGTGATATCCTAGACATAGGTGTTTACCTTGTAGGGTAGAGAGATTAAAGGTCATAAAGCCATACATTAAATTTATGAGTAACTGGTCAATGTTAGTAGATTTAAAAGTATGAGATTTCCAACATGCGATAGCTGCGGAAGCAGATTTGTTCTACCCAGTGTTGCGGCATTTATTATAACAACTAGTGCTAATTCGGTAATCAACAGTCACCCTATTAGGAGAGTTTGATCATTCAACTACTACATTCTCAATTGAATCTTAAACACAATTAACTTACTTTATTTCATACAAGTATTAGTTTATTTTTATCTCTCATAAATAGTGGTTACGGAAGAATAATTTGACAAGTGTTTGATTCGATCTTTAGTTGGTTGCATTATTGTGATTGCTTTAGCACTTTGAGTAACAACAATTCCTATGGAGACGATCTTGAATACTCATTACTTTATTACTTGTTGTGTATACTTGCACTTTGGCATTGGTAATAATTGATTATATAAATCAACCAACAATAAACTTCAGTGAGAGAGAGCTTATTAGTTAGAGAGAAAACAAGATAGTTTTTTCAGCTAAGAAAGATTCTGTGTGAGTTTAGTTTTTTGCTCTTAGTGGATTCTATTGTAATCTTAACAGATTCAAATAAAGCTTTAGCTCTGCTGTTCCTGATCGTGGATGTAGGTACACATGGTACTGAACCGCGTTAACTCTGTTTTCTTAACTCCATTTTAAGTTTCTTTCTTATTCTTGAATGCTTGACTATATCCTCTGGTTCTGGGTTCGTGCTTGTTGGTAAGTTGGTTATTGTTCTAGTGGGGTTACAAATTTGGTATGTTGTTCAACAAACTGGTATTAGAACTCGATTTATCAATCTAGCTCCCTAAATCTTCTAATGGCATCTACAAGATTCGATCTGGAGAAGTTTAATGGGGACAAGGACTTCTATTTGTGGAGTCTTAAAATAAGGGCAATCTTGATTCAATAAGGACTCGATGCTGCTCTTGAAGTTGATGAAGATTCAAAGGCCAAGAAAGGAAAGGAAGAAGGATCATCCAGCTCTGGCAAAAATATGAAGACTATCAATAACAAAGCTCATAGCACTATCATCTTGCACCTTTCAGATGAAGTGCTGAAAGAGGTGTCAAAAGAAAGGACTACTTCTGGTCTATGGGAGAAATTAGAAGAATTATTCTTAAAGAAATCCCTAGCCAAGAAGTTGTATATGAAGAGAAAGTTGTACACGTTTTCAATGAAGGATGGAACATCTTTGAAAGATCATGTCGATGAATTTAATAAGTTGATTCTAGACCTTGAAAATGTAAATATAGTTCTTGAGGATGAAGACAGAGCCCTAATCCTATTCAGCTCACTTCTAGATTTTTATGAGCATTTTGTTGATATATTGCTTTATGGGAGACAAGCACTCACATTAAAGGATGTAAAGAATGCCCTGGAATCAAAAGACATGAAAAGAATAACAGATGGAAAGGATCAAAACCCTGCAGAAAGCTTATTTGTCATAACAAAACCAGATAAGAAAGTCAATAAAGATAAGAAGAATAGCAACCAGAAAGATAAAGCAGATAAGAAGAAAAAGAAGAGAAAGTGTTATTTTTACAACAAAAAAGGTCATTACATCAAGGACTGTTTTGAGAAGAAGAAGCTTGAGAAATTGCAAAAAGAATCTAATGGAAAGGCTGTTATAACCTCTGAAGATGAAGGGATGTCAGATGATGCAGATGTCCTCATTGCTGCAGAAAAACAATCTTCAGGTGAGTGGATACTTGACTCAGATTGCTCCTTCCATATGTGTCCAAATATAGATTTCTTTAAGACTTTTGAAAGCATTGATGGTGGGAAAGTCTTGCTTAGGAACAATCTTGCTTGTAAAGTTGCTGGAATTGGCACCATTAGCATTAGGATATTTGATGGCATTGAAAGAGATCTAAAGGAGGTCAGATATGTTCCAGAATTAAAAAGAAATCTCATATCCTTAGGACTAATGGATCAGGGAGGCTGTAGTATAAAAGCAGGGAATGGTAACCTTCAAATTGAAGAAAACGGCTTGATCATAATGAAGGGCATAAAGAGAAATGGATTATATGTACTTGTTGGCTCAATAACTATGCCAGCAATCACAGCTAGTGTAAGCAGTGATAAAACCAAACTTTGGCACATGATGTTAGCACACATGAGTGAGAGGGGGTTGAAAGAATTAAGTAAGCAAGGGCTACCAGGAAATGATCAAATCACCTCCCTACAATTTTGTGAAAATGTGTGTTTGGTAAAGCTATAAGATATAAGTTCAACTCTGGAAGACAGGACACAAAACATACCTTAGCCTATGTTCACTCTAACCTTTAGGGTTCATCCCAAGTTCCTTCTCATGGTGGAGCTAGAAATTTCATCACATTCATAGATGATTACTCCAGAAGAGTGTGGGTTTATGTGCTGAAGCATAAAAGTGAAACATTTGGAAGGTTTAAGGAGTGGACTGCACTTATGGAAACCCAAATAGAAAAGAGGCTTAAAAGGCTGAGGACTGATAATGGCCTGGAATTCTGCAACAGTGACTTTGAAAATTTCTGTAAATCTAAGGGCATTGCAAGACACAGGACAATAAGACACACTCCCCGGCAAAATGGCTTGGCTGAAAGGATAAATAGGACCTTAATTGAAAAGGTCATATGCATATTGTTTAATGCAAATCTATCAAAGCACTTTTGGGCTGAGGCAGTTAATACAGATGCATATCTAATAAATAGGAGCCCCTCATCAGCTTTAGATTTCAAAACACCTCAAGAAGTATAGTCAATGAAGCCACCAAATCTTAGTAACCTCAGGGTGTTTGGCTGCCCAGCTTATGCCCATATAAGTCAGGGCAAGCTAGAACTAAGGGTTGTGAAAGGATACTTCATAGGGTATCCAGAAGGCATAAAAGGTACAAAATCTGGTGCGTTAATGGCAAACCATCCAGAACCTTAATCAGTAGAGATGTAGTGTTTGATGAAGAAGCTATATTGCAGTAAAAGATTGGAACTGAAGTTGAAATCTCTGAACCTCTAAATAGATCTAAGTTGAAGGTGGAGTCCAGAGACAATTTGAAAGAAAGTAAAGAGATGATTTAGCCACATCAAGAAAGCAACAAAACATCAGAACTTGTTAACTATCAGCTTGCGAGAGATAGAGAAATAAGGGTAGTCAAACTGCCCAAAAGGTATGAAATTGCTGACTTACTATCTTATGCACTGATGGTTGGTGATGAGATGACTGGAGAAGAACCTGAAAGCTACAAGTAGGCTATGAATAACAGAGATAAGTTGAAATGGCTGAGTGCTATGGAAGAAGAAATGGCATCACTCAAGAAAAATAACACTTGGGTTCTAGTTCAGAGGCCTACTGGAAGAAGGTTGGTGGGCTGCAAAAGGATCTTTAAACTCAAGAAGGGAGTTGCTGGAAGTGAATCAGTGAGGTATAAAGCCAGGCTTGTGGCAAAGTTGTTCACACAAAAGGAAGGGATAGACTTCAATGAAGTCTTCTCACCTGTAGTTAAACACTCCTCTATAAGGGTTCTATTAGCCATCACAACTTACGTTGATTTAGAATTGGACTAGATGGATGTGAAGACTGCCTTCTTACATGGAAACTTAGAAGAAGAAATTCTGATGGCACAACTAGAGGGCTTTATTGAAGAAGGAACTAAAGACATGGTTTGCTTACTCAAGAAAAACTTGTATGGGTTGAAGCAGTCTCCTCAGCAATGGTACTTAAGGTTTAATGGATTTATGCTTAATCACAACTTCAGCATGAGTGAATATGACAGCTGTGTGTATTTCAGAAAGCTGAACTCAGGAGATCAAATCAGCCTACTCCTCTATGTTGATGACATGCTTATAGCATGTAAACATAGAGCATAAGTTGAGAAGCTCAAGACTGAACTAATGGCAGTATTTGAGATAAAGGATTTGGGTCTTGCTGCTAAAATACTGGGAATGCAAAAGAAAGGGACAAACGTGCCAAGACTCTGTTTCTCACACAATCTGGATATTTAAAAAGGGTTGTCAGTAGATTTGGGATGGTGAACTCAAAACCTGTCACTACCCCAGTAACAGCACACTTCAAACTCTCTAAACAATAGGAACCAGAAGAAGAAGCAGACATTGATCACATGAGGAGAATTCCCTACTCCAGTGTAGTTGGCAGTATTATGTATGCTATGGTCTGCACCAGACCAAATGTTGCCTATGGGATTGGCCTTGTCAGCAGGTTTATGGGGAATCCAGGCAAGGAACATTAAGAAGCTGTTAAATGGCTGCTGAGATATCTTAAAGGTACTGGAGAGTATGGAGTTGTGTTTGGACAAGTTAATAATGCCTCAAGCAAGGTTTTGGGATATGTTGATTCTGACTTTGCAGGAGATTTAGACAAGAGAAGATCAGTCACTAGTCTTGTGTTTACACTCTGTGGTGGAGCTGTGAGCTGGAAGTCAACATTATAATCAGTTGTTGCTCTCTCAACAACAGAGGCAGAATACATTGCCTTAACAGAGGCTATAAAGGAAGTAATATGGTTAAAAGGGTTAGTTACAGAACTGGGTTTGGAACAAGAATCAGTCACAGTCAATTGTGATAGCTCAAGTGCTATACAGTTGAGCAAAAACCCCAAATACCAGGAAAGAAGTAAGCATGTGGATGTTAGATGCACTTTATCAAGGAAGAAATTTGAAGTGGTGTGATTAATGTCATTAAAATTCCTACTGAAGTGAATCCAGCAGACATGCTAACAAAACCTTTGCCAACAGTTAAGTTCAGGAAATCCTTGGACTTAATTGGGGTTATTAACTTGTAAGACAAGTTAACTGGTAATGGAGCAGTGATGAGTAAAGCTATAACCGAGTAAACTAAGGTGGAGATTTGTGGAATCGAGTTAGTTATATTCGGTTATAATAGCTGAGCTGGAAAGCTGAGTCAGCAAGGGTGGATCCCCATGTGGTTTTAATTAGTTGTTATAACTAGCTGTATAAACTGCTAGCTATATAAGCTTCAGTGAGAGAGAGCTGATCAATTAGAGAGAAAACAAGATAGTTTTTTAAGCTGAGAAAGATTCTCTGTGTGAGTTTAGTTTCTTGCTCTTAGTGGATTCTATTATAATCTTGACAGATTCAAATAAAGCTCTGCTGTTCTTGATCGTGGATATAGGTACTCATTGTACTGAACCACGTTAACTCTGTTTTCTTGACTCCATTTTAAGTTTCTTTCTTGTTCTTGAATGCTTGATTGTATCCTCTGGTTGGTTATTGTTCCAGTGGGGTTACAAATTTAGTTTGTTATTCAACATTATCTTTCATTAATTAATCATAAGATTTTTTTTTTTTGGTTTCCATCAAATTGTAATTATCCTTCTTTAAATTTGATTAGACACTGAATTTGGCATTACTTTTCCCAACTTTTCTTGGTGTCTGATGTGAGTTTGTTTCTCCACTCTGCATTTTAATTTTTTTTTTCATGTCTCATTGGTTATTGATGTTGGGAAAGAGACTCATAAGAGCAGCTACAAATTAAGCAGAAATAAAATTCTTTCTCTCTTTGTGTGATTAAAATAGGATGTGCACCACAAATAAATACGCAGAAAAATAAACTAATAAATCAAAAGTAAAAACCAACTATAAAAGACACAAATTTTTACGTTGAAAACCCAAATCGGAAAAAATCACGGGACGGTAGTTTGATATAAACTTCCACTATATTAATGGGATTATAGCACAAATTCTTTTCCAGACAACATTAGAGGCTAACAACATCAAGATTCTCAACAATCTTGACTTACCATAATAGATTTAAATATTTTTGTTTAATAAGTATCTCAAATAATAGCTACCGAGAGAATAAAATATAGATCAACACCAGTAGAAATGCAGAGGGCGATGTCAAGAACTTACCTTCTAAATTTGAGAGAAATCGGAGTTAAAATCACCTTCTGATCATTTAATTAAAGATTGAAACCAAAAATAAAATAAAATAAAATACCTCTTTCTCTCTCGCAGCGTCTTCTCACTTCGCCAAAAGGCTACAACTCTCGCAATTCTTCACTTGTTTCCTTTATATATTTTCTGATTAATTTCATTTAAGTCTAAAATTTTACAATAATTACACATCAAGTAAATTATTTTGAACTTTGGGCTTTTTGGTCCACCGAAGTGAGATGGACCCCAAAAAGCTCCCCCTCCATCTCATCTGAGGGGCACCACCAAGCCCACTCTCTGCTTACAACTTTCCAGCTTCTCCTTAGGTAATGACTTTGTCATCATATCTGACGCATTTTTCGTTATGTGAATTTTCTCAAGCTACAATTGTTTCTGCTCAAACAAGTCTCGTATCCAATGATATCTTACATCAATATGCTTCAATTTCGAATCATGTGTTGAATTCTTTGCCAAGTGATGACACTTTGACTGTCACAGTACACAACGTAGTTATAGTACACAATGTAGCTGTCTTGTTTAACACTCAGCTCTTGTAGAAAATTATTCATCCACAAGGTTTCTTTGCAACTTTCGGTGATTGTAATATACTCTACTTCTATGGTAGACAAAGCAGCACACTGCTGAAGTCTGGACTACCATGAAACTACTCCCTCTAAATAGGTTAGCAAATATCCTGATAGGGACTTTTTGGAATCAACACTCTTGCCATATCTGCATCCGTGTACACTTGTAATACATGTTTGTCACTACCAAAACATAAATATGCCTTGGAAGTGCCTTTAAGATATCTGAGAATCAACTTTACTTGGATTAGAGAGAAACTGGCTAACTACATCAACTGCATGTGTAATATATGGTCTTGTACAAACCATGGCGTACATCAAACTACCAACTGCTGAAGCATAAGGAACTTTTCTCATCTCTTGCTTCTTTTTTTAACTTGTAAGACAATGTTTGGAACTAAGTTTGAAATGGCCTGCAAGTGGAGAATGTTGAGTGTTAGAAAATGTATATTTATAAAGGAGAAAATTATCATTTTACATTTCAAGTCTTACTAACAACCCATACTTTTATGTTTTTAAGGTTCTTGTAATTTAATTATGTATGTTTTATTTTACTTAAGTATTTTGTGTATTTTAGGGTCATCATGGTCATTTCACAATGAATGAGAAATTAGACGGCAAAACGGACATCACTTTTGAACTTAGGACGATCGAAAACTTTAGGAGCATAAAAGGAAAAATAGCACTATTCATATGTACGGTACTGTCTACGTTATTGTTCACGACACTGTTCACATAGACAGATCGATGACGTGGCATTGACCGATGATGTGGCATTGACTGATGAGGTGTCATGGTCCTGTTGGTAAAAAATTCTTATGAACTGTTGATGGTGACGTGGCAGCATATTAGTGGACCAAAAAACGCGCGTACGGTACATGCATTACACAGGATTATTTTCAACCAAACCGCGATACTGTTCAAGCCGAGTCAAACCGTATTACTGTTCAAACCACGCGGTCAAACCGCGTACTGTTGACCGATGACGTGGCGCAATCCTAAGTGTCCAAACTGTTTTTAATCCGATGGCCATGATTTATTCAATGTATCTATAAAAAGGGGGCCTTCCCCCCCTAATTTGATATCTCTGAATCCATTTTCGGACTCCATTTTCTGTAATTCCTTCTATATCTTATATTTTCTATGTATTTTAATAAATTCCCACTTTACCCCTAGTTCAATTATGAATGGCTAATTTTCTTTCAAGCTTGGGTTGAAGGTGAAGTCTCAACATGTGTCATGGGCTTTATTTGGTAAATTTATTTTCTCTTCCCCTCTAATTTTTGTGGATGTTTTGACTTTTCGTTGACAAATAATAATAATATTGTCTAGTAAAGCCCTGGTTTCACTGGCTCTCTAGTATAAGGTTATTATTATTTGGCACGATAAGCCCTTAGCACCATATTGATTAGAGTGTGGTTCATGAGGTGTGGATTCCCCCCTCATGATTTAATTGGCATTAATAAGGATTATTTAGCCTATGATGCATGTTGATACGGATCTAGATACCCAAGTACGTCATTTCAATAGATTTCTCTTCAATTTATTCTCGCCATTTCAATTCCAATTTTAGAATTTATTCTTGCTATTTCAATTCCAATTTTAGGATAATCCAAATCATTTTCACCACAAATCCAACCAACCATATTCATAGAAAATTAATTCTACACACAATTAAAATCCACCTCCTCGTGGGATCGACACTCGTCACCATTAGTCTATTCTACAATAGATTCGTGCGCTTGCGAGTTCAATAAAATTTGCACAACAGAGAACAAACATATTTTGCCTTGTCCATATTAAATCTTTCAAGAACCTTTTCAACATATGCTTCCTAAGATAACAATAGCTTCCTAGTTTTTCTATCACGAGAAATCTTCATGCCAAGATTTTGTTTTACCGATCTCAAGTCCTTCATTACAAAAGACTTGCTAAGCTCTCTATTTAGATTGTCAATCTTACCAAACTTCTTCACAAAAACACAATGGTCAAACATAGTCTTGCTGAAACCATAATTCTCTATAAAAGAATCAAACTTCTTATACCACTGTCTTAGTGTATGTTTCAGCTCGTACAAACTTTTCTTCAATTTACACACAAGTTTTTCTTTACCTTTGACACTAAACCCTTCAGGTTGCTCCATATATATTTCCTCCTCTGAGTCACCATGTAAGAAAGCCATCTTTACGTTGAGATATTCAATCTCCAAATTCAACCAAGCTACTAATCCCAGAACTAATAAGATAGAAGCCATCTTCATTACAGGAGAAAATATTTAACTTGTAAAACTATTTGTTCTTCAGTGCTGTTTTTCCATTGGGTAGCTTCATTAGGCCATAAGTGTGGTTCTCATTCAAGGATCTCATCCCCTCTTACATGGCTTTAACCCACTCATTTTCATGCTGGTGAGACACGACTTCTTCAAAACATTTTGGCTCCTTTTCATCTGTAAGCATTACATACTCATGTCGAGAATATCTAGTGGAAGGTCGTCGTTCTCTTGTGGATCTCCTCAATTTTGGCTCAACTAGTGGTATAGGTGGTTCTGGAGGTGCTTGCTCAATTGGTTATGTTGGACCATCATTATTATCCTCTTCAGCTCCTCCATTATCATAATGAACTACAGGTGGAGAAATTGAAGTTCGAATAATAGGAATCTCTAGAGATGACTGAGACTTATCACTTTTCTCTTCATCTCTAACTATTTGATCTTAAACAAACACAACATATTTACTTTTGATTAGTTTTCTTGCCACTAAATCGCATAATCTATACCCAAATTCTTCATGTCCATAGCCTAAGAAAATGCATTTCTTGGCTTTATCATTAAGCTTCAATCTCTCATCTTTAGAGATGTGAACATATGCTCTGCACCCAAACACTCTCAAGTGTATATAAGAAATATATTTCTCAGTCCAAACTTTTTCATGTACATCACCATCTAATGAAGCTGAAGGAGAAAGGTTAATCAAATCAACTACAGTACGCATAGCCTCTGCCCAGAATAATCTAAGAAGTTTGGCATCAGAAAGCATACATCTGACCCTCTCTTCAATTGTTCTATTCATCTTTTCTGCAACATTATTCTGCTGCGGGAATTTTGGTATAATCTTCTCAAGTCTTATTCCATGAGATTTGTAATATTGCTCAAATGGTCCTTTATACTCACCACAAGTATGGAAGAATTTAAATATATCAAGCACCTGATCTTTAGATTTTAAAGTAAAATCCCACACTTTTCTAGAACAATCATCATAAAAACCACAAAATAAAGTGTACCTCCTATTGATCTACTTTGCATCATGCAAACATCAGTGTGAATCAAATCAAGGATTTGTGAATTTCTAAATGGAAAAAAACTTTTAAAAGCTACTTTGTGTGTCTTTCTAGTTTTGTGTGTCTTTCTAGCTAAACAATGAACATAAGTCTTAAGAGACGTACCTGTAAAGCTTGGTAAAAATCCTTTTCTAGCAATAATTTCTAACCCCCTCTCACCAATGTGACCAAGCCTTTGTGCCATGTCTCAATGTCAAAATCTTTTACAACCACATTCATATCTTCTTTTTTGATCTTAACTTCTATTACATAGAGAGTGTTCATTTTCTTTCCTTTAGCTAACACTAGAGAGCCTTTGGTGAGCTTCCATTTTCCTTAATCAAATTGGTTAGTATAACCATCATCATCAAGTTTTCCTATGGAGATCAAATTAAGGTGAATATCTGGTACATGTCTGACATCTTTAAGGAGTAGCTTACAGCCAACACTGATTTTGAAGCAAATATCTCCCATGCCCACAATCTTGGATGCCCCCTTATTTCCCATCCAAACATGGCCATAATCACCATTAGTATAAGATGTGAAGTAATCACGATGTGCAGTAACATGAAACGAAGCACCCGAATTAATCACCCAATCACTGGTACGACAAGTGAGATTTATAGAGCGATCATCATAAACAATACCCATATCACCATCAATTACGGCTGCAGTGTTCTCTGTGTCATTTTTCTTACCATCGCCTTTTTCTTTTACCTGTTCTCTTTTCCACAATCTACACTATCTTTTTACATGGCCCATTTTCTGACAATGAAATCACTTGATACTTCTCCTCTAGGACTTAGATCGTCCTCTAGGGTTATCATTATTCTGTTGAAGGAAATTTTTACTTTGACTTATGTCCCGTCTTTCTCAGTTTTTTGAAATAAGTGCAGCTGACTCAGAGGAAAATACTTCAGCACTCTTTCTTTGAGATTCTTCATTCCGGAGTCTATCTGTAACCATATCCAAGGTTAATTTACCCTTCAGCGCTGAATTATTCACTGACACCACTAATATCTCCCAACTATCAAGCAAAGAACTAAGTAACAACAGTGCTTGTTACTCATCATCTAAAATGATCTCCATGGTAGTGAACTGATCAACCAAGCCTTGAAACTCACTAGTATGTTCAGTTATATTGCGGCTTTTCTTATATTTCAAGTTAACAGTCCTTTTCATCAAATTGGCTTTATTTTGTGCTGTCGGCTGCTCATATATTGTTTCTAATTTTCTCCAAAAAAAAATCAGCCCTGGATTCCCTCACGACATGATGGTACACACTCTGATCAATCCATGACCTAATAATACCCATGGCCTTTTAGTTCAATTGAGCCCATTTCTTATCATCTATATCAGCATGTTTAGCTTTGTCACCTTTAATAGGTTCATGTAAGTATTTCATGTAGAGCAAATCTTCGATTCTAGACTTCCAAATACCATAATTTCATGACTTTAATTTAATCATAAACGCTGAAGACTCCATCATCTCAACCATGCAAGTAATAAAAACACACAACTTCACTCTGATACCACTCTGTTGGGAAAGGGACTCATAAGAGCAGCTGCAAATTAAGCGGAAACAAAACTATTTCCTTCTTTGTGTGATTAAAATAGGATGTGCATCACAAATACATACACAGAGAAATAAACCAATAAATCCAAAGCAAAAACTAACTACAAGAGACACCGATTTTTACATGGAAAACTCAAATCCGGAAAAACCACGGGACCGTAGTCTGACATAAACTTCTACTATATTAATGGGATTACAGCACAAACTCTTCTCCTGATAACACTAGAGGCTAACAATATTAAGATTCTCAACAATCTTGCCTTACAATAATATATCTAAAATATATTTCTCTAATAAGTATCTCAAATAACAACTACCGAGAGAATAAAATACAAATCAACACCAGTAGAAATGTAGAGGGCGATGTCAAGAACTTATCCTCCAAATTTGAGAGAAATCGGAGTTAAAATCACATTCTGAACGTTTAATTAAAGATTGAAACCTAAAGAAAATAAAATACCTCTTTCTCTCTCGCAGCGTCTTCTCACTTCGCGAAATGGCTACAGCTCTCGCGATTCTCCACTTGTTTCCTTTATATTTTTTTGGTTAATTTCATCCAATTCCAAAATTTTACAATAATTACACATCAAGCAAATTATTTTAGACCTTGGGCTTTTTGGTCCACCAAAGTGAGATGGACACTACAATTGAGAAAAGAACAACAATTGAACTAGTTGAGTTTTATTTATGTATCAGTAGCATCTCTTTATGTGAATGTTATATGTTTCAGTAATTAATGTTGTATAGTTCGAAGAATTTTGGAGCAATATGCATGTTTTTCTTTTCACCGATGAAGCTGAATAGAGACACTTTGTACTCACTGATCATTAGTTTCAGTGCATGTAATTAATTTTTAGACTACTGTTCTAACTCAACACATGCATATCACCTGATTGCATAGGAAATAAATTTTGGCGATGTTTCGAAAGATTGGAAACTGGAGGAGGTTGAAATGGAGGATTATCCTATGATAAATAATGAAGCCGGCTAGGTAAAATATGGTGATGTTAAATAGCTTGAATGACTTCATTATTGGAATATAAGGAGCAAACATTTGAGTGAAATAAAAGCCATTTGTAAAAACTAAAGAGATTCCGGATTGCCATTCATAATTCCTCTATTCCTATATTAATTTGAACTTTTCTCTTGTTTTGAACTTCTTAGAAAGACCATTCAACCTTAGATAGTGCATAGAATCACCATCCTTGGGCTTGAGTCAATAAGAGAGGAGCCAATGAAGGCTTTTATCTCTAATAGAATCAATTAGTTTTCTTTGCCCATAGAGGTAAGTAACTTCCACAGGGTGCACCGCATGAAAGTTGCTCTTAATTAATATAGTTTGATTATTCTTGGAGTTAAATTATTACTTATAAATTCAGACATACCTTATATTATGTTTCCATTTTCATGCAACCTTTTTATGGTATATTTTGTGCGCATAAATTCATCACTTAATAAAGTAACTTACGAAGCTGAATTTCCATTCAGTTTCATAATAGAAACTGATTGAAGTAACACTTTAGAAACTTTATTTATGGAGCTTCTATCACTTTCAACTTTGCATTTCAATTATCACGGCTGAGGATGGTGATTGTCGCTCATCAAACAACAAGTGGCTGATGCCACTTGTTTTCTTCTTCAAAGGCACCGTGCGAAATATCGTTTCTTGCAAGCTTTTCTCTACTAATGGAGTATATATGGTAGTCTCTAAATATTCCTATAATCAGTTTGTGAGACTGATTGGTATCTCGATCGTAGTTTGCCACTGAATTCAAGTGAACAAAGAAAATGAGGTATTTAAATCAATCATTCTTCAGTGCATTCTATCTTATAATCTTTTGGTTGCTGACTTTGTGTAAAGAAAACTTGAATTCAACAATAGGCATTCTAACACCAAATGATTTGACAAATTCGATATATGTTATTGCCTACAACCACATTTGTTTACATTGGTGACCTTCGGTCCCCGTATCTTTATTCAGATTTGTTTGGTGGGGAAACTAATTAAATTTGGATCGATAGAACCTGATGCCGAGAGGAAGAATGAAGCCTTTCAACGAACAATGGCTTTGGTTGGCAATGAGTTTCGAGATGTGAGTTTCTTTGGCATGAAATAGCAACCTTAATTGTTTTGGTAACTTTGGTTTTTTAGTAGTTATATCTAGCTAATAAGTAAACTGTACAAGTAATTTCTTTCACTTTGCAATTTGTTAATTTCAGATTTTTATTATTTGCATAGGCTTCTATATTTCAGTTCTTTATTGTATTGAGTTGGCCCTAAATTTTTCTTTGTTCTACATTTGCAAAGGCTGACTCTTTCGACTCTTATAAGTATGTCTATGACATCGGTGCTTGTTTTGTAACGGATGTGCATTATATCTTATTATGCTTGAGATTGTACAAAATGCTAAAGCGTTTCATTTTGGTATGGAGATTATCAGATTGCATATCCCTTATTATTAATTAGTAAGTCTCAGACCAACTAAAAGATTTTACGATGAGCAATGCAGGCACAGACAGTTTATGGAGCTTTAGGTGATCTTCAGGTTAGGTGCTGTCATTCATGACAATGTCAATGGCTTTTTTGGCATTTTGAACAAAGTTTTATGCCAGTTCAACTTCAGTTCCAGGGCAACAAACGATCAGCCAAGGAAAGATATACAATGGCGATGCTGCTGAAATTGTAAGGCAAGTTTACGGTCAGCCAAGGATGAGGAAGATGAAGATGACGGTGAGGTGGGGAAAAAGTTTCAGAGAAGGAAGATGATAAATCAGGGGATAACTGATTGTACGATGATCAAAGAGGTCCAAGGATTTCATGTGAAAGCATTCGCTACATATGCTTTTGCATACATTCAACTACATATGCGGATGCTGTTTGCGTGGTACTTTTGGTAAGCAAATGCACAGATATATACCTTTAGGAAAAAATAACATTCTACTACAGGTACTTTGTTTTCCCTTTGGTTGATGCCAGGATTTAATTGCAAAGAATTTTACAAAGCTACATTTTTTGGGTATTTTGTGGAATAATTTCCACGGTATTTTGTTGGTTATGTTGTACTCATTGTGTGATTCCTGAACAAAAAGAATGATTGAATAAGAATAAATAAACGTAACACAGTATTTAAAAATATATATATTTTTTGTATAAAAAAAAATATAGCCATAAATTTTTTGCTTTTTCAAGGGAAAAATGCAGTTGACATATTTTTATACAAATAACATGCTTAAGAATTTTTTATTGATTACAAAATTAAATAGGATTTTCGTTGGTAAGATGGATGGGAGAAAGAACAAAAAGAAGGGGAAAAAAGGTTAAAAATAGGGAACATGAAAAAAAAAAAAGAAATTAATGTGGAAAATTAAATGTTATGGAAAAATATCATAGAAATTAATGTACAAAATCAAATCTTTCTTAACTATTTTCACTCTAAAAATTATTTGAAACTCTTATTTTAATAAAATAATTTATTACAATCATCATATAAATTATTATTATGAACAATTTAGTATAAGTTAATATAACATAATTACTTTGAACACTCATATAGCACACATATTATTCAATTTATAATTCCTAAAAATTTTATTTCTAACATTTGAATAATGGGATAAATCAATTTTTTAAAATATTGTGACAACAAGATTTGTGATACACATTTAATTTTTCAAAAAAAATAAATAAAGGTGGCGTTTGTTTTTTCATCTGAAATCTGAATAGACCTGAATTAATTTAAATTCTGAATAAATCTGAATGTCTGAATCTGAATAATATGTTTATTTTTTTGTTTGAATCTCGGAAAATAAATATTAAGTTATTTTTTTCAACTTAAAAAGCTGAAAATATGTACTTTTACATTTGTATCCTTATTAAATTTAAATGTCAAATAAATAATAAATTAAATACCACAATATTTTAACATTTATAAGTAAAGTTATATTCAAGTGAATACATAATTATTTTGGAATTTTAATATATAAAATATCATAAATTTTAAATTTTATCGTATATAATATAAGAAAGAAAAAATAGGAAAATTTTTATGTGGGGTAAATGTTTATGGGTGAGTTTTGGGATAGACATGAAAAATAAATTATAAAGTAGGAATATTTTTTACATTAGCAAGTAATTGACTTAATTCATATTTCTCTAGTAAGTAAAAAGCCAAAAAAATTGGCTTATTTTATTAAGTCAAAATTATCTAAAAAGTCTCATTAAGTTATAAAAACAAACACCTCTAATTAACTTAATTAAAACCTCTAATTAACTTAATTAATTAAGTTAAGTTACTTTAAGTCATTAAGTTAAAAAACAAACGCCACCAAAATTAAAATATTTAAAACGGGTCATATTTTTGCCTTTTGATTAAAAGAAAAATCAGATTGGAGAGAGGAAGCTAAAACTGAAGCCAAATCAACTGCTACAACGTGTAGCAGCATCTTCAAATTGCTTTTTCTTCTCTGAAATGACCATTTTTTTAAATTTTTATTGGGTGTAACATAGCACTTTTAATTTTCCTAATTAAGTGTATTATTTAATTTTTCCCTTCCGACATTAATTTTAAATTTATCATATTTGTTTTAAATTAGTGCGGTGAAATTGATACAACATGATTATCCGATAATGAGTGGTGATAGTTAAATGTTACTAGTTTATTGAATAAATTGTGTTTGGATTATTTTAAATTTGTCACAATATAAAATTGAGACAATTCGAATACGATTCAATGACTGTGTAAGTCAGATTTTATTTCAACACAGGTCAATCATTAGCTTAATTGGTGGTAAACTTAAAAAAAAAGTTGGTTTCCATAATTGGAAAGAGAGAGTCTTAGCTCGTTCACCCGACTCGCGACCTTGACCCAACTCCAGCCACTGATTCCGGCCACGACTACGGTCGATACAGGTACCGATTTGAAGCTTGAGAGACGAGCAATGTATCCCTACCATCCTCATTGCCGAAAAACGGCCAGATCACCGGTGATTTAGCCCAAAACGACCGTGGCTCCACCCATTTTAGTCGCCGTCGATTCCACCGGAGTTAGGCCGCACCACCACC
Source organism: Citrus sinensis (assembly GCF_022201045.2). NCBI lineage: Eukaryota > Viridiplantae > Streptophyta > Magnoliopsida > Sapindales > Rutaceae > Citrus > Citrus sinensis. Next base: position 16,987,694 of record NC_068562.1, read on the forward strand.
TAAATCTTGTTTCTCAGCTCACCCTCGTCACTTTCCGACCAGCTACAACCACCAACACGTTGTTTTGGCAGCGAACGATCGCCGGAAAACTCATGGATGTGGGAGCGTCGATCCGCTGCCATTGGCGCGTGTGGGAGGTCACTGTCGGCACCATTGGACTGACGAAAGTCTTCTTAAAGACCTGAGCTTCCCGTCGCCATTGACTGAAGCCTTGTCATCGTTGACTAGCAAGGGCAATTCAGTAATTTCACCAATTTTGGGGATAATCTTATAATTTTGAGAATCGGTCGATAATTTAGTAATTTCGGACTAGGGCAATTAGGTTATTTGAGATTTTGGGAAAATTCGGTAATTTAAGTTATTAAGGGCATTTTGTTAATTTCACACTTCGAGGGTAATTTCATAATTTCTAAATATTGTGGTTATTTTTGTGATTTGAATTGAGGGCAGATTGGTAATTTAGGATTCTGAGGATAATTTGGTAAATATTGGTGTTGGGGCATTTTGGCAATTTTGGCATGCAGGGGTATTTTAGTAATTTTATGCATACGGGAATAGTTTATTATGAATGAATATTCATTTTGAGCTCTATTGCATAAAATTAGTTGTATTTCATATTTACGGAAAATGATTATGTCGTTTCCTTGAATTATGAAGATCCACAAACGAGAATCAACCCGCAAACGTTGACGATACTGAGTTCGAACATCATCACTTTGAGTGGAATATATAAAATCTATTTTCATAGTATATTTTGATTTTATGATACAATACAACATGCTTTGATAAATAAGTATTTGATGCTTCGATTTAATGATTTTTTTTAAAATAGATTTTTATCTGCGTGCCAATATTTATTATTATTAAAAATGAGTTTGATTAATGATTTTATTATCGTTTTTGAGTAAATGCATGATAATAGAATTGAGTGGATTTGAGATATGGTAAATAAAAAGGAAATGAGATTTCAAATGTGATTTTATGTTTATGTACATGTGTATAAAAGGTTGTTTGTAAAATCATTGGACAGTACTCTTTCCCTCCGGATATAGTGATATAGATTATATGAGATGAGAGGCCTTTGGAGCCCGTCTGAATACACATAGAGGCTTTGAGCCATGTGTTTGGGCACTTTTGCCTTTTTGGGGCATATGCATGTGTATGATGATTACAGAGATACAGACATTAATATACAAATTATACGGATGAGATATGATGATACATATGAGTTATGATGATACAGACGAGATATAGGTCTTTCAGATCCGTCTGAGTACACACAGAGGCTTTGGGCTGTGTGCTTGGGTGCCTTATCCTTTGGGGACCAGATTATACATGCACAAATATGATGAGATATATGAGATATGAGATGGCATTTTCCCATCCATCCGTTGTAGCTCCAGGGCATGATGGTTCCCTGATTGTCCATCTGTCGAGGTCCGAATATGATGAGTTTATTCCCCTGGGTACTCATTTGATGATAGTTTTTGGTATTTAGTATTTGATATTATAAGTGTTATGATTTAATTGATTTTATGTAGATTTATGTAATATTGTTATTTCAGTGCATGATTTGAATTAAATAAGTTTATGTAAGTCCTTATGATATTTTGATGAAATCGATTTGAGAAAGATTAAATCATTTTAAATAAATTTATTTTTCAAAAACTACTATCCACTCACTGAGCTCACTAAATTTTATACTTACTCCGTTTTTATTATATCCCCCCCCCCCAACAGAAGATTTGTAGGTACATCAATCGACCCAACAATGATAGTTAGATTTAAAATTATGGCCACGTGATGGTGTTTGGAATCATTGATGTTTTGTTGGGATATTTTGAATTGTATAATTTATTACTTATTTGTGATTAAGGATAAATTATTGTATTATTAACATTCTATGCTTGAAGGATACTGGTATTTGATTGAGGAAGTTGGTTGTGGAGGTTGATTGAATATTGTATCATTTTTTTAGTGTTAATTTTATAAATTGCAGGTTTAGGGATGTCATAATTATATAGGAGACTCTGGTGAATTTTTTGTAGAATTCTTAGATATTAGAATTATTATTAATTCGTTTAGGCGAGATTAGATAGACTCGTCCTAGAGATTCGGGGTGGGTCGTTTCATTGGGGGCAAAGAAAATCCGTACTTCTTGATTTTAAAAAATTTTGGATTAAAAAATTAATATTTATGGTATTCTTTAATAAATATGACAAAACTATGGTGCAACGGTGGTACCGTGCCACCGTTGCGCCTACCCGTTGGATCCCAATGGATCCATCCATCCAAGTGGATCCATCCATCCAAGTGGATCCAACGGCTTGATGCAACGGTGGCACAAGACCACCGTTGCACCGTAGTCGAACCCTAATAAATAAGATTAATAACTAAAATTTTGTTAAAGAATTTGTTTACAACGTGACTAGACTCATTTGTTTCAAGTGTATTTCTTTTTTCTTTTTTTGTGCTTAATAGTTTTCTTGGTGTTTTGGGTGAATTAATTTAAATGGTTTAAATTTGACAAAGAGCTACAAAGTAAAACTTAAAATTTTAAATTTAATAGATGAGTGTGCAGAATGATAAAATGTTTGAAAGTAATTTTTAAAGTACAAATAGCACCACTCTTCTCTAATCATCATTTTGGGAGAAGAAAAAGACAAAAGAGAATATGAATCTTAAGATTATGAAAGTTTCTATTAATACAAAGATCAAATCGTTGATCATAACTATTATCTTCCGAGATTCTCTGGGGAAAAAAATAATAGTTTGGCCAAAGCATGCATATTAATTTCAGTAATGAGATTATCAAAAAAATAGGCATTTAATATTAGAAACTAAACGGAGAATTTTCTTCGACTCTGAGGCTCCATTTGGTACAGCTTATTAAATAGAGCTTATAACAGTAGAGTTTATACCAATAGAGCTACCAATAGTGCTTTTGGACAAAAAGTCATTAGGTGTTTGGTTGTCAATAAAAAAATACTTTTAAACCATTAAACTGTGTGATATTTTTTATATTATATATTTTTTAGAAAAGCTCTCTAACCTCTACTTTCAAAATCTCAAATTTTGGGCTTTTGCTAGTAGAGGTAAATTAGCTTATTTAAGGTAAAAAAAACTCTATTAAAAAAATAACCAAAAACCATAAAAAATTTTAAAAAGTGCTTACGCGATTAAATAAGCACTTATGGCTCTTAAATAAGCCATACCAAACAGGCACTCAACATAGTTATTTTATATTTAATTAATGCATTAACTGATTTGTGGCATACATGCATGGCTCTATACATAACCAGATCCTCCATTAATTAGAAGAAGTTGTGGCAAAATTAAAGATTTTGGCAGTATGGCAATACATAAGCTTCAAATGGTTGCCCGAGTTCTCTTTCTCGCTTTCTTTTTTGTATTTATTTGTGGTATGTACACTCTTTCACTTTAGTATTGTTTTTGTTAGTATTATTATTATTTATTTTGTTATACGTTTACATACTTAATAAAAATTATGCTTTTAAGATTGTGTTTAAAATTATTTTTTTGATGTAATTAAAAGCGTTTTTATAGATCACGAGAAGTAATACCAATAGCTTGATTTGATGTGTAAATAATTTCTAATATATATTTTACAAAATAAACTTTGCCTTGTGTGACGGTTTTAATCGTTTGATTGAAAACTTGAAGCCTTACAGTTATTTGTCTAAATATTTTAAATTCTTATGAAGTGGAAGTACACAACACTTGTGCCATATTTTTTCATCTAAATTGTGATGGCTTCAACTCTGATAGCTTCATTGATCCTAAAATATTTTTTCATCCAAAAAACTTAAAAAAATGTGTCATAAACAACGACGAACCACTAAAGTTTCAAGCTGCAGTGTCCTTCACTTGCACCACCAACTTCATGTACAAATTCTCAATCGCATCATTTCAGTGCATACCCAAAAGTTCTGATTAGATAAGTACTTCAGTTACACCATCTATTAAGCATGGATCCTTAAATGGTAGTTGCCGCTTTGCATGTACAAGTTACTTTGCTGTGGCAAGATTTTTCAATTTTCTAGAGTTTTGAATGCATGCGAGATCGTTATTATTTTTGCTTAGTTTATTTGCAAATACTCTGTTTCTATTTCATGTTTCAGTAACTGCTTTTAATTGACATAATCTACAAACAATATTAATTGATAGTTAAAGTAAAAAAGTAATGATACAGTCATAAACTCTTGTACAAACTGACGTGACATTAATTTATTGGTTAAATGAAATATAAAATAATAAAAACAAATCATGTGAGTCAATTGATATTTAATTCAACCAATCTTATCATGCCACGTCAGCTTGTACAAATTAAGTTTGTACAAGAGTTTGTGGCTATATCATTACTCTTAAAAAAATTGAACAAAATAATAGTTTGATTAAATATATGTTCCACTTAATTAAAATATTCTTCTTTAAGATCAAAATTTGACACAAAAAAATTTAAAAAAAATAACATACTACTAGCGCCAGTGCAGGGGGAAAAAGAAAAAAAAAACTAATGCAGTTCTCTATTAATGAACTAAACTATAAAATTAGGGATCAATATGTTAGGATTCATCAATTAATCATTTATTAAATCGTTTTTATCGCCAACCTAATTTATCAAGTGAAAGGAAAAAGATTATTGTACAACTTGATTACAAGGAAGTAAACTCACATTCTTTAAAGAAAGCGAGGAATTGAATGCATTTGTTGCAAATTTGAAGGAGAATGGAATCAATGTTTGCTTGCAGGGAAGGATGTTCATGAAGATTTTCAAAATTTCAAGAAATATTTTCAACAAAATTGAACAATATAGGGACTTTATGTGTAATTCAAGAAAACTCCCTGAACGGTGGGCAAGAACCAACCTTCAAGCCCACAATCTGACAATCATCCTATATTATTATTTCTATTTTTCGGGGGCTTATTCTTGTTGAGATCCCTTGTAATTTTTGTTGATACCAAGCAGAACTCATTTTTTTAAAATTTTGTCACCATTATTGAATCTCTAACTCACTAAGCAAACATAAATACTTCTTTTTACATCTTTTCTTTTTTGTTTTCTTTTATTTGATTTTTCACTCAAAATTAAACAATCAATTATCAATTTACTTTTACAAGCAAATAATCAAAATTTTAACTGCAGAATTGAAGCAGCCAAGCAATTTAAAGAGGCTTTGTTCGATAGATAGGAGCCAATACAATGGCTGATTTTATAATGAAATTGCTTATTTTCACGTCCATGTGCATTTTAACAAGGAAAAAAAAGTATGTGCATTTCTTAATTTATTCTTTATTTAATTTCCAAAATATCTTATAACAATTTTCTTTTAAGAATCCCACTCATTTTTTCAGAATCTCATTCAGAGTATTGGTTAATGTAATGTTTGCTAATTAAGGATATCGATTTCTAGCACCTTTGAATGGGCTTATTGAGAGTAATATTTATTCATTTGAATTCCTTTTACAAAAGATGCTTCATTAATAAAATTTTTCTGGGCTAGGGTGGTAAAAAATGTATTCAGTTCGAACTTTACTTATATGGATGAAAGGAGAATTAAGTTGCTATCAGACTATAATTAAAAAATAAAATAAAAATGGCAAGACAGAAAATATGTAATTTTTGTTGTTTTTAAGTGCTTCCATGTAAAAGTCTCTACAGCATATCCGTGTACAACAAACTTATATTGATACAATTTTGTACGTAGAAAATAGTTGAGCTCAATTTATTCTTCGCCTTTTCGTAGATGCTTTTGAGATGTGGGTTACGGATTATGTGCTCCCTTGAAGTACTGCTTCATCATCTTTAGTTATTTTATCAGTATCGATCTTTTGTCAAGTGAGTAGTCAATCATATGTAATTTTATTCCATACGCGGAAACACCTACAGCAACAAAAACCAAACCTTCATGCAACGTAAATTTATTTAATGGCTAGATTTGCAAATACACATTCGTTGACCAACGAACATTGAATTGTCTTTGGCATAAAATAGAGTTATAATTTATATGCTAATGTTATTCCCATTAATAATTAATGCTATAGGCCTTTAACAGTATTTGGATATAAATTCAATATCTGACTCTTCCTATCATATTGATTTATGAGTGATGCTATTCTTATTTAGTTGGAATACTTAGAGTCTGTTTGGTATGGCTTATTTAAGAGTCATAAGTGCTTATTTAATCATATAAGCACTTTTTAAAAATTTTTATGGTGTTTGGTTATTTTTTTAGTAGAGTTTTTTTAGCTTAAATAAGCTAATTTACCTCTACTAGCAAAAGCCCAAAATTTGAGCTTTTGCGAGTAGAGGTTAGAGAGCTTTTCTAAAAAATGTATAATATAAAAAATATCACACATTTTAATTGTTCAAAAGTGCTTTTTTTATTTACAACCAAACACCCAATGACTTTTTGCCCAAAAGCACTATTAGTATAAGTTCTACTGCTATAAGCTCTACTGTTATAAGCTCTATTTAATAAGCTGTATCAAACGGAGCCTTAGCTTGTATCCCAACTGATGTGTCACAAAAAAAATTATTATTATTCGAATTAAAAATAATAAGATTTAATGATTATCTATCACTTAAACTAATCAATCTACACATTATTTAGGGTAAAATCTTGTTTAGTCCCTATATTATGAGGTTAGTGTTCATTTAATCCCTATACTTTTAAAAACACCTCAAAACATCATTGTTGCTAAATATTGACACTCATGCCCTTATTTTTTATTCCTTTTAGCTTACTTTTACAATATTATACTCTTACAGTAATTTTTTTTTTAATATTAATAAAAAATTAGAATATCAAATTAAACCCAAAAATAAAATAAAAACAAATAAGGTATATATTAATTTTTGTGGAAACTCATGTACTTCCAAAAAAATTAATATTGTAAAAAATTAGAGTACCAATTTTTTTTAGAAAAAATAATATTTTAACTCCTCAGGAGAGTGTGCCACAAAAATTAATATGTATTTTTTTATTTTTCTAGTGTTAAACTGGTAATTTATTTTTTTCTTTTTAATAATGTCTAAAAAAAGAAACATTATTGTAATAAGGTAATATTATAAAAATAAGTTAAAAGGAACCAAAGATAATGGCAAATGTGTCAATAATTTAATGGTATGGATGCTTTGAGGTATTTTAAAAAATATAGGGACTAAACGGATACTAACCTCATAATATAAAGACTAAGCTTTTACCCCATTATTTATCACATCAATTGGGATATAAAATAAGTATCCTAACTAAATAAGTAAAACATTATTATTAATTTATATATCGTGGAGGAATTAGATTTTTAATTCGACAAGGACCACAGGTCAGAAGCCATAAATGTGAGTAGGCTAGTTGGAGATAACATAAAACATATAAAATTGACAAGGGTAATAGTAAAATATGTATGCACAGAATTGGTAAATTTTCAATTCAGTCGCATATTTTTTTCTTTGTTTTTTTTTGGGGGGGGGGGGGGGGGGGGGCGGGCTCTACCTAGTTCCTCACCTTTTCTATATGCAACACATGTTTCTCCCAATTATTTTCACAAAAAAGAAAGAACGAAAAAGAAAAAAAAAAAAAAGGAACAAACAAGCAGACAAATGGTCATCATCACAATATAAATAACCAGATGCTCCCCTAATGTTGAAGCGTTGTACGAATTTGAAGCAAAAGTTAAAAGATGCCATCACGAAAGCTTCAAATGGTTGCCTTCGTCCTCCTTTTTCCCGTTCTCTTTTCTGAGTTTATTTGTGGTATATGCTCTCTTTCTCTTTGGTATAATAAATTATCAATTATTACATATGCATAATAGATTTTTTTTATATAAATGTGTAAATAATTTTTATTCAAAATTAAGTCTATTTTAGTTACTTACATTCTTACAGCAGTTTAACAATAAGATTTACCAAACACATATGACTTATAAAACTAGTAACACTTTTTATATCGAATTTTACTAAATGATTAACTATTTCTCTTCACATATGATTATTTCTATAATACAACTAACAATAGTTATTTTTAATGATACAACATAACCAAATTGGCCCTAAATTAAGTGATTATTTATTAGTTGATGGTATTTAGCTTTAACAAAAAGTAATGTATTATAATATAAGATAAATGCTCGTTTAGTCCTTATATTTTGACTTAAATATCTGTTTGGTCCCTATATTTTTAAAAAATATCTCAAAATACCCTTATAGTTAAATATGTTATATTTTTACCCTTACTTTTTCTTTACTTTTGCAATAATATTCTTGATATTAATGAATTTATATATAAAAAATTGATTAGCAAATTAATAAATATCAGTATAAAGAACTAGTATTTTTTGTACCTCTACAACAATCTTTTTAATAAATAATAACTAATTTATAAATAAATTAATATCAACCAACGTAAAGCAATATTTAATATCATTGCAACAATTTTACTAATAGTTATTTTACTTTTATATACATTAGTTTTTTTATAAAATAACAACATAAAAATTTGTGGAAAATTTTAAATTACTTCTAAGGTTAATTTGACATATTAACATTTTTTTCTTTTCATTAATATCATCATGAAGGTTAGAATATTGTTATAAGGGTATTATTTTAAAAGTAAAGAAAAATACGAGGGTAAGAATATAAAGAATTTAACAACAGGGGTTTCTTGAGGTAATTTTTTACAATATAAAAATTAAATAAGTACTTAAATCAAAATATAGGAATTATAGGTGTCGTCATACATTGCAACAAGTATTACTGAGAACACTCATCAGTTTTCGCTCCTAGTACCACTTTTCATTATTGCTAATGACATTTTCAGTACTAGACGCTAGTAACAAATTTGGCATAAACACATTTTAAGACATAGATATGTAAGTCCATGGACTATGTATACTAAGCTGATGGGCAATGGCATGACTTGAGAATACGCAACACAAAATTAAAACACGATGAATTAATGGGCCCAACATTTTTGTTTAGGCAAGGACAACAGAAGTTTGATTGATCCAAAGATAATTATCCACATTCAATTAATATAAAGACAAAAATATCTCAAAGTGGAAACTGAATGTCTAATTAAAGAAAGAAAAACCCCGTATATATAATAAAATTGTGTGAAATTTTAGGCATTGATTGGCGCATTTAGCAAGCGCAATGCGATCTACTTGTAGAATTTCCTCCACGACGTCTTAATGCACAGTTCCTCTACATATCCAATCATTTGTATCATCACTCATTGAGTTCTTCAATAATTATTGTTGTTGACTTCGATTAAATAAATTACACTAAGTTATATTTAATATTGTCTTATATTTTCTGTAATACTGGATTAGACTCAGACTAATTGATTCAACTTAGAAGAAAACTAAATATTATAATATTAATTTATTTATAAAGTTAAATATTATATTATTAATTTATTTATTTTTAGATATTAAATATTATTTAATTTATAATAATAAGTTAATAAATAAAATTTATTTAAATCGTTGTATGACAAGTCGTTTGTAAATTCACACCATAGATCAAATGTCGTAGAAAACAGCCACGCATATGCAATGTCATGTTTATATTCAGAAAATTGATGGCATGTCATAAGATGGCATTGCTTGATCCAAAGTACAAATTGAATATCATGTCGTTTATAAAATGGTCACATAGACGACATTTCGTACGACTTCCATAAATTGTATGTCATGTCTTTCATATTCTCTGTACAAGGATGACAATGTTATAAACTAAAGTCGTATGCCATGCCATTCATAAATTTATAAAATATATGGCTTATCAGACGAAAGGAATTATGTATGCATTGTCGTGTTACTTTTCTAAACGAAAATGAAATGTCACATTTAAAACTGATTGAATTATTTTAAAAAAATCGTTGAAGTTTAATTATTTTACGTCAGTAAGTATCAATGAATTAATATACAGATAATATTAAATTATTCAAATTATTTATAGAAATATTTTAAATTATTTTATGTATTATAATAAATTAGTGACTATTTTATCAAGAATTAAATATCCAAAATTTTTATTTCTAAAAACTGTTTTTCATTCAATTAAAGTTTCATTAATTTTTTTATCAAAGTTAATCAATTAATATTTTTAGGAAAATAATATTTATTTCAAAAATAAATTAAATTTTGCAAGAAAATTCAAACTCCTTTTTCTTAGCTAAAATATTGATATTGAGTCCAAGTAGAAACATAATACGTAACAAAACCAAAACATCCAACGCGCTTATCTCATAACCATCATCCCGTGATCACTAGAGGAAAAGTAGGAATTTTTAAGCCAAAATTGTACACTGCAATATAGTTGAACAAAGAACTAGATACGGTTCAGGAAGCTGCAAATGATGAAAAGTGGTTTCAGGTAATGAACGCACAGTATAATGCACTGATGTCAAATGGTACTTGGTCTTTGGTACCAAGATGTGTAAATCACATGCTTGTTGATAACAAATGGGTGCATAGAGTGAAGTTTAATATTGATGGGAGTGTTGCAAAGTACAAAGCAAGGTTAGTTGCCAAAAGTTTCCAACAGATTGAGGGAGTGAACTACGTTGGAACTTTCAATCCAGTGGTGAAACCAACAATAGTAAGGGTTGTGTTAAGCTTTGTTGTGATGAATCAATGGTAGATCAGATGGTGGATGTGAATAATGTTTTCTTGAATGCTGATCCGAACAAGGAGGTATTTATGAAACAATCAGAAGGTTTTATTGATCAATAAAAACCAGATTTTGTTTATAAATTGCACAGGGCTCTTTATGGACTGAAACAAGCCCAGAGAGCATGGTTTGACAAGTTGAAAAGCTGCCTTATAATATGGGGATTCAAGAATTTCAGGTTTGATACATCTTTATTTTTAGAATGAGCAAAACTTCAGTAATCCTAGTCCTCATATATGCAGATGACATTCTCATTACAGGGCCAAATTGTGCTGAATTGGAAAGCTTTATCAAATTATTATGTTCTATATTTACTTTAAAGGACTTAGGAAAGTTATCTTACTTCCTTGGCATAGAAGTTCTATATGATCAAGACAACGAACACCTATCTCAAAAAAGGTACATTAGAGATTTACTTGCTAAGGTAGATATGCTTGAATGCAAAGGCATGGACACACTAATGAGTAGTGTCAAAGACTCAAGATCATATTGAGGATCCTACTTATTAAAGAAGTATAGTAAGAGATCTTCAGTATTTACTATTAAGTAGACCAGAACTTGCTTATGCTGTCCATAAACTAAGCCAATATGTGTCTTCATCAACTCTTCAACATCTTGTGGCCAGTAAAAGGGTGTTAAGGTATTTGAAAGAAATAAAAGATTATGGTCTGAAATTTGTCAAAGAAGGTTCTCTCAAACTAACAGCATTCACAGATATTGATTGGGGAAGTGATTTAAATAATAGAAAATCTATTGGTACTTACTGATTGTATTTGGGAAACAACTTAATCTCTTTGGTCTTCTAAGAAGAAATCAGTGGTTACCAAATCATCAGTTGAAAGTGCATACAGAGCACTTGCATTAGTAGCCTTAGAAATGGCTTAGTTAAAGTCATTGTTTCTCAAGCTTGGACTTCATTGTGTAGAGAAACCAACTATGTATTGTGATAATGTTAGTGCTACCGAGCTTGCTAGGAACCCAATTTTTCAATCAAGAACCAAACACATAGAGATTGACGTTAACTTCATCAGAGACAAAGTTTTAGCTAATGATTTAAACATTCTCTGTGTACCTAGTGAGGAACAAATTACAGATATCTTAATTAAGACATTAACCTCTCTTCATTTCAATTACTTAAGAGCCAAACTCAATGTACATGCATGTACATCTATGAAGACAGCATACTATGCTACATTACAGAAAGGAAGAAAGCCATCTGTCAAGACATGTCAACATTGCCTCGTCAGCTAATTCTATTACTGGGAAGTCAGCTAAATCTGTTGAGCAGCAAGGATAGTTACAGTTGCTCCATACTTCTGTATCAATTAGATTTCTTAGTTCTTATTCGAATTAGTTATGATAATATGAATTAGTTAGTAACTTCCTTGCTCATGAACTGGGTATATATAGTTTGTATTTTACATTGTGATTAGTAAGAAGGAAATCTAGAATATTTAAAAGAAAAATCCTTTGTCTTTCTCAACTACTAAATAGCTGCTTTAGCTCAAATTTCTTGTTTCTTTTAGTTAGCAACAAGTGGATTGACAATCAAGATGATTTTGAAGTAATGGATTGACAATTAGATGATTTTGAAGCGAAATTGATTGGATTAGCTACAGGAACTCTTACAACTTATAATTTTAAGTTCATTCTACATGTTTTACAAATTATTTATCATTAGCTCTCCATAGTAATAGAAATAACATGAATGCTAATGAAGCGTAATAGAAATATCATTCTAAGTTCTTCTACATATTAGCCCAATCAAGAAAAACCCTCATTGATTTCTTAACCAATGATCTAAGCTTCCATTTACTATGTACCCGTAATCAGGTAGCTTCTTCTTATTAAATGAGCAGTAACGAAGCAACTGTACAAGATTCTGAGCTATACCTTCCCCAAGGTTTCTGTTGATGCCTAAAAACGACCTCAACAGCTGAATTTGTTTCTTTAGGGGAATTACAGTACGAATCCAAGCTCAAACGCCAATATGACCACAATTTTCTATACCTGTCAACCAGAAAACACAGTTAGGATACGCCGGTGGGGTTCCGACGCAGACCCTCCGATGCTTAAGTTAGAAATTTTGTATAAAAAGATGAAAATGAGAGGGAAGAATTGTGAATGGGTTCAAAAGAAAGGAATTTTTCGATAAAGGAACTAAAAATCTGGTAAGCCCTGTTAAGGCTCTTAGATAGGTCACTTATAGAATTTTTGGTTGATTTTTGCTAACCCCCTCACCTGATGCGCTCTTCAGTTTAAATAGACTCTTCGTCGTGTACGGTTACCTCCTTAACTTTAGCCCGCTTTCTTCAGCAGTTGCAAGTGGTTGTCAGTTGAAGGTGGTTTAAATAGATCGTGGCACACAACTTCCCTATAAATTAGGCCACGTTCTCTTAACTAGTAATTTTCCATGTCAAGCTAATTCTTAGGTCGGACAAGAGAATTTCAAGGTCGGATTACTTCACTTTCAGATCAGACAGATGAATTTCTTAGTCGCTCATATAGCGTTGAGGTTGTATTATTAAACTAGGTCATTCATATAGATCTTAGGTCGTACTTGTAAACCAGGTCGCCAACATAGGCTCCAAGTTGTACTTATGAGGCAAGCTCAACAACAATAAGTTATGAGTAGATTAGGATCGACTATATTTTGAGACACTATTAGAAAAATCCAACCCAAACACCAGTCCCCTAGTTTTCAATATCGGAAAGTCATTGCTGGTGTTGGAAACTAATAGAAAAATTTTCTCAAAACCCAACACCAGTCCCCTAGTTTTCAATACTGAGAAGATGTGAACGGTATTGGAAACTAAAATAATTAAGAAAGAGCAATATGGCCGCAAGCAAAAGAAAGACGGTGTAGAGCGAAACAATGAGCAAAGAGAAGGGTAAGAAGAAACCTTCAGGTGTGGAACAAGAAAATAACCATGACCAAATGCCTCAAGGTGATAGGGTCAGGGTTGAGGGTGAGGTCTCCCTAACTAGTAGGGTTGTTGAAGACCAAGAGAGAACTTCCTAAATTTAATTATTAAAATGCTTGCCCCTTTTTGCAATATGAACTTGTGTAGACCGTATGCTATTGAACTTTATTTTGCCTTTGTACTCGGATGATTATTATGCTGACCTTGCCTTTTTACTCTTTATTTACTGGGGTTGGTTATGACTTGCATTCCGTAGATTGAGCCCATCTAAGACTTTGTTGAGGTCAAACAAATAGATATGGTCAACTTTGGTAGCAATAACACCAAGCAATGACCTTGAATTCACCAAGATTCTATCATTTCAATGTCAATCTCGATAAGGAAAATGTTGACCTCACGAAAATGTCAACTTCAACAAGATAAATTATTGACCTCAACAAGGTTAAGTGTAGAGCTAAAACGTCGACCTCACGACAAGGAAAATGTTGACCTCACGAAAATGTCAACCTTAACAAAATAGATTGTCGACCTTAACAAGGTTAAGTGTAGAGCTAAAACGCCGACCTCACGATAAGAAAAATGTTGACCGCACGAAAATGTCAACCTTAACAAGATAGATTATTGACCTCAACAAGGTTAAGTGTAAAGCTAAAACACCGACCTCACGATCTCACTACAAGGAAAATGTTGACCTCACGAAAATGTCAACCTGAACAAAATAGATTGTCGACCTCACAAGGTTAAGTGTAGAGCTAAAACGCCAACCTCACGATCTCACGACAAAGAAAATATTGACCTCACGAAAATGTCAACCTTAACAAAATAGATTGTCGACCTCAACAAGGTTAAGTGTAAAGCTAAAATGCCGACCTCACGATCTCACGACAAGGAAAATATTGACCTCACGAAAATATCAACCTTAACAAAATAGATTGTCGACCTCAACAAGGTTAAGTATAGAGCTAAAACGCCGACCTCACGATCTCACGACAAGGAAAATATTGACCTCACGAAAATGTCAACCTTAACAAAATAGATTGTCGACCTCAACAAGGTTAAGTGTAGAGCTAAAATACCGACCTCACGATAAGGAAAATATTCACCTCACGAAAATGTCAGCCTAAACAAAATAGATTGTCGACCTCAACAAGATTAAGTGTAGAGCTAAAACGCCGACCTCACGATCTCACGACAAAGAAAATATTGACCTCACGAAAATGTCAACCTTAAGAAAATAGATTGTCGACCTCAACAAGGTTATGGCCGACCTCAATAAAATTAAAATTGGGCAACTTAATGTTAAGCCTATGGCCAACCTCAACAAAATGGAACATTGTAGAACGTAAATGTTAAGGCTATGGCCAAACTCCACGAGGCAATGGCCAACCTCAATAAATAGAAAATTGTAGAACTTATCTTATGGCTGACCTCAATAAGGCAATGGTCGACCTCAACAAAATAGGCTATGGCCAAACTCCACGAGGCAATGGCCAACCTCAATAAATAGAAAATTGTAGAACTTAACTTATGGCCGACTTCATTAAGCCAATGACTGACCTCAACAAAATTGAACATTGTAGAATGTAAATGTTAAGGCTATTGCCAAACTCCACGAGGCAATGGCCAACCTTAATAAATAGAAAATTGTAGAACTTAGCTTATGGCCAACCTCAATAAGGAAATGGTCGACCTAAATAAGGTAAAAGCGAATTTCGATAAAATTGAAAAATGTAAATCTCAACAAGATAAAAGTTAAAGTTGTCTAACCACAAGGTAATAGCCGTCTTCAATCTCAACATGGTTGGATTACAATTAGACCTCAACAAGGTCAAAATGACAACCTCAATCTCAATAAGATTTGATAAATTTTTTAGGTAGGACCTCAACAAGGTCGCAATGTCGATCTCAATCTCAATAAGATTGGATAAATTTTTCAGGTAGGACCTCAACAAGGCCGCAATGTCGATCTCAATCTCAATAAGATTGGATAAATTTTTTCACGTTGGACCTCAACAAGGTCGCAATGTCGATATCAATCTCAATAAGATTGGATAAATCTTTTCATGTTGGACCTTAATACGGTCCAAAATGTCGATCTCAATCTCAATAAGATTTGATGAATTTTTTCACGTTGGACCTCAATAAGGCCGCCATGTCGATCTCAATCTCAATAAGATTGGATAAATCTTTTCACGTTGGACCTCAATACGGTCCAAAATGTCGATCTCAATCTCAATAAGATTGGATGAATTTTTTCACGTTGGACCTCAATAAGGCCGCCATGTCGATCTCAATCTCAATAAGATTGGATAACGTTTTCACGTTGAACCTCAACAAGGTTGCAATGTCGATATCAATCTCAATAAGATTGGATAAATCTTTTCACGTTGGACCTTAATACGATCCAAAATGTCGATCTCAATCTCAATAAGATTTGATGAATTTTTTCACATTGGACCTCAATAAGGCCGCCATGTCGATCTCAATCTCAATAAGATTGGATAACGTTTTCACGTTGAACCTCAACAAGGTTGCAATGTCGATATCAATCTCAATAAGACCGGTCACAAGTAGATAAGAAATAAAGTTGCACTTCTAAATAACCTCATTGATATTAATATAGCAAAAGTTAGAGAATTGAACACATAACAAATTGAAATAACAAAGAAACAAACTTTCTTAGCATATTTAAAGAAAACAAACAAACAAGAACATCATAAATAAGATATATCTTAGCTGATAGTATTTTCGTAGGTGCTCTGCATTCCATGTCTTGCCAACGACCCCGCCATCCTGATAACCTAACTTATATGCCCCATTACCAAATGAGTGTAGCATTTTATATGGTCCTTCCCAGCTCAGCCCTAGAACTCTATTAATAAATCTGAAGCTCATTGGAGATGTCATCTATCATTTTTGTTCCCACTCTTACCACTCTGCTCGGATCAACCTCACTTACCGGCACTTGTTTCATTTTTTCATTAGGTCGCTGTTGGCACAACCTATTTTCAGCTCGTGGATCGATACTTGTGATCTGCATGGATTCTCTCGCAGCTGTAGCGTAACAGCTTCGAGCCACTTGTTGCTGGCCCTTCATCACTCCAACTCCACATTGAACTCTAAACTTCACACATTGCATATGGGTTGAGCTCACTGCTCCTGCTATCCTATTGAATGGTCTGCCCAAAATAACTTGATAAGGGCTTGGCTCATCAACTACCGACCATGTCACCATCACTGTCTTTTGTAGTGGGCTGGACCCTATTGTCAGTGGCAAGTCAATCAACCCAAGGGGAATCAGCTCAGCTCCACCGAACCCCTTTAGTGATGTTCTGACCGGATCAAGCCCGAGGTCTCCTATTTGTAGATTGTCCAGAGTTTGCTTAAATAAAATGTCGACCGAGCTTCCCCCATCTACAAAAGCTCAGTTCAATTCCTGCCCTGCCAAGACAACCTTCACTATAAGCGCATCCTCATGTGGATGTGCGACTGCTTCCTCGTCCTCGTCTGTGAACATGATCGGCACCCTTTGAACCCGCTGCTTCTTTGGTGCCGGAACATTAAAATTTACCTCAAAACTTTTTAATGAATATCTGCTATAATTTCTCCTTGAGCGGTTTGAGTCTCCTGCTAAGGTCGGCCCTCCCATAATCATCATCGCTACATTATCTATGATGTCTCCTCTTCTCCTACCTCTTTCTTGGTCATCCACGTACTCCTTTAGATATTGATTTTGCACTAGCCATTCAATCTGTTCCTTCAAGTCAATGCAATCTACAGTTCCATGTCCGGTCACCTTGTGAAACTCGCAATATTTGTGGTGAGCACTTCCTCCCAAACCCCTTACAATTTGCTTTGGCGGTGTTAGTAACCCTTTGTCTTTTATTGCAGCATATATTTCTGCTCTGCTTGTGTTCAGTGGTGTGTATCTTCCACTCTGTTCTAATAAATTCACCCCATTGTCAGATCTCAGTCCTCTCTGGTCTACAGGCGGTGGCAACCTATTGTAATCTCTTACTCGGTTCTCCCGCTGGTTCCTCCCATAATTATTTCCTCCCTCTCGGCCCCTTCCTACTAATGAGATTTCTCTTCTTTCACGATTTCCTTCCCAATTTCAACCCGGCCTTTCTGGTTGTCTATAATTAAGCAACCCTCTGTCATAATGACGCCTATCACCCGTGTTCATCCTCGAGCCATACCCAAAGTTATCTCCTCTCCTTCTCAGGTCTCCCTTTCTCATTGGACCCCCTGTCTGCATTTCCATTCTCCTCTTTTCTTCCTCTGCATCTTCAGTTTTCATGTCCAATTTTACATGGTCATACGCCTCAGCATATGTTGTTATCCCCTTACTATATAAGCTATTCCACAATCGATTGATTCTCAACCCCTTCTTTAATCCCTCCAGAGCATCTGGATGATCAAAGGCCCCTAGATCAGTAACCTCCTTATGATACCTGGTCACAAAGCTCCTCAAACTTTCAAATTCTCTTTGGACCAATTTTTTCAATTTGCTCGTATCTTGCTCTGGTATGCATGAACCCCTACAACGCACAGCGAAAAGGGCACATAACTCCTTAAAATTTCCTATGCTTCCCTTATTTAATCTCCGGTACCACTCTCGTGCTTGTCCTTCTATGGTTAAAGGAAAAACATGGCACCTTTGAAAATCATTCAAGCCTTGGATCCCGGTCATCTCATTAAACTTCTCCACGTGATGATTCGGGTCAGTTTTGCCTTCATACACCAAGGCTGGAACCACATACTTGGGTGGCAAAGTTACCACCATCACTTCACGTACCAATGGGGACTCGTCATCAAGTAACAACCTTCCTACCACTTTCTTGCCCTCTGTTTTTGCCTCTAATGCCTCTAAAGTTTTTTGAAATTGCATCATTCGCTGCTCAAGCTCATTTGCCCGGTGGGGGTCTCTCAGCTCTTCTCTCTCCCTTTCTTGATTCAAGTCATTGATTCTCCCTCTCAACTCATTCACTTGTTCTCCTGCACTTCTATTCTCTTGTCGTACCCCAACTTGTGGTAGTCCCATTCCACTCTGCTGTTCACCACCAAGCTCTTCCCTCTCTCACGCTCCACTACTCTCTGGATCACTAGCTCGAACTTGAGTTCCTCTGACTTGGGCATCAACCAGCCCCCTGATCATCTCTTCAAATTTTGCCATTTGCCTCTCAATCCCTTCTCTTCATCTCTTATCTGTTGTGGCATTCATTTCTTCCGCCAATTGGCGCAAGGTCTGCCTATCTCCGTCGTTGTCATCCATCGCTATTTCGTAATCTGATAGCCTCTTCCTTTTAAATTGTCAAACGTATGGCTTTTCGCACCGTTCCCCACAGACGGCGCCAAGATGTTGATGCCGAAAAATGACCTCAACAGCTGAATTTGTTTATTTAGGGGAATTACAGTACGAATCCAAGCTCAAACGCCAATATGACCACAATTTTCTGTACCTGTCAACCAGAAAACACGGTTAGGATACGCCGGTGGGGTTCCGACGCAGACCCTCCGATGCTTAAGTTAGAAATTTTGTATAAAGAGATGAAAATGAGAGGGAAGAATTGTGAATGGGTTCAAAAGAAAGGAATTTTCTGATAAAAGAACTAAAAATCTGGTAAGCCCTGTTAAGGCTCTTAGATAGGTCACTTATAGAATTTTTGGTTGATTTTTGCTAACCCCCTCACCTGATGCGCTCTTCAGTTTAAATAGACTCTTCGTCGTGTACGGTTACCTCCTTAACTTTAGCCCGCTTTCTTCAGCAGTTGCAAGTGGTTGTCAGTTGAAGGTGGTTTAAATAGATCGTGGCACACAACTTCCCTATAAATTAGGCCACGTTCTCTTAACTAGTAATTTTTCATGTCAAGCTAATTCTCAGGTCGGACAAGAGAATTTCAAGGTCGGATTACTTCACTTTCAGATCAGACAGATGAATTTCTTAGTCGCTCATATAGCGTTGAGGTTGTATTATTAAACTAGGTCATTCACATAGATCTTAGGTCGTACTTGTAAACCAGGTCGCCAACATAGGCTCCAAGTTGTACTTATGAGGCCAGCTCAACAACAATAAGTTATGAGTAGATTAGGATCGACTATATTTTGAGACACTACTAGAAAAATCCAACCCAAACAGTTTCCATTTCAGAAAGTAATTATTCTCGGTGATCTTGTGTTTTATCCTTGCTTAACTTCTTGACTGCAATTATTTTCCCCAACAACTTCAAACTTCCAACCTCAATTATTAAGCAAGCAAGTATCCTTGCTTAATTATAGCTTTGTATACAGCTCCAAACCCACCATCTCCAACAACTTCCAACTTCCACAAGACAAATAGTATTGGGATGGTGGCTTTGGAGCTGTGTACAAAGCTACTTTGACCGATGGAAAATAATTGCAGTCAAGAAGTTAAGCAAGAATAAAATACAGGGTCACCGAGACAATTCACTGCTCAATTGGAAACCCTGGGCAATGTAAAGCACTAAAATCTTGTGCAGTTGCTTGGTTACTACTCTGTTAATGAGAAGAAGCTACTTGTTTACGAACACGTGATTAACGGAAGCTTAGATCATTGGTTAAGAAATCAACCAGCGTCTCTGGATAACCCATCTAACATACAGTCATGTTCACCTGTGCCCAACCTTTTCCTACCCAAAGCATTGTATGAGTGAATCCAAAGAAAAAAAAACTGTAAAGATAGTCAGGGCTGCACCTGGGCAAC
The DNA here is from genome assembly GCF_022201045.2 of Citrus sinensis. Lineage (NCBI taxonomy): Eukaryota > Viridiplantae > Streptophyta > Magnoliopsida > Sapindales > Rutaceae > Citrus > Citrus sinensis. Next base: position 17,008,041 of record NC_068562.1, read on the forward strand.
CTTTTCATTACGAGTTGCTTCGAATCTTTCAGGTTTGAACTTGTTAGGCTACTCCTACACTATGGAATCCCTATACAATGCTCAGGTATCCAATCACTATGCAGTTCTCAGTAGATAAATGTGGCAACAGAAGTGGTGCCAGAGGATGTAATCACATTGTCTCATTTATGACACGGCGAAGGTATGGAAGGTTGTTGAGAGTGGCATGACCCATTCCATGGTAACTGCAGTTGTTTCTACTCCCGCAATTTACATTATCTGAAGCATAGATAGCCCTAAGCTAGAATTAAAGCCTCACTACCAATGTACATCTAATACATGCTGAATTAAGAATACTCAATTGTATCAACTAAAAGGATAAACATAACAGAATAGTCGATATTGCATTTACAGTACAGAACGAAAAACAGAATAACTACAAAGAACCCATAAATGCAACCCAAATGAGAAGGGGCCTAAAATCTAAAGTAAACCAGAACTTAAACTTGTATTAATTATGAAATGAAGTTAACACAAGAATGTATCAAAAAAAGTGCGCGAGGTTTTTGAAGTTGCAAATTTCGGGTGGAATGTGGACGGAAAGTGAGTTATATCACACATATGGAGAACTCGAAGACTCTTCAAATTTTTGAAGAGAAGGGTAAGTAGCAGTATAAGATAATGAAAGGTGTGTGACGGAATGAATAATGTGTTCGATGATCTACAATGAAGAAAAATGACAAACTGTAACATTTAGAGTGCATGAATTATAACTATTAGATATTGGTCTCATTTGCTCGAGCAATCTCATTATATGATGAGCCATGCATGAACCGATAAACCCCCCAAGCCCCGGTCACGACTCACGCACACAGTCTCAGCTATTGAACCCATCACCTTTTTTTTGGGGGGGGTGGTTTCTTTTTCCTTTCTCTCGGGACTACTGATTGTAACAATGTATGAAACTGATGAGAAGCAGCCACAGTCACTAGAGCTACGCAAGTCCAGCAGAGGGCATAAGCCAAATCCCAAGTAAGTGACGTGAAGATTTTCGGTTTAGCCTTGCATGGTTCATGCATGCATGGGTTCACGTGGGAATAATGCACCAAAGTTGTTAGAGCAAGAATCAAGGGATTTGATAGCTTCAACAATCGTGCAGGAATAGCAGACAAGATCGAATCCTTAGTAGTTGTTGTCTAGTTTTGTGTTTCGTAAAAGTAGCAAGGGTGTTATTTCAGCTTGATTACAGCTGTGATTGTAGGCTGAGTTTGTTATGTTAGTATTATAAATAAAGGCTCCAGCAAAAATAAAAAGTATTCAGTCAACTAAATCAATTTATCTTGGTCTTTGTTTTCTCGCCATAAGTAGAAAACTCTTGTGGTTGATTAGCTAACTTTGATTGGGACCTATCATTTGGTATCAGAGACAGGCTATCAATGACGACTAACAAGGAACGCATTGAACAAATTGAAGCTGATCTTGGAAGCTTGTAGGACAGAATAGAACAGATGGTGGTGGGAATCAATGACAAGTTGCAGCGTCTTGAGGAGACAATAAACAAACTCGTGGAATCAAACAATGCAACCAAGGGCACCACCAGTCGTAACTCAACGGAAAATTCAAGCTCTACAAAACCTGCTCGTGAGGAAAGAGAGGCAGGGCGGCACATGCCTCCAACACGAATTACCAAGCTAGAATTTCCCCGTTTCGCCGGCGATGATCCAACAGAATGGTACAGCAGTGTATCTCAGTACTTTGAATATCAGGAAACTATGGATGAACACAAGGTAACCTTGGCTACATATCACTTGGAGGGAGAGGCAAATCAGTGGTGGCAATGGATGCGAAGGGCTTATGAAGAAGAAAAGCGACCAGTTACATGGAAAATATTCGTTGAGGAACTATGGGCACGTTTTGGACCGACAGAGTGTGAGGATTTTGATGAAGCTTTGTCTCGGGTCAGACAGACGGGATCATTGCGTGAATATCAGAAGGAGTTCGAAAGGCTTGGGAACCAAGTTCATGGGTGGTCTCAAAAAGCATTGGTGGGAACATTTGTGGGGGGCTTGAAACCAGAGATTGCGGAAGACATTCGTATGTTCAGACCCCGCACATTAAAGGAAGTCATTAGTCTAGCCCGTATGAAGGATGATCAAATAGCACGACAGAAGAAAATAATCAGGTCATCAATTCCTATTCGGTCCCTATATGCTCCGAATCGAGCCACACCAACAACACCTTATAAGAGGCTATCATGGGAAGAGATGCAGAGGAGGCGAGCCCAGGGATTGTGCTTCAATTGTAATAACAAATTCACCGCCGGCCACAAGTGTACCAAGGCACAGTTACTAATCTTGGAATGCGAAACAACACCGAAAAAGGGTTTGTATGAAGAATTCGTTGCCGAGGAGCCAATCATGGAATCAACAGAAATGGTAAACCCTAAAATTACTTTATATGCTTTGTTCGAATGGGCCGCACCACAAACTATGCTCGTTATGGCAAAAATTGGGCAATATGCAATTGTCATCCTCATTGACAGCGGGTCCACACACAATTTTATCAGTTCACGCTTAGCCAATTTGTTGCAATTGCCGATCAAGCCAACAACATCTTTTTTTGTACAAGTCGCTAATGGGGTGAAATTAACATGCCAAGGGATGTTTGAAAAGGTACAAATATTAATCCAAAATATTCCTTTTTCTCTCACCGTGTATTCCCTGCCAATAACAGGATTGGATATGGTCTTGGGGATCCAATGGCTCGAGACACTGGGCTCTGTTGTGTGCAATTAGATAGACTTGACTATGGAATTTGAATGGGAGGATAAAAAGCAATGCTTGCAAGGAACCAATCCCCATGCTATGCAGTCAGCATCAGTAACAGAAGTTGCAAAATAAATTAAATAGGGGCAAGAAGTCTACTCTATATGCTTTTACACTTCATTAGAAGACTCTTTTGACAAGACTCCTATTTGCATGCAACAAATATTGGTTGAATATTCAGATTTATTCCAAGAGCCTACGCAACTACCACCCTCACGGGACATTGACCACAACATTCCATTAAAAGAGGGAACTGAGCCTGTGAACGTGAGACCTTATCGATATCCATATTTTCAAAAATCAGAGATTGAGAAGCAAGTACAGGAGATGTTAAACTCAGGATTGATAAGGCCAAGCACCAGTCCCTTTTCCTCGCCCGTATTGTTGGTCAAGAAGAAAGACGGCAGCTGGCGATTTTGTACTGACTACCGTGCCCTTAACCAAGTTATAATCAAGGACCGCTTTCCGATACCGACTGTTGAAGACATGTTAGATGAGCTCCATGGTACTGCTTACTTCACCAAGTTAGATTTATGAGCAGGGTACCACCAAGTACGTGTAAATCCAGCCGACATATACAAAACGGTGTTTCGGACTCACAATGGCCACTATAAATACCTGGTGATGCCGTTCGGGCTGTGTAATGCCCCATCCACCTTTCAGGCAATCATGAACTCTATCTTTCGTCCATATCTTAGAAAATTCATTCTGGTTTTTTTTTTATGATATACTAATCTATAGTCCTACATGGAGCACACATCTAGATAATGTTCAGCAAGCACTGGAGATTTTAAAAAAATAGAGATTTTTTATCAAAGCAAGCAGGTGTAATTTCGGCCAGCAAGAGTTAGAATACTTGGGCCATATAATAACTTGCCATGGCGTCAAGGTCAACGGGAACAAAATTGCAGCCATGATTTCGTGGCCACGGCCTCAAAATATAATAGAGTTGAGAGGATTTGTTGGGCTCACGGGATATTACAGAAAATTTGTCCAAGGTTATGGGATTATAACACATCTACTCACCAACTTGTTGAAAAAGGGGCAGTTCGTATGGAACAGTGAGGCGGAGGAAGCATTTGAGAAATTAAAAAAGGCTATGAGTAGCACCCCAATATTAGCCATGCCAAATTTTCATGAGACTTTCATTGTGGAAACTGACGCATCTAGTGAAGGAATTAGGGCAGTACTAGTGCAGCAAGGGAGGTCGATCGCTTACATGAGCCATGCTTTAGGCACTTCAAAAAAGGGGTGGTCTATTTACAATGAAGAGATGTTAGCAATTGTGGAGGCTGTCCGAAGGTGGAGACCTTATTTGCTTGGGCACCGGTTCATTATCAAAATCGATCAACAAAGCATTAAATTTTTTTTGGAACAACAAGTGGCTACACCCGAGCAGCGTAAATGGATGAGCAAATTGATAGGGTATGATTATGAGATTGTTTACAGACCAGGGCGTGAGAATAAAGCCGCTGATGCCTTATCCTGACGATCTGACAGTCCACTTCTTTATCTCTTATTTGTACCACAGATTGCTATTTGGGACGAAATTAATGAGGCCACTAGTAGTGATGAATATATGCAAAAGATATTAACGGTAGCTCAAAACCAAACTCCGGGGCCATACACGGTTCGTAATGGACTATTATTCTTTAAGGAAAGAGTGGTGGTTCCACGTACTTTACGCGAGTCACTTCTATATGAGGCTCACGACACTAAAATTGGTGGTCATTCGGGAGTCCTGCGAACCTACAAGTGCCTTTCACAGCAGTTTTATTGGCCAGCAATGTTTCAAGCAGTACGGGAATATGTGAGTAAATCCAAAGCCTGTCAACGGGTGAAGTTTGACACTCTCAAGCCAGCTGGTCTTCTACAGCCACTACCCTTACCATGCCAAGTTTGGGATGATATCTCCTTGGATTTTGTCGAAGGCTTACCATCTTCACAAGGCAAGGATACCATATTGGTCGTGGTGGATCGACTAAGTAAGTTCGCTCACTTTATTTCCTTAACCCACCCTTTTTCTGCTAAGACAGTGGCTGAGAAATTCGTTGAACATATAGTGAAGTTACATGGCATGCCTAAAAGTATAATCAGTGATCGCAACCCAATTTTCATCAGTAAATTCTGGCAGGAATTTTTTAATTTGTTCGGCACTAAATTAAAAATGAGTTCTGCCTACCATCTGCAGACGGACGGCCAAACCAAGGTAATTAATCGCTGCCTCGAACAATATTTGAGGTGTTTTGTGCATCAGTGGCCGAAGAAGTGGCACGCATTCTTGCCTTGGGCTGCGTTTTGGTATAACACCACCTTCCATGTCTCTACGGGCATGACACCATTCCAAGCTCTCTACGGCAAACCACCCCCAACTGTACCTTTCTATCATGTTGGGTCATCTCCTGTAAATGAAGTGGACCAGGCATTGCTTACTCGAGATGACTTGCTACGCCAGTTGAAGCATAATTTGGCCATGGCAACAAATCGAATAAAGCAAGTGGCTGACAAGAGGCGTCGCGATGTGGAATTTCATAATGGTGATTTGGTGTTTTTAAAGTTACAACCTTATAAACAATCCTCGGTGTTCAAGAGGGCTCATAAAAAAATTAGCATGCACTTATTTCGGGCCTTATAAGATTGTACGCAAAATTGGTCCGGTTGCTTATAAACTTCAGCTGCCTAAAAGCTCTCGCATTCATCCAGTATTTCATGTTTTATTATTGAAGAAAGCTATCGGCGATTTCAGTAGCAGTATTGACTTACCCTCAGTTGATAATGAAGGCCTGATAGTCCTGGAACCTCTTGCTATTCTTAATACCCGTTGATTGAGAAAAGGTGGCAAAGTGGTGGAACAACAATTAGTTCACTGGAAGAGGTTGCCAGTCGAAGATGCAACGTGGGAAGATACAGAGCTTTTGCAACGACAATTTCCTCATATGACCCTTCAGGACAAGGGCACTTTTCAGGAAGAGGGTAATGATAAGAAGCTGCCACAGTCACTAGAGCTACGCAAGTCCAGCAGAGGGCATAAGCCAAATCCCAAATACGTGACGCGAAGATTTTCAGTTTAGCCTTGCATGGTTCATGCATGCATGGATTCACGTAGGAATAATGCACCAAAGTTGTTAGAGCAAGAATCAAGGGATTTGATAGCTTCAACAATCATGCAGGAATAGCATATAAGATCAAATCCTTAGTAGTTGTTGTTTAGTTTTGTGTTTCGTAAAAGTAGCAAGGGTGTTATTTCAGCTTGATTACGGCCGTGATTGTAGGCTGAGTTTGTTATGTTAGTATTATAAATAAAGGCTCCAGCAAAAATAAAAAGCATTCAGTCAACTAAATCAATTTATCTTGGTCTTTGTTTTCTCGCCATAAGTAGAAAACTCCTGTGGTTGATTAGCTAACTTTGATTGGGACCTATCAAAAATTGAAACCAACAGGATGAAACCAAAAGGATGAAAAAAGACGATTAGAAATCTCGTTGTTTTATAACTACTGACCAGTTTGATTTTTGGCCACAACCACCCACCACGTGATCAACAGCCGGCTTTGCACGTGTGTGGTAGTTGTCACCTGCCCAAGTGCCGAAATTTTATTCAATTTTCCGTTCCTTTCTTCCTTTAAATAACATGTGTACGTTATTATTTACAATTGGTTGTTGTTGTTTTGTGTAAATTTTGAAATTTATTAAAAGTGAAAAATAATCAATAGAAAGGATCACCAGACCAACTAAGAAAATGGATACATGAAAAAGGAAAAAAAAATGAGGATTACCTCTTGTTGGTTAGAAAATTAAGTGAAACTTAAGTAAAATTATATATACATAATTAATGATTAAATAATTTAATAATGAACTATAGAATTATGGAGAAATATCTGTAATTTTTTAATAAAAATATCATATTTTAATTCTATAAATGATTATAAAAATAAAAAAGAAAAAGGAAAAAAAACGTATGTGTACAAATTAACTCATCTCTCTCCATAACTTACAATTCATTATTAAATTAATTTAATCCTTGAGAGTATATAAGTCATTTTATGTGATTTATATTATCAAAATATTTAACCTAACATAAAGACTAGGGTAGAATAATAAAATGATAAATAAAGTTACCACTATTATATCTTATGAGAATTTGGACCTATTTTAAATTATGAGAAATATTTGACTTAGTTTCTCCAAACAGCAGAAAGTAATCCTATCCTTATTTTCACTAGGAAAATACCAATTACACCCCAGGTTTCTTTACATGGAAACACTGACCCTTTTAATTTAATAAATGACTATTATATCTTTTGATTATAACAATTCAAGTAAATATAAATATAGTAATAAGATAAAAATAATAAATAAATATCATATGATACAAATAAAATATTACAATAAGTACAATTAATAAAATTACAGATATAATGAAAATTATTTTTAATATTAATTTATTATTAGTTTACCTTGACAGATTTTATTAATACTAAAATCTATTAATCAAAAAATTGACTTAAGATTTATACTAATTCAGACATAATTAAAAAAAGATATTGTAAATAAAACAATATAAATTTTATAAATTACTATGAATTTTAAGTATAATTATTTTAATATTATTAATATATCAAATAGATATTATCATTATTAAAAGAATATGATAGAATAATAATGTTAAAATAACTTTTCTAGTATTCAAAATATTATACAAATTTTATCTTATTTTATATATTATATTATTCTTATTTTTATTTATTTTAAAATTTCATTTAAAGTCAATTATTGGGTTGTTATAACCATGGGTATAACAGCAGAGAAAGGGTCTAATGACCATTCATGAAAGGGATATTATCATTTGTATATCCTAATAACCATGGGTATACTCTGTTATCAAAAATACTACAACAGTTTGAGGGTGTATCAATCATCCACCCTAAATTGACAAAAGCTATCTACCGACTACTAAACCGTTAGTTGCCGTTTGAAAGTTAACAGAATTATAGCGAATTGATGATTTTACCCTTGAAAAGTATCATTTGTATACCCTTAAATTCTTTTATTATCACTTGTATACCCTTAAATTATCACTTGTATCATATGAAAAGATCAGTTTACCTCTTTAGCGTTATCCTATTTAAATGGCAAGTAACGGTTTGGTGGACGGCAGATACATTTTGTCAATTTAAGGTAGACGATTGATACACCCTCAAAGTGTTGTAGTATTTTTTATAATAAATCATCTATAAAGTATACGAATAATAATTTCCCTTCATGAAATTAAAAGGATTTGTTTGATCATTTAAGCAAGGGAAATTTACAAAAATAGCCAAAATAATTAAGTGTTTTGCAACTTTAACCCCTCAAAGTTTTTTCTATCATAACTAGCCAAACACCCTATTTTTGGACTACATTACCCTCATCACTTTCATCAAATTTACAAAGGCATGCCATTATTCCCTTTTCAATTCCAGCATTTCCACCACTTTTCTCTTTTCAACTTAACAAACTTCATCACTCAACAAACTCCATAACTCTCAATAAATTAACAAATTTCATCAAACAAACATTACATAATTGAAGATATAATTATCAATTGGAGAGCTTCTTAAGGTTAGTTTATACTCTTACCATAACCTAAACTTTTAATCTATTGATTTTATCATTTGAGTTCGAAATTGAAGTGAGTTTTTTATTGCAAATGTTGTTATTTTTCATTAACAAAACAATGTGACTTGTTAAAGTAATTAGTTTGAGTTGAGAAATGAAAATTAATCATTGAAACCCCTGAAAAATCGAGCAAAACAGAAGCCCAGAACAAGTGAGACAGACACCTGTCTCACATAAAACCAGTAGATTTATGTGAGACAGGCACTTGTCGCACTTGCCTGTCTCACCAAAATATGTGAGACAGGCAAGTGGGACAGGCGCCTGTCGCGCATATAAACCCACTGGTTTTATGTGAGACAGGCGCCTGTCTCACTTGTTACCACTGGTTTTATGTGAGATAGGCAAGTAGGACAGGCGCCTGTCTCACATAAATCTACTGGTTTTATGTGAGACAGGCACCTGTCCCACTGCCTGTCTCACTAAATTTGAGTTATTTTCCGAAAGTAATAACTTGGGCTACATGTATCCGTTTTAGGTGTATAATGCATCGTTTCAAAGCTTACGATGAGACGAAGTAAATCCAAAATTGTATACTTCATTTCATCCACATAAATGTACTACATATTCATTTTTACTAGGTTTTGTAGCGTGAAATCTTATCTCTTTTGTTTTTTTTTTAATTTTTAAGTTTAATGGATTCTGTTGTACTTCAATTATGTTAAGACGGTTGGTGGGAGACGTTATCAGATGGCCGTACGGAGTACGTGAATGTGAAGAATACAACATTTTTAGTTTAGAAAGATTGTACGTTTGAGCAATTTATGGCAAGGGTGTATGAAGTTTTACAGATAAATCCTAATGAATATAGTTTGACGATGAAGATAACTTTGAGATCTAGTAACACAATGTATCGTGCATGTTCACTACCTATGGATATATTTAATGATAAAATGGTTAATGTTGTGCTGCACATGGCCTCTGATGTGGTCAATTATGGATGATTCCCTATATTTGTCACCACATATCCTCGAGTTCCGGCCGAAAATCCTGAGCCACTTGTGGAAAGTGAAACTTCGTTTAGAGCAAACGAATCTGTCCCCAATATTGAGGAAGATGTGTTACCACAACAAATGTCGTTCCAGCAACGTTACTCACCAGTTAACGAAAACAATGACACTATTGATAATAATGGCATTACGTTAGCGGATGTTGAAGATAATGTGTTACCATTAGGGACATCGTTAGGGCAATATTACTCTCCATTTCAGAATAATGAGTTCTGCAGTTATGATGATCTTGGTTATGACACCAACAACACAGAAGCTGATAATGCTTGTGTGCAACCATTCAATAGTGTGCAAGGCATGAACTCCAATACTGAAGTTGATGATAAGGACACTGGTCATTCCGATATTCTTATCAATGATGAGGATGAGCATCAGTATGATATTCCTGTTAACAATAGAGAGAACCGACCTATTCCTCCAATGGCCCGTTCGAGGAGGAGGACAGCAGTTAATCCCTTAGTGAGTCTTGCTCTAGTTTTGCCTTCAAACTTGGTTGCTCCAGACTTAGTTAGAAGCTATAATTCTTCTGACATTGGTGTGGGAAAGTTGTTCGCTGAGAAGAATGAGTTAATACTGGAATTGCGCAAAGTGGCCTTGCGGGAAAAGTTTGATTTCAAGATTGCACGGTCCACAACGACACGCTTTGAGGCTCACTGTTCTTCGGAATCATGTAATTGGCGTCTTCACGCAATGAAAGGTTCAGATGAGCATAATCTTCCTTGGGTAGTGAGAAGAGTTGACAATGATCATACGTGCTCTAATGAGGTTTTGCCTAGTGGCCTCCGTCAAGTTAGGAGTCGGGTTGTTGGCTATCTTATTGCGGATAAATTTATTCAGGATAAACGGATATACACGCCGAATGACATTAGAGCAGACATGCAGCAAGAATACGAGGTCCAGTTAACATATCAGCAAGCATATCGGGCTAAAGAAATCGGTCTTGAAATAGTACGAGGGAACCCTGCAGAGTCATACAACTTACTTCCCAAATACTCTCATGTTTTGACCAAAGCGAATGAGGGCATAGTGACACACCTCCAGCGGGATGGAGATGATAATTTCTTATACTACTTTGTTGCGCTTAGATCTTCCATCAAGGGCTTCACCCAGTACATAAGCCCTGTGATCGCTGTAGATGGCACTCATTTAAAGGGGTTATATCGTGGAAGCATGTTTGTAGCAACATGTCTGGATGGTAATAATCAACTGTATCCGTTAGTTATTGGGGTCATGGATTCAGAAAACAATGATGCTTGGGAATGGTTTATGACGAAGTTACACGGAGTGATTGGCGATAGGCCAGAGTTAGTATTTATCCCTGATCGATGCACTGCCATCAAGAGAGCCGTTTTAAAAGCATTTCACACTGCTGGTTATGGAGTTTGTTTTTAACATGTCAAAGGCAACATTAAGTCTAAATTCAGGATGTCCAAAGCTATTTGGGATCAATTCGAGCCAGCCTTTATTAATACAGCAAAGGCATACGGACGCGAAAAATTTAAAAGACAACTTGAATGGTTGTGGATGCTCCACTCGGGCGCGACTGATTATTTAGAGAATAATGTGGGCACGTGTAATTGGGCAAGGCCTGAATTTGAAGGTAGGAGATACAGCATACTTACCACCAACATTGCAGAAAGCGTGAATTCTTTAATAAAGGAACCGCGAAAATTTCCTGTTACTCATCTTGTTGATCACTTTAGAAAAACATTACAGCAATGGTTTTATGATAGGAAAATTGTGGCTGAATCGATGAGCACTCGTCTAACGACATAGGCAGATGAGATAGTCTGTGAAAGGAGAATTTTGGCCGAAAGAATGACCGTTCGGCCGATGTCTCAACATCGATTTCATGTTTTGGGTGGTGGTATGAAGGAAGGGATAGTTGACATTCGTGAAAGAACTTGCTCCTATAGAGTATTCCAACTCGATCAGCTTGTTTGTGCACATGCAATTGCTGCTTATCTGATCGTCCGTGTGGATTCCATAAGTCTTTGCTCTGATTATTACTCTAAAGATTCATTGGTCATGGCATATGCAGAACCAGCAGAGCCGGTTGGGGACATAACAGATTGGGACATTCCAGAAGAAATCCAAGAAATCAGAGTTAACCCACCGATTGAAGCACCATCACCTGGTCATCGTCCAGAGTTAAGAATTCCTTCTATCGATGAGGATGTTAACTGAAGAACTGTGAGATGCGGTCGATGCAACCAACCAGGTCATAACCGCAAGAGATGTAAAAATCCCATTGTGTCGAATCCAAACTGACTGTGTCATTGTAACTAATTATGGATTCTGAACTCTTATTATAATTTATATTACAATTATATGTAATGAGATATATTATGTTATGTTCATTTGCATAATGAGTACTAAAGTAGATCAATAATTACTTATAGCTAAATATATGAATATATCAAAAGTTTATGTCTATTAGAAAAACAATCTACATCCATACATCAAGTCTAAATACAATACAATAAATTACAAGGCAATATCGCCCGTGAATATATCTACAGCAATTTTCTTCCTGAAGTAATGCCCGTGGCTACTATCAAAATCAAGTTTTAGCCCGAACATCAAATACATTGTAAACATCAACATAAATATACCGCAATCACCACTTCCAGGTTCTTGTTGGGGCACATCCTTAACGATTCTTACTTTCCAAGGGTTGGCACTCTGCAGCTCAGGTCGAATGTTGTAGAATCCAACATCTTGAAGCCATTGAGGGAAGACGACCTGAAGAGGTTTGAATTTACGCAAATATGTTTTGTCCTCGCGAAAGGTAACCAACGAGTCGTAAATCCGCATCCTCCTCGCGCAAAGGTCTGCTCGAGCTAGTACCCAATGATCGCCGCCCAAATTCACAGGGATGAATATCTACATAAATAAATTGCTAAATTAGTATATTTTATACACAATTACCATAAGATTGAGTGACAATTCTTACCATATCGATGTAAGTAAATGGTTAGGACATGAGATCTTCCCGCCCATCCATATAGCTGTTCAAGTTGCTGCCATATTGTAATGGATAAACATCACAACTACCATTGTTCCATAATTGCTTTAGGAACACCTATTACACGATGAGTAGAAAATTAATAACATTTCGAGATATTTAAAACATCGAAATTATAGTTAATGATTATAGAGTTCGTAAACATGCCCAAAAGTATATATCTATATGCGTCAAGCTGCGGTAGTGCATTTGGAAACCGCCGTTGCTTCTCGCTGATCAAGCGGTAATACGTGTGAATATGCTGTGAAGGGATTAAACTAAATAAATTTATATCATTATCCATGCCAGCGGAAATATTGTTGTTTATTGTAATGTACTGACCATTAAACACACTTACCTTATCACCAAGCCACCCCATCGAAGCATTGCCCATGAGTATTTCAAAGAAATTTCGAGATTGTTGGACGGGCCGATCCACGGAAATGTTGCCGGCAAACCACTGATCAAACTCCTCACATAGCCTTGAGTCTTCTAGTCCCCTGAGCTGATTCATATCCATACTCGATCTTTCATCAATTTCATAGTCCGTAATGTTGAGTGCGGGTAGAGGCCTGACATTCCTAACTCTCTTGAAATGAGGAATGAAGTAAGGACTACCAAATATATACGACGGTCGGTACGGACGCCCAAACTTACTAACGCCAGGAGGTACCTCCGTGAATATCTGTACACTGTCATCACTTATGTCCCCATATAGATTGTACAAGAACATGGGGGTGTGCTCGTCGTCATTACCAGCATCAGTATGCGTACCATAGCCAGCATCAACGTTCGGACCATAGCCATTTGGGGCCTGTTGTTTCGAGGAGATGAACATATTAACATAATTTCGGGTTTGAAATCATAATAGCATAACAAAAGCATATGAAACTTGTTCACCGTGTGCGAGGGGCCAAACGGAGAATCACCATACGCGCCCTTTGAAGCACCCGCGCCAAACGAAGCCATAAACCCCATGACCGCTGCTCTATATTGTTGTGCTTCTTTGTGTTCTGCCATAAGTTATGTCCTCAGTTCATTAATGGAACTGTGTCCAGTCTGAAGTTCCGACCTCAACTCATGAATGGAAAACTCTATTTTATCTAGTCGTTGAACGAAATAATCATTGCGGAACTTAGTCCTTGCCTATTATTACAAAATAAAAAAGTAATGACAAAATGCCGGAATTAGGTATATGTGCATTGTAAATGTTTAGACGACAGAAGTTACCTCCAGCTCATTTCTGTGTTCTTAATCGTGTGCGGATTCATAATGGTCGTTGGCAGCACCGTCATCCTCAACAGGACTCTGCTGCAGTCCTATTGGGTTCGTGGTGTCAGGATCCACCTCGTTTGGCCCTGTTATGGATGGCGCGTTGATTGAAGGCTGGTGCTGCACCAAGTAAAACAGAAAACGGTAAATACAAAAAAAAAACATATAAATTACTTTGCATCCGGTTTTCAATGATATTGTAGAGGATACCCATATTACGGACCCAACTTGGCAAATATGGCACGTAATCCTCGACACTCTTCCAATAATTTGTGGCTTTCTCCTTTGCATCCGATTTGAGGGTTTGGAAAATAATGCCATCCTGTCGTATAGATTACCAAATTTTCAATTAGTATAACCATATATTATGTAACAGTTATATACAGACATACATATAAATGACTTACAAGACGATCGTTGAGGTATGAATAGACTTCGCCAAAGTTTATATTTGAAGAAGCCACGGGCTTCCATCGCACGATCCGAGGACCCTTCCTCTTAATTTTCACCATCCACTGTAATGGTAGTCCTCCAATCGCTTCAAAAATCCATGCCTTCAACAAGGAAAGATATGAAGTAAAAAAACGTGTCATTAAATATTTATTATAACAAAACTAAGTTATAAAAAAAATTCTTCACTCACATGCACTGTAGACGTAAAGCCGTAAAAATTGTATTTCTCAATCTATGCAAGGGATTTTCTACGCTTGCCCTCTTAAATTTATTGGCTTTGTCGTTCAATGCATTATCAATGCTTTTATATATTGTTTCCCATGACAAACGACCCCACAGAATACTTCGAAAGTGATTTATGTCATCTACCTCATTAAACAAATTGAAATTGATTTGACAATGATCTTTTCTTCCGTGTAGTACTCTATCAGCAAAGTAAAACATGACGATTTTTAGCGCATCAGTGTCATCCATAGTCTTGAAGTCTAAGTTCATAAATCTTTCCTCGAACTGGCCAAGATTTATATCGCGATTCCTGCCTCTAACGTACTTATTAAGTAACCTATGCATTGTTTTATGCTTCGTCAGGAATACATTTTTGCCATAGCAAAGTCCCGTTACTAGGCACCACTCTCCAATTGATAGCCGTATCAAATGGTCGCCAACTTGAAACCATAACTCATCTTTGTCATTTCCATCGCCATGGGACACTTGCAGAAGCAATATATTGTGCACAATTACGCCACTGAACGGATAGCTCCGGCACTGTAGGAAATGCCCAAATATATTGTCTTTGAACAGTTTCAACTGTTGCCTTGTTAATTTTTCCCGGATGGCATTAACAACGACATCTAATTTGCACATACTCGTGATACGCCCGGGGAAGTGATCAACGTAAGGTATCTTTATTATTCCCTGTTCTTTCATCGGTCCAGGCAATGCTATTTTTGATTTGTCCATTTATCTGGTACAAGTTAAAAGTATTACATGTTAAAAAATTATGAACAAAAGAAAAAAAAATAAAGGCAACACCACGCACTGTCTCTTGGTGCGACAGGCGCGCGAGGGAAGCCAAGAGCGTGCGAGGCAGCTGCGTGCCAACCTGCGCGCGCGAGCTGCGTGCCAGCCTGCGCCCAATTTGCGAGCGCTTGGCTTCCCTCGCTCGGTCCTGCGCGCAACTCGCGCACGCGATGCCGTACCTGTCGCACGCGAGATGCTCGCGGCACGCTCATCCCGCGCGCACGAGATGGGCATGCCGCGCGCATCTCGCATGCGACAGGCGCCATGTCGCGCGCGAGATGCGCACGCCGCGCGCATCTCGCGTGCGATAGCCGCAGCGTCACGCGCATCTCGCGTGCGACAGCCGCGGCCTCGCGCGTGAGATGCGTGCCTTCACTTCTCCTTCCCCTTCCCTTTCTCTTCTCTTTCTCTTCCCTTCCATTTCCCACATGCATCTCACCCACCACCGCCATTAAACACCACCAACAACAAGAACGACAATAACAACTCACCTAGGGTTTTCAATTTTTTTCTTTGATTTTGGAGATCTATGAAGATTTTCAACGTGATTTAGCTTCTTTCAGCCACCGACAACTTCCTCCGCTGCCGATCTACGCCGCCGCCGACGATCTATACAACTTCCGGTGATGAGATTTTGGTGAGAGGGGGAGGAATTTGCTTGAGGGAAACATGAGAATGAGGAGGGCAATTTCGTCCACAATTTGGTGATTTGGCTAATGTTGAAAGAAAAAACTTTGAGGGGTTAAAGTTGAAAAATACCTAATTTTTTTGGCTTTTTTTGTAAATTTCCCTTTAAGCAAGCATGTAGGTGGCCTTTCCCCCTTTTACCATGAAAAAGTCTCAAGAGTCTTCGTTTAAACTCTTTAGGATTATGGAAGTCAATTGAAGTGATTTTCATAATGAGTAATATAAAAAAGTCAGGGACAAAGTGAAATATGAAACAAAATTTATGTTGCATGAAAAACCTAATGCTTTATGTGCAGCCACCACCGCAATGCTACGAACACACCATTGAAAAACTACTAGGATTAGTTCTTCATTAGTAGTATGAATTCATTAATATTCACGAAAATTATCTTATGGATTAATATGACCCCCCCCCCCCAAAAAAAAGAAAAAAATAACGTCCAGTTAGAATTTTAAAATTGCATAGAGTGCAATGGAACCAAACTTTATGAATATGAAATTTAATACTATATGTACTAATTAAATAATTAAGCAGAAAACATAATCTGGGAAATTCGAATAAGGTGATTAATTTATACACTGATGATTTATCAACCCAGATGCTCTGTCCTTGTAACCTATGTGAAAAAAAAAAAAAGAGAGAGGTGGTTAAAAAATAAAATAAATAAAAGAAGAAGCTAGAAAGGGGGGAGCATGTTCACACGTGAGAGAGGAAGCTATCAAAACCGACCCGAAACCCGACCCAAACCTACGAACCCGACCCGGATATATATCCGATTTCCGGTCACCTCACCGGCCGAGGAAGATACCAATCTGAAGCTTGAAGACCGGTCGTCGTATCCCAGCCATCACTGTCGCCGATTAACAGCCAGAATTCTGTCTTTTTAGTTCGATAAGCCGCGGTAAAACCCACCCTTTCTTGCCGTCGCTTCCGTCGGTTTTTGGTGACGCCCCCGCCTGGATCTTGATCCTGAACTCACTCTCATCATTTTCCAACCAACCCCACCATCTGAAACTACTTTTTGGCCGCGAACGATCGCCGGAAAGCTTGCAGCTTCTCGATCTGCCGCTGTTGCCGTGCGTGGGAGCTCACCGTCGGCACTATTAGACTCAGCGTGGTTGGAACTATCAGACCCGAGCTTCTCGGCCACCGTTGAATTACCGGTCACCGTTGACCGGCGAGGGCAATTAGGTAATTTCACATTTTGAGGTCAATTTTGTAATTTCGGTTCTGGAATTGTGGATTGGTTGTAATTATGATTCCGAGGGTAATTTAGTGATTTATAATTTTGGAGTATTTTAATAATTTACGGATGCAAGTATATTTTGGTAATTTTATTGCCGTGGAGTTGTAAATTATAGATAAATGTTCGTTTTGACTTTATTGCATAAATTTAGCTCTAATTCCGATTTACGAAAAATTATTATATCGCTTCCTTGATTTAGAAGGATTTGCGAGCGAGAACCAATCTGGAGACATGAACGATAACTGAGTCTGAACATTGTTTCTGTGAGTGAAATATACAAAACTTATTTTCATAGTTTATTATGATAGTAATACATGTTTGTTAAACAGTGTTATTTTCAGGGACCTTCCCTGAGGCTTAGTGTATTTACAGTCAGATAGAAAGTATACATGTAATTACAGGGACCTCCCCCGACGTTAATACAAAAATACGTATAATGCTATTATAAAGGGTAAATACGTAAAAGTAAATTCAAAATTTAAACAAAAACAAAATTCAAACAAAACTTGCTTGGATTTTCGAGAACTAAAGACATAAACTCCCTATTACCCAGTGACTATCGTTATCCAACAAACAAATGAAAATAAATTTTTTCGGAAAACGCACTCCACTTCAAAAACACAACTTACACAAATCGTTGGAGAGCTTACACAACAAAACCCAATTTCATTTTCATCGTTGGAGAGCTTACAAAACAAAACCCAATTTCATTTTCATCGTTGGAGAAGAAGTAATCACTGATCTGTTTGCATCTAATGCACGAGATGACATCGTGCGGTGGTCTAACGCTTCCACAAAGTGAGCATCACCGACGGCCAATGTCTGTTGCGACTGGAATTGGATCGCAAAAGACATTAGTCTTCGAAATATAGCTTGCTTCATTGAATCAGTGGCTTACGATTTTGTTGATTAAACATAACAATGGGTCTATTTCAATTAATGAATATTTTGCTGGATGTTGTTTTTATTTAGGGTTGTTGGTGTTGAGTAGAAAAAATAGTTGGGTAATGACTGATAATAGCTATTGCGTAATGACCTAAGAGCTTCGTAAGTAGTACAGAAGTATAAATGATGAGTTTCAGTTTGCTTTGTAATGTGATTGCTCAGTTTGGGGCCAACTACAGCTTCTTTCGAGGCTCAAGTCTTGCTTCGTTTTCAAACATGAGTTCCAATGATCTGATCTGTTCATCACTGAACCTCTTCTTATTCTTGCACTTCTTCTTTCTTGTTGTCGTCGTTGTTGTGATCTTGTTGTAGCTGTATGGCTCAGCCGCCAGAGAATATTTGCCCCCATCTAACATCTTTAGTTGGAATTTAGGCTGGTGACTAGATAATTTTGTATATTCTAATTTCAAAACAAATTCATTCAAAGAGGGGGCTGTGTTCTGGGGGGATATTTAAGCTGTGTCAAGTGCTTTGTGTCATGTATTAAGTTTATTTGCTTATTGTCTACATATCACGGTTTTGTTTCCAAGACTGACAGGGGTTGGGTTTCTCACTTCTCCATTTATATCCAACCTGGCCCATCCTTCACAATTTTTTTATTAATTAATTATGCATATAATTTTTTTATCCATTGGGTATTTGGTGTGAATTCTATTATCCATCGATTTATTCTGTAAATAAAGATATATTTTGACGGTAAAGGTATTTTTAGAATTTCAACAGTCAACTAACAGTCCACTTAACGGAGTACTAACGTCAAGGGAGGTCTCTGTAATTATGTGAATACTTTCTATTAGATTGTTAATACTCTAAACCTCAGGAGAGGTCCCTAAAACTAACCCTTGTTAAACAAGCAATTTAAATACTTGGATTTAATGATTTTCTCAAAATAGATTTTATTTCGCATATTGAATTTTTATTAAAAAAGTGTTTGGTTAATAGTTTTCGGTGTTGATTTTGAATAAAACCAAATAGTATAAGATAAGCGGATTCAAATGTATTAATGAAAGGAAAAATATGATTTAAAGTATGGTTAAATGGTATATGAATGTGTATAAAGATTGTTTTAAAATTATTGGATAGTACCCTTTCCCGGTTATATTGATATAGATATAATGAGTCCTTTGGGGACCATATGAACACACGTGGAGGTTTTGGCCGTGTGGTTGGACGTTTCTTCTTTTTGGGGCATATGCATGTGATATGATGGATGATAATAATGATACATATATAGATGAGATACAGGCCTTTGGGGCCTGTCTGGATACACATAGAGGCGTTGGGCCGTATACTTAGGCGTTTTGTCCTTTGGGAACTAGATTATGTATGCACATATATAATGAGATATATGACAAGATAAGAGATGACACTTTCTTGTCTATATAGCTCTGGGGCATAACGGTACTTAGATAGTACATCATTACCCGTCCGTTGAGGTCTGAATACAACGAGGTTATTCTCCTAAGTACTTGTTTAGTGATGATTTCATATTTGTGTATTTTATATGATATTGTGATATGATTTCTATGGTTAATACGTACGATATTATATATGCTCTTTAAGATTAGTAATCTGATTTAAATGTTAAATGATTTATTAATGGTTTCTCGCATATGGTTTGATTAAATCGTGTTTGGAAATGATATGATTATTTCTTTTAAAGTAAAAATATATCTTCAAAACTTATTATTCACTCAATGAACTCATTGAGTTTTATACTCATCCCGTTTTATTATATTTTCTCCCCTAACACGAGGTTGTAGGTACACCAAATCGACCCAGCAATTGTAAATATTTTAAAATTTTGGCCAACGTGATGGTGTTAGAAAATATAGATGATTTTGTTAGGACATCCTGATCATCTTATTTTTTGGGATTATATAATTTTGTTGTATTATTCTTTTGGGATTGAGAATAAACTAATGTATATTAATATTAGTTATAATATAATTTTTTGATATTCTGGAGGTATCTTGAGTAAAATTCAGTATTTTTGTTGAGGGTGTTGATTATTGGAGTTCGTTGTATTATGAATTATTTTGGGAGTGCTTATTTTATATATTTGTGGACTGGGAGTGTTATATTTATAAAGGGGACTTTATTGAATTTTTGGTAAAATCTTTACTAATTAAATTATTATCTATTCAGTTTTAATGAGATTGGATAGACTTGTCTTGAGAGTTCTGGGCGGGTCGTTTCAGTCCTCCTTTGTTTCTTCCCCGTTGTTTTATCACCAGGCGTAGCAGGAGCTGCAAGATACGGAGGAACAAATGGATCTGTCATCGTGTTGACAAACTGGAGGCTTGTGCAGCGGCCACATTGAAATACTGCTACATAGGACACTCACCTGCATTTGTGTGTGCATGTATGTATACATATGTGTGTGCGTATGGAAATTATCAGGCACGGTTCCCTAATTTTTTTTTCATTTTTTCATTTTTTTTCATTAACGTTACTAAGTCACATTACTTAATTATTCTCTCGTGTGTGAACAATGAATATATTAAATCATATAGCTTAATAATATGTTCGTATGAAAAAATGAAAGTGCCCACACTTAATTTATATATATTATATTTTTAAAAAGCAACGTACGCATGTAACTGCAAATAATTTTAACAAGAGATGAAATAATATATGTGCTTAAAGCAATAATAATTTTTAATTACTATAAATTATTAATTAATATATAATATAATTACGAATGATGTAGCTAAAAGGACATAGCACATATAAGCATCTTCTTTCAGGAGATCAAGCAAATGGTTCAGTTCAGACATTTTTTTGAGAGAAAAGAAGAGAGAGTGACGAGAGATAAAAGATGAAGGATGTTTTTGCACTCATTGAAGGGGATACTCATATATAGTAGATATTGGTGTGTGAATACAAATTAAAAGGACACGGCTCTTTCAGTTTTGTTAATTTCATTTCATATCAATCGGCACATTAATTGCTTATCACTTCTTGTTTAATTTTGGTGTAGTTGAAGGGAATCGGTATTTAAGATCTCATGGTTCAGTCAGTTCAGACATGTTAATTTTTTTTTCATTTCATTTGATATGCAGGCGTGAGTAGATTTCCATTTTTGCGTTAATTTCTCTCTCTTAAAATTTCGTTTCTTCTCCCTTTACTTTCTGTTTCTTTTCCTTTTTCTCACACACGTTTCCTCTCGTCTCCTGGGTACCGTTTTAAAATTGCTTTCCTTCTTCTTCTTAATGCGTGCTCTCCAGCTGTGTTTACCTCAGATGAAGATTTAGTACTGAACTTAATTCTTACTAAATACTAAATCAGTGGCTGTTTGGTAAGAAAAATAAAAAATAAAATAAAAAATAGAGTTGAGTATAAATCAGCTTAGCATTAGATCTAAATCGCTCTGTCAAATAAAATAGAAGTTAAAATTTATTAGGTCCCACCACGATGATGCCATACAAATGAAAACCCCACGCATATCGAAGTTAAAATCTTAACTGATTATAATACATTTGTATAACTAATGTGGCGGCCGAACTCAAATATTTGACCAGCCACCGCACATACATATCACCGATAGCTGCTCAGAGACCCTAACATTCGAAACCATAAAATCAGGACTAGAGTGCTAAATCAGGTGAACATAGAGAGCCTTATCAGCCCCTCAAAATAGTCGAGAAGGTAACACAACCAAGCAAAAATAAAGGAAAAAATACAAAGACAAGTGGACAACTAATGAAAGCGGAAAAATAAAAAAGAAAGAAAGAAAGAAATCCATTAGCATCATTAGATATTCAACAACTCAGCTCTGAAGGGCGTGTGATCCAACTAAGTAAACTCTTAGTAGTCCACAAATAATGATGTTGGATGGTTGCATGTTGCGAGTAAGGTATCTTTTGGACGGTATAACTTGATTTACATGTGTCCGTTATGAGCATATAATATACCGTTTCAAAGCTCGCAATTCGATGTACCAAAAAAAAAAATTCTAGTGCCATTTTGGGTTATGCTTGAGCTGAGATTTTATTTCTTTTCTAGTTATTTTTCAGTTTTAAGATTTTTTTCCTTTTTTTTTTTAATTCTTTTGGGATTTTTATCTTTTTTTTTTAGAAATTGGACTTGGATACCATTTGTTTCAGATTTCTTATTTTGATTAGGAGAATTTAAGTATCATATCATATTTCAAATTTTCTTATTTTGGTAAATTCGCAATATTTAAGCTTGTTATAAATGGAACTCAAAACACTAGTTTATTCATTCAGACTTATTCAATAAAATTATAATTATTCAGAAACTTAGTTTCTTCCATCAACAAACCCTTTAACATTTCCATTTCGTCGAATAAATTAGCAATACAATATGCAACACCATTGGCGTCACAATGAAAACAAAGCATTCATGCCTGGCTTAAAACTGTCCTAGAAATTAATTGAATATGTTTATCGTTTCATTTGCCAATTTTTGGAACTTTTGGATAATGACATTTATACATATATTAAGATGAATATTTTTTTTTTCTTTCCCTTTGCCGGTCACGATGACAAGTCCATGGATTGGTTACACCATGCATTTAATTAGTATATATATGCATGATTTATTGAATGTGCCCAAAAGTACATCTAACCATTAAACAGTCTCAAGCGTTTCACAGTACATGATCTGTGCCCATTCAATGAAAGAGAACAACAAATTGAACTGACAGTTTTAAAATGAAAATAAGTTATATATTATCTTAAATTAATTAAGTTTGTAGTCAAACTCACGTTGCATACCGGTATTTTTTTCAATGGTGTGTTTGCCGCATGATGGTGGCTAGCTGCACATAAAGCATTAGGTTTTTAATATTCCTTTTTATTAACTACTAATTATGTGAGTATATTCATTTAGATAAAAGATCACATCACGAAAGAATCATCATCTATTGCATGCAATTAGAAAGTAACTCACAATTAATTCTTGTTCTTTCATGACATGACTCAATCTCTTTACATTATTGTAAACGCTGTCTCTCACGGTTACAACTTACAACCATCCTTATTATGTTGCATACCAAAAACATTATTTAGACCAAAACAAGAAAGGATCTCTGAATCTAGTTTCCATTTCCAATATGGAAAATATATGACAAAACTTAATTAAGGCGAAAGGAGGGACCAATAAAAATAGATCAATTAGCTAAATGACTGTCCAATGGATCGATCCTATAGAAATTTAATGCATTAATTTGATGTCACATACAATATAACAACTAATAATTACGTATGGGATAATAAAAATTAAAATGCAAATAAAAATAAAACAACTAACACATTGATATCCTATGTGGATCTCTCACTCTGGAAACACTATATGAATGCAAAAACTGAGTAATAAATTTAATTAATTACTTTTCCACGTTCATGTTTGTAATTAGCCTTGAAATCACACCATAAAAGAGTCATTTAAACAAAATATTCAAATAATTTAATCAAAATCTAAACACATATGCACGTAAATACTTAAACTAATTAACTTGAGTGAGCAAACTGACCAATAGAAAAGCAAGGGATGCGGGTCGGTTGCTGATGGAAAAAAAAAAATTTGGCATGGGTGGCGGTGAGGTTGGGTGTTGTTCACAAAATGGTTGGTGTTTAAAAGAACATATTAAAACTGTTGATGACATGAATTGAGTTGAACTGGCTAGCTGTAAGAAGTGGTAACTACAGATCTGATGAGTGGAAATGTGAGGAGTCATCAATTAATTTTTTACAATATTGATACATGTACAGAAATTATGTCTATTGAAACTGCAAAATTAACATTTTCTGTTAAAATTAATTTAAAATCGGGCGGTGATACCAAGTCTTTTTATTGTTAAATTGGGCAACAATCCATTGCTTAATCATTGCCCAGCCAAAAATAAGTTTCTGTATATTCGATTTAATGATATCTTAGTACCTATATGGTTTTTGAACTTTTGAAGCTTGTTTTTCGACGTATTTTTAGTTTATTTATTTTTATTGGTGATGTATAACTTAGAAGAGTTGGTGGCTTATTGTGTAGGTTACATCACCTCAAAGACTATTTTGTATTTGTTTCTTTCTTTTTGTTTCTTTTTTATTTTCTTAAATTAGTGTATTATTATTATCAACTATTGTTACAATCAGGATCAGGCACAATGCGCTACTCGAAGTCTAAATAACCATACATACAAATATAAGGATAGCCTAGTAGATATTAGTGATAGCTATGGGGAGGGTTCGGGATGGGGATCATGATCTCTTAACCTGAACCCGATTTATAAGCAATCCTCAAATTCGCCCCATATTCGAAAAATTTTTAATTGGGGATAGTTTGGGTATATCCCAAAAAAATTCCGAATTGAATGGGGATTAAAACAGGAACCCATCCCCATTTAATTTTTAATTACAAAATAAAGAATACTTTTTTTAAATGAATAATTTTTTAATATTCGGGTTTTTTTTTCAAAAAATTTATAATTTTGAACACAAATTTAAAAATAAAATTATAAATGATCACATTATAACAACCTCCAAATAAATGAAAACATAATAATTCTAAGTTTCAACATAATTACAAATAATCAAATTTTACAAGACAAATCAAAATAATGTTGAGCCTTCAACATAAACATGTAGTAGCTTCTCCATAACCATCACCATTGATGCGCATGCTAAGATTCTTTATAAACCTATAACAAGATAAACAAAAAATAAAAAAATAAAAACATGTTTTAACAATTTCAAATAAATACTTGACAAAATAATATAAATTAAAATTATTTACCTCTACAGCCTCTACATCTATTTCAATCTCTGGTTCCTCATCAAGAATTTTGGCATAGGCCGGAGAGGTAGATGCCACAGCTAATTAAAAAAAAAGAAATAAAAACCAAAATCAAGTTAGTTATTAATTAAATGAAATAAATAAAAAGATAAAAATGTAAATGTAAATCATATACCTCCACAAAGAGTACGTAGAAATGATCGTGCAACATAAATGATTGTACAAGGGCTTTCTTTGCCGTAGCTTTCTTTGTCGGTGGGGATTCAGTGGCGTCCATTTCCCTTTTCACTTAACATCTCTTCAAATGATCATGCAAGTGTTTTGTTCCATCAGTACTCCTTGCTACCAATGCATTATTGCAATAAATGCACACAACCTTATCAATCCCATTATTTTTTTTTCTCAAAATGCTCCTGCACGATTGACCTAAACCTTCTTCTACGTCGCAACATACCATGTATAACACTAGCGGCTGAATCACCTTGAGAGTGATTGCCATCATTATCCATTAAGTGCGGTGTGGACAAAGAACCCAACGTATTGAATGTTGAACCTACAATCAATAATCTTATTCTTTATTGAATCTATAGACAAATATGTAAATAGAAATATCATCACATCCCCAGAAATAGAAAAATAGAAAGCACACATGCAGCTGCATCAAAATTAAAAATTAAAAAAAAAAGTACAGACTTTAAAACAAACTATATATTAGGACAGGTCAAAATGTTAACAATTACATAGAAATGGACTATATTCAATTATGACTTTTAATGTTTTCAAGCCAAAATTATATATTCACTGCAGTGTCGTAATCATTCGTATTGCATATAGTGCAAAGTACGTTATGTGCTCTGCAAATGGATGAATAACAGCTACGTGCATGCCACCCAATTGAAAGTTTGAAACAATTACCATAATTACTATTTTTTTATTTATAAAGGTGTAAGTGGTTATATATTTTTATGAATATTAATGAAAAATTAACTTTTAGTTATCTTGTCAGCCATGGACATCACCCATAAACTCTTATAAAACAAGGACTTTTTAATACTATTCCGATTAATATAACCAGCCATCTAATTTTGATAACCATGGTTTGCCGTTTAAATGAAAAATCCATTTAAACAAATCACAAATTAAAATTTTAACGCCAAATTCAGATTGCCATTTAACTGAAACGCAGAATTCTTTAATCACATTGTAGTCAACTAGTCATCACAACTCAGCTTAACTCTGCTCTACCACATTCACTCCCTCTAAATTCCATATAAACCAGCAGAATCCACTAAATTTGACCTAAAATATAAGTTCAACAAATACCAATACCACGAAAACATAAAAATAATCAATAAGTAGTCAACAAACACAATCACATTGGTAAAAATCCTTAAATTTCAATCAGAAGCTTCTAAGCACAACACCTTCAAAAGTCAAATTCATGAATTTTTAAGCAGAAAAACTAGCAATTCTATAAAGCTAAAGTGGAAAAGTAACAAATATCCAGAAACATTTAACCAACAAAATCAACCAAAATTTTCTAAAATTCAAATAAAACTCACCAATAGAAGGGCAATAACAGGCAATCTATTACACTAGCCGCATGATGTGAAGACTTGAAGAAATAAACCCCCTTTGTTTTTGGCACAAGTCTGCAATTACAAGCAAATTAAAATTATTGATACAACCAAGCAAGGGAATCAGATCCGATACCATGCCCACTTCAAAAATCAATATTATCAGCTCAAAATTCTGCGTAATAAAGCAATCGGCCATTTATTAATGAAATTCTAGCCAAAAATAAAATAAAATAAGTAAAACTAAAAAATGTACCTTTTACAAATTAGAGAGTGATCAAGCAAGGAGTAGCAGAAATACATTATTAATAATTATTATTTATATTAATTAATAGAAATAATTATATCAATTAATTAATGATAATATATGAATTAATTATAATAATTATATTAATACTTATTATTATAATAGTATAGTAATTAATTAATTATAATAATAATAATGTATTAATTATTGTGATTATTTATTCAAAAATTATAATTATTAATAATTATTGTTAATAATGTATGAATATATTAATTAATATAATATAATAACTAATTAATTATAATTATATATTTGACTTTTTTATTTTAGATATTTTATTTTTATTTAAAAGAGGGGTATTTTAGGAATATTTGAATGTTAATGGGGGCAAAATGGGAACTCCAAAGAATAAGAGATTGATTCCCACCTCCCTATGAGAATCAATCTCTCATTCCCCATTCCCAAATAGTGGTGGGGCTCACTATTCTGATTTTGATTCCTGTTTCATTTTTGTGAAGTAAACATCGTCAATCATTCCGATTTCAGATTTTGATTCTCCAATCCGAAAAATAAACGCACCATAAATTATCAGGGCATTGGTGGTTAATTTTGAAAGCCAACAAAGTGGTGTTACTTTTCTTAAGGAATAGGGACTATAGGGATTTCTCAAATACTTTGGAGCATAGATCTCCACATGTTCCTTGAATAACAAGAACTCTTTTGACTACAAGAATATCTACGCTTGAAGAGAGTGGGAACCACCAAGGTGACCCACGATATACTAGGTTTTCGGGTCTCTCTCTCTCTCTCTCTCTCTCTCTCTCTGAAAGTAACTCAAGTTGTCTCTTAGTATTGATGTGAGAGGGCCTCCACTAATTCACACTATGGACCAACAGGCTTTCTTTGACTCAGCAGCCCCCTCTTCAAGCAAGCCCAAACGATTACCTGTCCATAAGAGGGACATTAGCTTAAGAGTCGAGCTATTGGCACCCCTGCATTATTCTTACAAAATCCCCCTTTAAATAAAATTACAATTAAAAACAATTGAAAATTAAACACATATAAATTTTTTTCCAACAAATTACTTAATTCATAATCAATCCTTTAAAAAAAATTATATATGTTACTTCCTATCTAACTAAAATAAATTATACAAATTTAGGATAATCTAGTCTTCTCTTTTGATTCCTTATTGATTAAATATTTTTATACTTCAAATTACTTTGAAATTATAATTTGAAATATGTGTTATTTCAGCCAATGATTAACACTAAAAAACTTATTACCCATATCACTTTTTTTAATTTGTGTGTAGGGTAATAATAAAATTGAAAAAAATAGTACAATAATACTTTGAGTTTTATCAGTAAACAAATCAAATGAAAATTGAGAACTTAGAAAAGTGTTTATAAAAAAAGGGGCATTTTCGAAAATAAAATGAATATAACTAAAAAGTGATTTTATGAGGAGATTAGAGGGGTGTCAATAGTCCAACTATTAGCTTAAACATTGGTCCAGGGTAAAAGCTAGTTTAGTCCCCATATTATAAGGTTAGTGCCTATTTAGTCCCTATATTTTTAAAAATACCTCAAAACGTCCCTATTGTTAAATATTGACACTTTTGCCATTATTTTTTATTCTTTTTAGCTTGATTTTATAATATTATACTCTTACAGTAGCGTTTCTTTTTAGATATTAATAAAAAGTTAGATTATCAAATTAAACCCAAAAGTAAAATAAAATAAAATAAGATATATATTAATTTTTCTTGAAACTCATGTGTGTCCAAAAAAATTAATTTTGTAAAAAATTAAATTATCAATTATTTTAGAAAAATTAATATTTTAACTCCTGAGCAGAGTGTTCCACAAAAATTAATATATATATTTTTTGTTTTTATTTTATTTTTTGGTGTTAAGCTGGTAATTTAAGTTTTTCTTTCTAATAATGTCTAAAAAATGTTATTGTAATAGAGTAATATTGTAAAAATAAGTCAAAAATGAATGACAAGAGTGTCAATAATTTAATAGTATGGATGTTTTGAGATATTTTAAAAAATATAAGGACTAAACGGACACTAACTTCAAAATATAGAGACTAAACGAGCTTTTAGCCCATTGGTCCAAGAATACTATTGGGCGTGAATGATCTAATGAGATTATCAAAATATAAATAGCAGTAACTCACATGTTGTTCTTTGCAATTTGAAAGCACATTTTGGATGATCATTCCTGATATGCATTCTCCATTTGAATAAAACGAAAGATTTGAGTAAAGAAATAATTATTAGCTGAATTCATAAATACATAATTGATCGGTCAATTATCTAATGTATACTCATAAATCCCACGTAGTAAATCACATTATCTAAGGCTATGAAATTTTTAATGAATACAATGTTGTTAATTTTATAATTGATTCCTTAGCCCTATCAGATAAATTTTTGATATATTTACAAATTATAATGCAGCAAACAATCCAATTTTATTCACCACGTAATTGGCAATGTGGTGAATGTTGTTTGAGGCTCATATAGGTTTTCTTCTCTAACTCTTTACACCAAAGACTCTTGTACTCAAGACAAGTTGCCAACATTTTTCACATTTTTTGTATCCTCACAAGTAGTGTGGTGTATATATATATATTCTAATAAATGTGATTCTACTAATAAATTCTCACCTTTATCAATGTCCTCATCAATTTTTAATTTTCTGTGTAAGCTTAAACAATAAACTTTTTTTCTTATTATTTTTTCACATATCACCTTTAAAAAAAAAATTACAGATTGGCAATTTTGTCCACTTTTAACTATAATTAATTCAAATGTAAATGACTTTTTACTTATGATTTATTCATTGAAATTTTTGTACAAGAAAAATGTGGTTAGAGTTGAGTGAAAGAAATTGAAGAATAAGAAAAAGATATTTTGGTATATTTTATCGTGAACATTAGTAATTAAGAAAAATAAGAAAAAGAAACTCAAAATCTGTTCTATGCATTGAAACTAGAATAAAAATGGCCTAATGGAGTAATAACATTTGATACCCTGAATTGATCGTTTTATCTACTTCCACTTTTTAATTATACTATTTATTTTTAAATTACTGTAATTAAAAATTCTTATAATATTAATTATTTTTATTTTCTTTTTCTTTCTCTCTCATCATAATCGCCTATAATTAGAAGGTTTGAATCTCCACATAAGTGATATATATATGATCTTCTTTTAGAAAATATAAAGACCGGGATGAATAGAATTATTTGTCAAAAAGGTTAGCGGTGGGCACCGTTAGTGCCCCACCGCAAAAAGGAAGGAAAACAAAGAGGAAGAAGAAAGAGAAGATGCCGCACCGAAGAGGGAAAATACAAACAATTAATAAAATATTTCATGCACAATAGCTATTTAATGGTTATAAATGGAGGGGTTATCCCCTCATTTGTATCATCCAATTCTTAAGTTTTCTTCTTCATTTAGAGACTAGTGATTTGAAAGTTTGGGTGTATTAAAGTTTTAGGTAGTAAGTTAAAATATTATAATATCTGTAATTTTTTTTTACTAATAAAATATTTTTTTTTTGTTTTCACCTGTAGACATAAATTAAAAACCGAACCATATAATTTCTAACATCCGTGTGTAATTTTGTGTTTTATTACTTTTTAATTTCACAATTTCACTTTAATTACGTGTCTACTTCATCCATCAATTTCCAAATATTATCATTTGCAAAAATAAATTTTACTAACATGTCATATAATGAGGCCAAAGTCTGACTGTGAGTTCTAGTTTTTCGAGAAGGACCATGTGAGGGAAGGTCTATAAAAGCTTTATGAAGATTTTTAATATCTTAAGAAATATTTTCTACAAAATTAACAGCATCAACTAGAACTCACAAAATATTATTTAATCAACTTTTCATTGGATGTTATGGCCATGGACTGAGCATATACTAGTCCAACTTGTGGCGAAACCCAGTCTTCAAGCCACAAACATCCTTTTTATTATTTTGGAGTTATTCTAATATTCTTGTTGAGATCCCTCGTAATATATTTTTTTTAATATAATGATTATCTCATTGATTTAAAATTTTTTCACCATTGGTGAACCATAAGGAAGAAGATAACTGATCACAAAAAAAAAGAACTAATTATTAATAGTGTGTGTGAATAAATTCTAAATTAAGATTAAGATAATTCAAAAGACATCCATATTCCAAGAGAGGCCAATAATGTTAATTTCTTAATTCACTTAGCAACCATATAATTAACATGAAACTTGAAAGAAAAAATTGGGGTACCTTTTAACATTTTTTCTTATTGCAAAGCAAGATATACAAATGCATATTTTACTTTTACAAGCAAACGATCAAAATTGTTAACTGATAATACCCGTAAAATTGAATTATCCATAGTGTTATTTCTATTCAAATTGTTTTCAGAGTATAATAGTTTTTTTTTTTTGAGTAAAGAGTATAATAGTTAAATCACGATGGTCAATGATTTTAAGATTTATTATGAGTGGATTGAAGCAAAGGACACATAAGAAAAAAAATGTTGCAAATATATATCACGAATGAATCATGCTAAAAATGTTACTGAAAGAAAATTAAATTGATCAATTAAATAAAATTAAGTTGGTCAATTATTAATAAGTCGATTGATTGAATCAATTTTTTTTTCAATGGTAGCAATAAACAAAGAAAGTCAAAAACTCAATGACACGAGATGAGTTAATATATATATATATATATATAGAGAGAGAGAGAGAGAGAGAGAGAGAGAGAGAGAGAGAGAGAGAGAGAGAGAGAGAGAGCCTTAAGACAATAAATGGATTCAATAATACAAAATCTGGGATATTTAATTAATTGCAATATAGAATTTTCCTTTTTCAATCCTCACAAGTACTTTGTATTCTAATCAATGACTCTTGTAATCATGACAAGTTGTCAACATTATTCACATTTGTTGTATCCGCACAAGTACTTTATATTCTAATCAATGTAATTCTACTAATAAATTCTCATCTTAATAAGATCAATTTTTTCATATGTTTTACAAACTATAGTGCAGCAAGCAATCAAATTTTATTCACCGCATAATTGCTAATGGGATGAATGCCGTTGGAGGCTCATATAAGTTTTCTTCTCTAATTCCTTACACCAATGACTCTTGTAATCATGCCAAGTTATCAAAGTTTTTCACATTTTTTTGTATCCTCACAAGTACTTTATATTCTAATCAATATGATTCTACTAATAAATTCTCACCTTTGTCAATGTCCTCATCCATTTTTAATTTTTTTGTATAAACTTAAATAATAAACTTTCTTATTATTTTCTCACATATCACCTTTTAAAAGAAAATTAAAAATTAGCAATTTTGTGCACTTTTTACTACAATTAATTCGAATGTATAAGACTTTTTTGGAGTTAAAGATATATGATTTATTCATTCAAAAATTGTACAAGAAAACTGTAATTAGAGTAATAAGGAAAAGACATTTTTGTAATTTTCTTATCAACAGTGGCAATTCAAGCCCGAAAATCAGTTCTGGGCTTCGAAATTGGATTAGAAATAGCCCAATTGAGAAATAACATTTGACAACCCCAATTTATCGTTTTATCTACTTCCACATTTTAATTATACTATTTATTTTTTAAATTATTGTTACTAAAAATTTTTTTAATATTAGTTATTTTTATTTTCTTTTTCTTTTTCTCTCATCATCATCATCGCCTATAATTAGATGTTTGAATCTCCCCATAAATATGGGAGTAAAATTGGAAAAAAAAATGATTAGATCTTCTTTTAGAAAATATAAAGAAAGGGATGAATAGAATTATCATTTGTAAAAATGAATTTTACTACCATATGTCATATAATGGGGTCAGAGTCTGATTGTGAGGGAAGGTCTATGACAAGTCTATAAAAGCTTTATGAAGATTTTTAATATCTTACAAGACAGTTTCTACAAAATTAACAATGTCAACTAGAACTCACAAAACATTCTTTAACCAACTTCTCCAAGGGATGTTACTTTGAAGCACTTCCATGACAGTGGACTGAGCATAACCCAGCCCAACTTGTTGCAAGAACCAGCCTTCAAGCCCACAATCATCCTTTTTATTATTTGGGGGTTATTCTAATATTCTTGCTGAGATCATTGCAATTTTCGTTAAATACTGGATATATCTCATTGATTTAAAAAAATTTCACCATTGGTGAACCATAAAGAAGAAGATCTCTGATAAGAATATATATATAAGAATATTTCCTTCTGGTATCAGAGCCAAGGGGAGGATAGTGTAAAGCAGTTTATAGTTTCGTGTTTAAAAAAAAAACTTGTGTTTTATTTTGAAGTTTTGTTGTTTGGTGAATTTTTACTGGTAGTAAGTCCCGCCATAGGATAAGGACATCCGTTTAGGGCTGTAAACCCATACCTGTAGCCATTCTGACAAAGCCATAGATAGACCATAGGTTTCTACTCATGGACCCTATACACTGTAGAACATCATCCTTTTCTAGCTCTTCTTCCGGGAAGACTAGTGATTCAAAGCATGTTGTGAGTTCAGAGGAATTCATTATTGAGAACTTTGATAAAGCAATTGATTGTTGGGAACTTCCAAAAATTTCCAAAGAAAAGATTTACAAAACAAAAATGCTCGATCTTTTAAAACATGATTATATTATAAAAACTGAAGAACGTGATATAACTCTTTCAGAGCCTTTTGAAACAATTTATTTGTTTTCAGAGAAATCTTTAAAGAAATTAAAAGAAAAGAATTTCAAATATATTCACATTGGTTTAATCCAAGTAGGAATAAAACCTTTGACCAAAGAAGGCTTGGATACTTCTATCCTTGCTGTCCTTAGAGATGGTCGATTCATCTCTTTTGATGATTCTTTACTAAGTAGTATTGAATCTAGTCTATGTAAAGGTCCCATATCTTTTGATTGTTATCCAAATATAACAATTTCTCTTAAAGACAAAAATATTTTAAAAAGCATGATTTTACAAATTAAAACCCATAATTATAATATGATTAAGGGATCCATCCCAGTTGCATTAATTTTTAAAATTTCTTACAAAGCCATGATTTCTGCATTTAGCACACAGCATAAATACCAGTCAAAAAGAGATGAAACCCTTCTCTTGCAGACTGATCTGTCCAAAGCAAACACAGTCATTCCCAAACCAATCCAATGGAAAGATGTAAATCTTCCAGAGGAATGGATCCTTGAAGGAGCCGCTCCACCAGCGATTCCGAAACAACTCGAGCCCAATACAGAGTTGCAAAATGTGACTCAGTATTCCGATGGTAAAGTCAAACTATCGTTCAGAAGATCTACCTCATCCAGATTTTCTGATAAAGCTTCATGCTCAAGTATTCCTTCCTTAGAAAAGAAATTTACAAAAGTCCCTTCAGTAATAAATCTTCCTTTTCAAAGTCAACCTAGGTTCTCTACTTCAGATGTACCTAGTACCTCCATCCGATCAGTTGATTACACCACTAGTGTTCCACATCCAATCTACACTAGCAGTCAACATATTCAAAGTCAGGAAGAGAAGGAACCTTCTCCTCCAACATCCCCTACATTTTCTGCTGTCACAGAAAATGTCATTAATGTCATCGAAAAAGAATTTGAATTGGATAAAACTCTTTTACATAATGATTTCTATTCTGATTTAAACAAAGAAAAAAGACTTTGGTTTTTTAAACACTTTTTAAACCAAAGAAAAGAAATCCAACAATCTTATTATGAATTTGTGGATCTTCATAAAGTTCATATATTTTTTTTTGATTGGTTCGAAATATATTCCTCTAATAACAACATTTCTTACCCTTTCAAAGAGTCAAACCCTATTACTATTAGGAAAAAGACCACTGAGTGGAAACTCTCCGATAGTAATAGAACAATCGATTCTGAGCATCCACCTCTCCGGAGTATAACCGTTGACCACGGCGAACCTCCTATAGACATTAGAGCTTCACCTTATAAAATCCCTAAACCAAATGATACTGATAGTAATTTAAGTAGTATTATTCAGCAGAATAATTTCTGCAGTACTAACTTAAATACTATAGGAAAACAGTTGACTAGAATAGAAAACCAATTTCAACAGTCAACCATATCTGTTTCTCCTAGTCAAAAGCCTATCCCTTCAAAATCAGATTCTGATAAAAAGCTTAAGGAACCTATTTTCAAACCCTTCCAAGTTTCGAAAATTAGCCAAAAGCTTGTCCATGAATCAAAATCGGATTTTGCCAAAGCCATTAGAGAACAACTAGATAGGATAGAAGCTGCTTCTTCCTCATCTAGTAAGGTTCAAATAGCTCCTGATACTCCTCAATCTAGCAAGATTGGAGTATTAGAACAAGACCAGGTTTCTATTGCCTCTTCTGACTTAGAAGCCTTTACCGAAGAACCTGTTTCTAAAGCCAATAAAATCCATTGGGAACTTGCTATCCCTACTTCCAAATCTCCACCTGATTTGACTATAGACAACAGGCCTAGTGCATTAAATCAAGCTCGATATAATGCATCCTCTGTCTATGAGTGGAATATAGATGGAATGTCAGAGTATAACATTTTAGGTGTATTGCAGCAAATGACCATGGCAGCCAATGCCTATAAAACCCAATCAGGAACTTCTGACAAAGCCATTGCAGAAATCCTAATTGCCGGTTTTACTGGTCAACTCAAAGGATGGTGGGATCATCTTCTCACTAAATTGCAGCAATTAGACATTTTTAATGCCATCCAAACTGATGAGAATGGTGCTCCCATTCTTGATGAGTTTAATAACCCTATTCAGGATGCAGTTGCTACCCTGATTTTAACCATTTCCCTTCACTTCATAGGTGACCCTTCTCACCTTAGAGACAAAAACGCCGAGTTACTACACAACTTAAGATGTAGGAAACTCAGTGATTTCCAAGAATACAAAACCACTTTCTTTACTAGACTCTTCCTTAGAGATGATGCAAATCATGTAACTTGGAAGGAAAAATTCCTTGCAGGTTTACCTACCCTATTGGGAGAAAAGGTTAGAAATTCCATCAAAGCTCTCTATGACAATCGTATTTCTTATGACGAGCTCACTTATGGTGAACTAGTCAGTTTTGTCAATAAAGAAGGTTTAAAGATCTGTCAAGATTTGAAATTACAGAAACGTCTGAAGCAGGAGCTTAGGAGATCTAAGCAAGAATTAGGCGGTTTTTGTAAACAATTCAATTATGACCCCTTTAAAGCTTCTACTTCCAAAGATTGTAATGGTAAGTGTTCTTCAAAACCTTACAAGAAATATTACAAATCTAAAAGCCATAGGAAACCCTTTCACGAGTTTAGAAAACTTCCTTATAAGAAACCTTCGAGGCCTTATAAGAAACATAGTTTCTCTAAAAAGAAAGAGTTTAAAGCCAAACCTAAAACCTCATTCAACTTCAAAGATGCCACTTGTTTCAAATGTGGTATGAAAGGTCATACTGCAAAGTTTTGTAGAATGAACAAGAGACTCCAAGAGCTTGACCTCAATGAGGACATCCTTTCCAAAATAGCCCCTCTTCTTGTAGAGTCTTCTGACTCTGAGTCTTCCATGTCAGGAGACAGTGATCCTCTTCAGGTCGATGAGTTATTTGACTCAGATACCTCTGCATCTAGCAGTAGCGATTCTGATTCGGATTCCTATTTAAAGAAAATCAATGTTTTGACTAAAGACCAAGAAATTTTTCTTGAACTTGTAAAGCATATTTCAGATCCAAAACTTCAAAAAGAATATCTTGATAAACTTTTGAAAACCATGGATTCTGACAAAGCCGGAACCTCAACTGAGATTTCTAAGGTTCCAATTATTAAGAAGAATTCTTATGATCTTACTCAAATTTTGGATAAAAAGAAAACAAAAAAGGCAGTTCCTAATATCCAAGATCTTCAGAAAGAGATAAAAGAAATCAAATGTGAAATCAGAGATTTAAAAGAAAAACAAAAAAGTGATTCTGAGACTATCCAACTTCTTTTACAAAAACAATTGCAAGAAAATTCAGACAATGAATCCAATCCTGATGATGGTGAGGATATTAAAGTAGAAAACATAGAGTCTGTACCCAATGATTTTCTATTTGTTTTAAAGCAAATCACCACAAGAAAGTATTTAATTAAAGTCACTCTCATCTTTTCTGATGATTTTGCTATGGACGCCATTGCCCTTTTTGACACTGGCGCTGATTTAAATTGCATTAGGGAAGATATCGTCCCCAAAAGATTTCATGAAAAAACAAAAGAAAGACTTTCTGTCGCTAATAATTCAAAATTGAATGTTAGTTCCAAAGTTGAAGCCTCGGTTTACAATGATAAAATTGAATTTAAAACTTCTTTTGTTCTTACAAATGATATTCACCATGCTATCATTTTAGGAACCCCTTTTATAAATCTTATTACCCCTTATGCTGTCAACTATGATGGTATATATTTTAAAGCAAAATCTAAAGACCTTGTTTTCCCGTTTATTGAGAAACCGAAAACTAGAAACCTAAACATTGTCAAAGCTTGTTCTGTTTACCAAAAGAAAATTAATGCCATTCTTAAATCCAAACAAGATGATTTATTTTGTTTAAAAAAGGATTTAAATTTTCGTAGAATTGAAAGTCAACTCCAAAGTAATTTTATACAAAGAAAAATTTCCGATTTCAAAAGCCTTATTGAAAGAGAAATATGTGCCGATTTACCATCTGCTTTTTGGGATAGGAAACAACATTTGGTAGATTTGCCTTATGAAAAGTCGTTTGATGAAAAACAAATACCCACCAAAGCTCGTCCAATCCAAATGAATATGGAATTGGAACAGCATTGTAAAGATGAGATAAATGATCTTATTAACAAAAAGCTCATTGTAAAATCCAGATCACCTTGGTCTTGCGCCGCTTTTTATGTTAATAAAAATTCTGAAATTGAAAGAGGCGTACCTAGACTTGTGATAAATTACAAACCCTTAAATAAAGCTTTAAAATGGATTAGGTACCCAATACCTAACAAAAAGGATTTGCTCCAAAAACTCTGTTCAGCTTTCATTTTTTCAAAATTTGACATGAAGTCTGGTTTTTGGCAAATTCAAATTCATCCAAAAGACCGTTATAAAACTGCTTTTACTGTTCCATTTGGACAGTACGAATGGACTGTTATGCCCTTTGGTTTAAAGAATGCACCCTCGGAATTTCAAAGAATCATGAATGACATTTATAACCCCTACTCCGAGTTTTGTATAGTTTATATCGATGATGTGTTGATTTTTTCTCAAAGTATTGATCAACACTTCAAACATTTAAAGACTTTTCATCTTGTTACAAAAAAGGCTGGCCTGGCTCTTTCAAGTACAAAGATTTCATTATTTCAAACAAAAGTCAGGTTCCTTGGTCACCATATTTCCAAAGGCACTATTACCCCTATTGAGAGATCACTTTTGTTTGCGGATAAATTCCCAGACAAAATTCTTGACAAAACCCAATTACAAAGATTTCTTGGTAGTTTAAATTATGTTCTTGATTTCTGCCCTAATATCAATAGGATGTCTAAACCTTTGCATGATAGGTTAAAAAAGAATCCTGTTGCATGGACAGAAGAGCATACCAAAGTGGTTAGATTAATAAAGCAATCTGTAAAAAACATTCCTTGTTTATTTCTTGCAAATCCTGCATTACCTAAAATTGTTGAAACCGATGCATCTGACATAGGTTATGGAGGAATTTTGAAACAAAAGGATAATGATAAAGAACAGATAGTTCAATATGTTTCTGCTCATTGGAATGACTGCCAGAAAAACTATTCTACTATCAAAAAAGAAATCCTTTCCATTGTTTTATGCATTACAAAATTTCAAAGTGATTTATTAAATCAAAAATTTTTACTTAGAATTGACTGCAAAGCTGCAAAACATGTTTTAGAAAAAGATGTTCAAAACATTGCATCAAAACAAATTTTTGCACGTTGGCAAGCTATTTTAAGTATTTTTGATTTTGATATTGAATTTATTAAAGGTGACAAAAATTCTGTTCCTGATTTTCTAACTCGGGAATTTCTTCAAAACAGATAATGCCGCCAAAGAAGAATAAAGGTAAAGCAGTTCTCAAAGTCACTGGTTCCCATGAACCTTCCAAAGAACCCCAGTCAACCCCTTCTAAAGAAAAATTACTTTCTTCTGCCATGCCCATTAAATCTTGGATTGAAATGGTTGAAGAACATGGAGCCCAATACAAATCTATTTCTTCTGATGACCAAGTAAAGCAATGGATGAGTTCCATTACAAAATCACCTGAGCTCATGCTCGCCCTCCAAAACCTTTCTCAGAGCCAAATTTCTCCCCAAAAAGAAATTGAAATTTCAAAACCCTCTTCCCAAAATGTTGTTGTCTCTGCTGAAAGCTCATCCTCCCAAATTGTGCTTTCTCAGCCAACACCTTCAAAGAAAACCTCCGATTGGTTTGATAAAACCCATTTTCAAAACATTCTTTCTCTAGAAGATGGATTTTACCATTCTGATCCTTTTCAAAGCATTTCAAAGTTTTTTCCCAAAGGCTGGTTTTTCAAACCATGGGATTTGACAAAACCCCAGTCTTATTATCAAAGCATTTTGGAAATAACTGAATCAGTTAAATTCAAACATTTCTTTCTTGACAAAGCCCATCCAGAACCGGCTTATTCAACGGCCACAATCCTCAAAGTATTGAGCCCAAATCAGTGGGGTGACCTACTCCACAATTGTAAAACCTTCCCTCTAAATTTTGAAACCCGTTTACCACATTGTCGGACTTTTTCCTACTGGGATTACCAACAAGCATGGTATAACACCTTCTTTATCCAAAACCCTAAAAAATCCCACTCTTGGTTATTTTTCTTCAACACAAAGATAACCGTTCAAAGCCTTCCAAATTGGTTTCAACATTGGTGGAATCATTTTGGCCCAATTCCACAAATCTTATCACCAAACGCTACAAATTGCCTAAACCTCTTCAAAGCCCATTATTTACCCTCTGTCTCAGAAAAAAGATTTCCCCCCTTTCTTTGCTTTTGTGCAAATTTCTTTCTTCCTTGGGTTTGTTCGTGGAACCTACGTTTCCACAACCAAGATTCCCAAGTCATCCTTCAAAGAACCTTTAAAGTCAAATGGTGGTCAAAATTTGATGAACAGTCCAAATTAACTGTCAACATGATCAAAGATTGGCTCTCCTCTAAAAACCTCCTACAACCAACCTTGGAAGCCTCTAAAGCCCAACAGACCTTCCTAACCCAAAAATCCAAAGCCCAGTCTCTTTTGGCAAGCGCCAAAACGGAAGATGAGTATTTCAAAGCCATGGAACAGCTCCTCGCCTCTCGATCAAAGTCCTCAGCTGCAGATTCCTCTGAAGATGAAGATGAAGATGTTGATGATGATGAAGAGCCTTTCATTTCTCTCGGAGACGATAATGAAGATGACTGTTTCGGCATTTTCTCTCCGATAAAGCATTGTAAATAATTATTTGATTATTTACTTTAAAAAAAAAAAAAAAAAAAAAAAAAGATGTATTTTCGGGTGGTCCCCTGGACACAAGTGAGAGCGCACATGTCTCTTCACCCGTATTGTATTTTTCTACAAAGAGTCTACTATTCAAAGCTACGATCCAATTGTTACTGTGCACTTAAAATCCCGCTACAGTGAACAGTGCAACTTTCCAGAGTTTACTGTGCACTTAAAATCCCGCTACAGTGAACAGTTTAAAGATTTTGTATATAAACCGAGAGGAAGACTTAGACTCCTCAGGTTTTCATTTCTCTCTTCAAAGCTTCTCTCTCTTCTTCTCTCTTCCTTCTCTCTAAAACCTCTCTCCCTCTCCGAAGGGTTCCAAAGAAGTTTTCTGCTTACACAATAGTTCTATCACAAGAGCTTTGGGTGATCAGACTAGTTCTTTACCTTCAATCTTCCCGTTTTTCAATCTTCCCTTCTGGAAAGATTTGAAAATTTGTAAAGCCAGAAAGCAAAGATGTATGTTTAAATTCAGTCCTTTAAATTTTTAAAGTTTAATGTAATTTAAATTTTCGCAATTTATTTTAAAGCATTTACTTTTCTGCAATTTAATTTTATGCATATTTAAATTCCAGCAATTTATTTTCAAAGCACTTTTTTTTTCAAAGCATGCTTGCAGACTGATCTGTATCAGATCTGCCATATAAATTCTACATTCCTCTGAGGCAAAGAGACCGGATCTCCATCCTCAGTTGTAAATCTTCTCTTCTCCCTCCATTCCTTCAGAGCACCATTTCCGGGATCCGGATCTGGTACGGTGTATGTACCCAAACCTTTAAAAGAACCTAATCTAAATCTGATAATAGCCAAATAAAAAGAATCAACCACGTTTAAAGCAACTTAACTCTATTTGGTAAACTAAAACTGATTTGGTATATCGGCTGGAAACCCGAACGTGCGGGCTATTGATCTGTTCTAAGTCAGATCTGGGTCCAAAGGCTTCACTTTGTGTAGCATCGATCTGGTCTAACAACGCCACGTATCAATTAGTTATTAAAATTGACTAACCGCGTTCAAATTTGTTTGAACATTGTATGATCCAAAGCAAATCTACTTAATTTCAAAGCTGGTAACTTATTTTAAAATTTGGAAAAAACCGATCCATTAATTGTTTAATTTAAAGTTTTAATACTGAGATCCAACGAAAGCACATCCATCCTTCGATCCTATTTCCTTCTGTGCATAAATTCTAAATTAAGATATTCAAAAGACTATCCATATGATAAGAGAGACCAATGGTATTAATTTCTTGATTGACTTAGCAAACATTTAACTTGAAAGAAAAAATTGGAATACTTGTTTTAACTAGATTTTGGGAGGATCTGGTTAAAACAAATAAATTTGTTTGAAAAGGAAATTGAAGCTGCCGTGCTAAGTTTATGGTATGTTCTCACAAGAGGCAGCAGGATAACTAGGCTAGTTTTAGTATTGGGAGGAGTGTGAGTGAGGGAGAAACAAAGATTAAATCTTTGAACCATCAAACTCCTTGAAACATGGAAAAATGGAGTAAACTGAGGTTAGAGTTAGAGCCAACAGTGGCCAATGACCATACTCTAATGCTCAAGTCAAGTGTTGGGTAGTAATTTTAATGGCCTCAGCGTTGTAAAAACCCTAAAGTTCTTTCAATGGTGAAAGTCCAGAGTTAGAAGATGACAAGTTGAAGAAATGAGTAAGGAAAGTTTTTACCCATTTTGGAATTACCCGTGAACTTTATTGGAGTGTGCCTACGGATCATTTTGATAAATCCAAACACTTGGCCATTATTCATTGGCCCACCCCTTAATTGAGGTTATTTTTGGTATTCTTGGTTGCGGTGACATTTGTGTGCTTGGAGACTAGTGCTAGCTTTATTCCTTAATTGTTCCACATGGCAGCCTTTGTCTTGTGGTTCTGCCTGCCTAGTAATTTTTTAAAACCTCCATGAGGTTTGAGGCCGTTGTAAGTGGATGGTGAAAATTATTTTATTTGTAAAAGACTCCTTACCGTCAGTTAAAATTTTCATTAATTAATTGTTGACTTTGAAAAGATAATATTACCCCCAATAATAATTTATAGACTGACACAACTAAAGTGCAAGGGCTGAAACTTATGATGCGTAAACCACTGACTTTATTTTTTTGACATTTTCGCCCTTTACAATTCCAAATATTTACAATTTCTTTATTCTTTGTAAGAATGGTGTGGATTGCTGACAGTGGTGAGATTTGTTTGAAATTAAAGACTTGATGAGAAATTAGATGTGTGCCAATCTTGTTGGTTGCTAATAAATTCATTAGTAGATGTTAAAGAGTTGTGGGAATTTTTTATGTAAAACTAACTGGTATACATTGTTAAAGTTTGATTATTGTTAAAGCTTTTCATAGAGTTATCTTTTTGTATATGAAACATTTGTT
The DNA here is from genome assembly GCF_022201045.2 of Citrus sinensis. Taxonomy (NCBI): domain Eukaryota; kingdom Viridiplantae; phylum Streptophyta; class Magnoliopsida; order Sapindales; family Rutaceae; genus Citrus; species Citrus sinensis. Next base: position 17,050,663 of record NC_068562.1, read on the forward strand.
AAAAAATAATTGTAAAGCATTTAATAGGAAATTAAAATTAAAATAGGGGCTTGAAATGGTTTTAAAATTGCCACATTTATTTATTTATTTTTTTAATAATCAACAACAAAGATGACGATTATTTGAAAGAGTAGTGCTAGAGAGAGAGAAGCATGAGAAAAAGACGAGAGAATTTTGCTCTCTCTCTCTCTACCCACTCACTCTCTCTCTACCCCTTTATTCATTGTTTCTCTCGTCTTTGTCTCGTACTTCTCTACACCAAGAATTTTCCTATTTGAAAAGAACTGTCATTAAATGTTGTTTCATATGACTATTCTTACAATAAACTGTCATTAAAGTACACATTTACAACAACTGTTATTAAAAATTATGTACATAAGGTAAATAACCATGGTTTTTGTAACAAATTATTGTTATAAATGTATATTTAATGACGGTTTTCTAAATAACCATCATTAAATGTCACTTTTTAATGACAGTTTTAATAACTGTCATTAAATGTCACTTTTTAATGACCGTTGTTGAAAACCAATGGAGATTGGCAAATAATGACTACGGTTAATGAAATTAATGATATTACTGGTCATTATAAATAGATTTTTTATGATGGTTCATATCTCTTTTAATGTTGCGGCCTAAGATGATGGTTTTAAAACCGCTATCTTATGTTGTTTAAAACCGTGATTATACACTCATTTCGTAGTAGTGATAATTTCTTTCTTACAACAAACGGAAAGTCTCATTTAAATTAAGTCGTCCTCTAGATTGTTACATATGGTTAGTCAATGGCTCAAATATTCTCTCTCTCTCTCTTTATATATATATATGTGTGTGTGTGTGTGTGTTAATTGCTACCGTAGTTCACTTTTTATTTCATTTTTCCATAATCATGAATTATTGATCCCACCTACTCGTACTCAATATTCTAATTATATTAGGGATTTTCGATCTAAAAATGGGTTTTGCTGTAAAGATGAAAACAAACAAATTTGTCCTAAAGGCTTTTGTTTTTGTACTCCACCTTAATCATTATAAGTTGAGATTTATGAGTGTATAATGCATGTGGCAAGAAATGAAGTTTTATAACAACTACAATAACAACAAAAATTTATTTCCAGTAGAAGCATTTTATATTATCCATTTATTTCAACAATTAAAAACTTATTTTGACTATTGGGAGACTTAAAAGTAATTTTAAGAAATATAAAGCTAATTATGATATTTAGTAATTTTTTTAAATTTCTTTAGTAAAATCACTTAATCCTAAAATATATTTTAAAATTTAATCGTAGAAAAATTTATCTTTCATACAATTTCATATATATCCCCATATATATTATATAAACTTAAAAATAACCTTATTTAGTTAGAAAATATAATCAGTAAATTTATGACGATATTTATTATTATTTTAAATTTACATTCAATATTTTCTCAGCCTAGCTACTTTTTTATCAATTATTTTGGAAGAATAAAATCAAAGAAATAAAATTTAATAAATGTGCGTTTGTTAAGTCTTGCTCAAGAAGATTCCATATTTGCTGTGAGTCAATAGTAGAAGCAATATTGGGCTTGTCCTTTTCCACCTGCGCTTTCTTATTGGGCCTTTTCATAGTTAAGCAAGCTGGTCATCTTCGTCTCCAACAATTGCCTCATGTCCTGTGCTTCTTTGGTACCAATGTCCAAGAGGACACAAACAAACAAAAACGAGTAGGCTTCTGATGCTCCTCTAAATTACTTATCAAACCATTCTTCAATTAAAATGACTTAAATAATTAAAGATAAATTAATTCTCTTTTTTTTTCAATGAAATTCAATTAAACATTTAATTTTAATAACTTCCTACACCCAGATCTCCATTTCATAATTTATATTTATATTTTAAATTTTAATTGAATTTTTTTAGAAACTTTTAAGAATTAAGAATTATGGAGATAGAAATTGTGTAGCGAAAAAAAATAATTTAAAATTTTAGGATTTGTATGAATTTATAAACAAAAACTTAAAATAAATATTCTTTTTAGGATGAAATTTAGTGACAAAGCCATTGATCTTAATTTATGGGTTCATATTTTATAAATAAAGATGGGGTATTTTGAGGAATAGAATTCAAAAGGAGTGTCATAAAGATTTTTGAAATTCACTCATGGAAAAAATCATTGTAATTATCATGACTGAATCATGCTATAAACGTCGTTGAAAGAAAAATCAAATTGAATTATTACAAGTGCTATTCAAGAAAAAGAAATATAATCATATAGTAAATTGCTTGTATAATAATAAGAGAGTTGATCATGGAAAAATTTTTATTTGCTTGTATAATAATTTGTCATCTTTTATTTGAACTAAAGATAACTTGTTCAGGTCCAAGACCAACGTCAACGTGTCTTCTATATTGCTCACGAACTTATGAGTAAAAATAAAAAAACAAGTTATTTTAAGAGAGAGAAAAACATGTCAACTTATCCAAGTAGATCTTTTTGCTCACACACTCTTCTTGCTTTATATTGCATTCCAACTCAGTCGAAAAAAATTCTATGGGATGCTTATAGTTTTATTTTGAATTTGATGTATATTTGTAAGTTCTATATATTTAGGCTTAATCAATCATATATAAATAAGTTATAATAATCAATGTTTCGGCCTATTTTTTGCTCACTCTAGTGGTGTGGATCGAGGGACATTATAATTTATTTAATGATAGGGGGCGGTGAACCCGGATCAGTTAGAAAGCTGTGTGTTTAAGGGAGCCCAAGGGTGCTCTAGGGGGCTAAGGAGAAGCATGCATATACCTCAACACTCCTTAAAAGGAAGATCAAAGGTATTTGAAGCTCCTCTTTTCTTAATAACATGTTGGATATTGAGTTGAGAGCGTTCAGATTCACAAGATATGAAATCTATAATTCACAAGATATGAAGTCTATCTTATCTCTTAAAATGTTTAAGTAAAAATCCTTCTAAAAACAATTTGGATCCTTTTAAAAACATTTTGCCGATTATTTTTTGTTCTCATCAAACTGTTATTTTGTTCAATTTTTTTTTTTGAATTGTCAATTAATATTTTATGTGGGTTAAGCCAATTACAAGCAGTTACAGAAACCTGAAATGGAACTGAGAAATTAATTAAATTAGAATATTTGCAAATAGAATAAGCAACAATAATAATCTCGCATGCATTCAAAACTCTATAAAATTGAAAAATCTTATTGCCACGGCAAAGTAACTTGTAAAATTTCAACCGCCATTTAAGGACCCATACTTCTATTTTGAGCCTACCCAACAAATAAGTACTCACCTAATCAGGGTAATTTTTAAAAACTTCCCCTGAGGTTTGGGCTTGTTGCAAGTAGATGGAGAGAATCTATTTATTTGTAAAAAATTTTCTACCGTCAATTAATTTTAACATTGACCGTTAGTTGACTGTGCAAAAACAATATTACCCTTAACAACAGTTTGTAGACGGAAATAACTAAAACAAAAACTAAAATTGTTGGCTATTTTACCCTCTTTAAATTATTGATATTTTCTTAAAGTTCCTACAAGAAAGATAAAATTAAAAACTTGAAAAATCCTCTTTAAATTATTGATATTTCCTTAAAGTTCCTATAAGAAAGATAAAATTAAAAACTTGAAAATGAAATAGTCATAATCTTTATCTATGATATTGTAAATCTTTAGAAATGACAAGGATAAAATTGTCAAAAACTAAGATTTGTGCTTTTCGCGCCAACAATTTTAGTTTTTTTTTTTTAGTTATGTCAGTCTATAAACTGTTGTTAAGGGCAATATTGTCTTTGCACAGTCAACTAACGGTCAATGTTAAAATTAACTGACGGTAGGGGATTTTTTACAAATAAACAGATTCTCGTCATCTACTTACAATAAGTCCAAAACTCAAGGAAGGTTTTTAAAAATTATCCCACCTAATCACATCATTCAGGTATGCACTGAAATGATGCGATTGAGAATTTGTACATGAAGTTGGTGGTGTAAGTGAAGGACACTGCAGCTCGAAACTTTAGTGGTTCGTCGTTGTTTATGACACATATTTTTGAGTTTTTTGGGTGAAAAAATATTTTAGGATCAATGACGCTGTCAGAGCTGAATCCAACACAATTTAGGTGAATTCTGGTAATTTCGCATCCTCTGGCACAAGTGTTGTGTACGTCCACTTCAAAAGTTGGTATTCCACTTGGCTGGGCCGAAATTTGTTGTTCTAAAATCTGAATATCGCTATTTGAACACTTTCCTGCATATAAAGATTATTATTAACTTTGAGATGCGCATTACTTCACTCATTTTAAAATACGAATATCAGCATTCTAACAATCAACGTATAGCCGTATAATATAGTATTGTAAGATGTTACAAAAATATTGCTAAAGTTATTTTATATGTACATATACATACATACATACATATATATATATATATATATTCATTCTGAGTGCTGGCAATGACAGATCCAGAAACTAAAATAAGGAGGGCTTAGCTTAAAAAAATTTATTTAACTTAGATTTTTTTTAATGTTCACTTGAATACATTTTAAATCTTATAAACTCAAATTTTATTAATGTTTTTTAAATTCTAACTAATAATAGTAATAAATTATTATTTTTAAATGCGTGAAAATATCATTTTTCGAAGTAGTATTTTAAATATGTGAAAATATTATTTTTCGAAGTAGTTTCCACAAAATATTTAAAAAATAAAATAATGTGGCTAACGGAATTTGAACCAAACTTTTGAAACCATCAAATAACACGTTTACCATTTAACTACAAATCTTTTAACATATAAAATATGTGTCCAAATTTTTTTATCTAACTTTTTCAAAAGGGGCTTGAGTACATTTGAAAGAAAATTTAATGGCCCAGGGGACTGAAGCCCCTCCTGAGCCTTAATTGGGTCCGCCCATGAGTGCAGACCTCCTATTTTTTTAAATGTGGACATATTATTAAGTCATATGATTTAATAAAATTATTGTTCAATTAACTATAAAGTCATATGGGTTAAAAGCTTGTTCACATAAAAAAATACATATATAAGGGCGCCAGAACCTTATAATTTCTCTCCCTTTATCTCTCTCTATATAGAGTCTTGAACTAAAATTTAAGAAGGATTTACAATACCATAAATGAGTTTATAACATTGTAAAATCTGTTTACGACATCATAATTTTTGTTTCAAATTTTAATTTTGAATTGAAAAAATTTAATATATATACATATATGATTCATACCAGCGTCTAAGAGTTTGCGAGGCAAAATGGGAAAGGTGATGTTTTGGATTGAATTCAGTGTTTCCGATTCGATTGAAATCTCGTTTGATTGTATACCTGAAACAATCAAAATGGGTGCACTCAAAATCAATCCAATTGTCAATATGGGTGCACTCAAAAACAAAATTCTCATCTTCATATATAAGAATTTAAAATATTTAGACAAATAATTGTAAAGCTTCAAGTTTTCAATCAAACTATTAAAACCGTCACACAAAGCAAAGTTTATTTTGTAATATATATAGAGAAATTATACGCACATCAAATCAAGCCATTGGTATTACTTTTCATGATCTATAAAAACACTTTTAATTACGTAAAAAAAACAATTTTAAACACAATCTTAAAAGGGTAAATTTTAATAAGTATTCAAAAGTATGACAAAATAAATAACAATAACATTAACAAAAACAATACTAAAGTGAAAGAGAGAACATACCGCAAATAAATTCAAAAAAGAAAGCGAGAAAGAGAACGAGGGCAACCATTTGAAGCTTTTGTAGTGCCATACTGCCAAAATCTTTAATTTTGCCACAAATTCATACAACTAGAGAGCATCTGGTTATGTATATAGCCATGCATATATGCGACAAGTCAATTAAAGCATTAATTATAAAATAACTACGTTGAGTCAAAGAAAATTCTCCGTTTAGTTTCTAATATTAAATTCCTCTTGAGTCAAAAGAAAATTCTCCTTTTATTTTCTAATATTAAATGCCTATTTATTTGGTAATCTCATTACCGAAATTAATGTGCATGTTTTGGGCAAAGAATATTTTTATTTTTATTTTCCAGAAAATCTCGGTAGACAATAATTATGATCGATGATTTGATTTTGTATTAACGGAAACTTTCATAGTCTAATGCTGCTGCCGATGAATTAAGATTCATGCATTTTTTTTAATCTTTTTGTTCTCTCATTAATTAAGATCATCTATTAGAAGGATGAGATATTTGAACCCACTCAAATATTTTACAAACTAATTTTTTATAAAATATCTTATTACTAAAGTACCTAGAATGTAAATTACAAATATAGACAAACTAACATAATTTAATAAAAAAATTATTCTTTAAATTCATTTTAAATTATTTGAAAATATGTCAATAATCAACCATCTATATTTTTAAGTCTTAAAGTGTAATTTGTTTTTTAATAGAATATCAAACATATTTGCTTTGTGTTTAGTTTCGAACACAACTTGAAAAATATTTAATTCGATTCAACTAATAACAAACAGGAAAACCAACCAATTGAAGGCCTATATTCTTCAGTCTTAGAGTAGAATTCTCTTCTAGGATACTCCATAATAAAGTCAAGTATCTCTTAATTATTTTTTGAGTTTATTTAGTAGAATAATATAATGTGAGGAGTGTAATTGGTATTTAGGTGTGTGCATATAATAAAATCTTAATTTTTGGATTTTAATAGTGGGTTTATTGAGCAAATGAGTATTAAAGAGTATTTTGGTGAGTTCAAATATCCACACCACCGTACAAATGGTAATGATATAACCTAATGAAAAGAATATATCAAAGAAAGATTCATTTAATTTTGCACATTAATTTCATTTTTTTTCCATATTCTCTCTTTTTAACATTATTTTCTTTTCCTGTTGTTTCTCCCATCCATCTTACCAAAGAAAATCCTATGTAGTTTTGTAACTAATAAAAAATTATTAAGCATGTTACTTAATTGTATAAACATATCTCAACTGCATTTTGCCCTTGAAAATGCCAAAAATATATGGATTTTTAAATTTTGCGTTACTTCTATTTGTTACTATTTAGTCGTCCTTTTGTTTCAGAATCATACAAGGAGTACAACATAATCAACAAAATACTATGGAAACTGTACCACAAAATACCCAAAATGTAGCTTCATTGAAAAATTCGTTGAAATTATATACTGGCATTAACCAAAAGTAAGAAAAAAATACCTCTATTAGAAAATTATTTTTGGGTAAAAGTATACATATCTGTATGTCTTTCCTTGGCAAAACAATATCCTTGGCTGATCGTAAACCTGCCTAACAATTTCAGCAGCATCGGCCATTTTATATCTTTCCTAGGCTGATCGTTTTTTACCCTGGACCTGAGGTTGAATTGGCATAAAACTTGTTCCAAATGTCAAAGGTGCCGCTGACATTGTCAAGAACGATTGCACCTAAACTGAAGATCATGTAAAGCTCCATAAACTATCTGTGCCTGCATTGTTCATGGTATATCTTTTAGTTCATCTGAGACAAGGGATATGCAATCTGATCATCTCCAGACCAACAATGAAATGTTTTATTAGCATTTTGTACAATCTCAAGCGTTATAAGATGCAATGCATATTCGTTATAAAACAAGCATCAATGTCATAGACATACTCACAAGTCTAAAGAGTCCACCTCTGCAAATGTAGCAGTCGAATCATCCATATCGGACAAAGAACCTAAACCAACACCATGCACATCAAATAGAAGAAAGAAAAAGTTAGAGCTAACTCCCAATACAATTAAGAACTGAAATATAAAAGATTATACAAATAATAAAAATCTGAAATTAGCAAATGCGAAGTGAAAGAAATTACTTGTCCAGTTTATTTATTACCTAGATATAACTATTAAAAAACCAAAGGTACCAAAACAATTAAATTTGATATTTTATATCATAGAAACTCACATCCAGAGACTCATTGCCAACCAAAGATTGTTCTTTCGAAGGCTACATCCATCAAAGTGTTTCCATTCAGCTTCATCAGTGAAAAGAAAACACGCATATTGCTCAAAATTCTTCAAAACTATGTAACATTATTAATTACTGAAACATATAATATGTAGATGGAGAGATGCTACTGATACACAAGTAAAACTCAATTCGCTCAATTGTTTTTCTTTTCTCAACAACCAAACAGACGCGAAAAATATGAAAATGCAGAGTGGAGAAGTGGACTCACCTCAGACACTAAGAAAAGTTGGGAAAAGAAATGCCAAATTCGGTACCTAAACAAATTTAAAGAAGGACAATTACAATTTGATGGAAAAAGAAAAAGAAAAAGAAACTTCTGCTTAATTTAATGAAGGATAATTTACTAGTTTGATAATCTAAACCCTAATTAGAAAAAACGATAACGGAAGATGAAGAAGAATTACCATGTGTTTTGAGATCAAATAGCTGCAGAAGAATCAAACAATGACTCGAGCTTCACATACCTGTATTCTAGCCCTCTTGAGAAGAAGAGAGTTCTCTTTTAAGGATCTCCTTCTCCTTAGTTTCATTATCTTCAGCTTTAGTGTTTCGACATTCCGAGCTGATGTCAAATCTCGAAGCTGCTCAGCCTCTTTGTGCTGCTCATCAACGCTGCAATTCACCCAATCAATAATTATTCCCATAACACAACAGAAGACACAAAATTATCATAACTTGACCCTGGAGGCTAATAACAGCTGAAAATGGATTTCAAGTACAAGTAAAGGGATATGTGATAAAGACTTAGTAGGCTTTTCTGATCAAACAAAGTCACCGTGGGTTTTAATTATACAAACTCCTGGCATCCACACATAAAGGTTCACTACTTAACTGAAATCCCAATAATTATAGCTTGATGGACCAAACAAGCCCTGAAGAGTGGAGAGAACAGCATACATGTTAAGATGATGTTTTGTGAACCAAAGAGGTAATATATGTGTTACCAAAAAAGCATCAAATGATTATCAGCAAACGTACTTTGTGGCTTTTTCAAGCATCAAGCTTCTAAGAAATTCAAAAATACCCACATTTTGAGCAATGCATGCCTTTATTCCTTTGTATCTTATTACCCAAATTTGAGCCTCAGAGTCTCTGATATTTGTTGCATAATATGGGTTAATCAAATCAATGACTTTCCTAAGTTCCTACATAGTTACTATTCAAGTTCATAATTAAAATTAGCTTGAAAAAAAATGGGAGTCTACAATCAAACTCATTTCTTCTTTCCTGAGATGTTTATCATTTACTTGCTTCAGCTCCTCGTTCAAGCTCTGGCATTTTGTGAGGTGTTCAAGCTGCATTTAACACTTGTAAACAAAAGTTCAGGATTTTTTTTTTTCTAATTTTTTCGGTTCTTTCATCAATCATTTAATCAGTTTTCTATACATCTGATCTAAGAATATAAAAACCAAGAAATGAGTCACTCTTGTTTTCTGATAATAAAAAAGAAATAAAATTACAAACATGATCTGCCAGATTCTAAAGATTCTGTTTAATGATGTATCACTCACTCATTTTCTGCAATTCACAAAACAACCCAGCAGCCACTAAAAGTGTCGAAGATGGCTATGAAGCCAATTGGAAACTTGAAAGACTAATCAGCAGCAGCAACTATTCCTTGCAAGCTAGACCAAAGTGTGTCCCATTGCAATACCAACAAGAACTGCTACAACATTGCCTACTTCTCTATTCCTGAAAAATGGAAACTTATCCCAATGAAAACCAGAAATTGCTTACAGCAGTCAAAGAATGTTGACAGGAGTTCCCATTTTTCATCTACCTCTCATTGACAGGCTCGAAACAAAATTTGATAGCAGTCGGGGAACCCTTGCACTCTTGCATTCTCAGGAATTGTCAGTACACGATTTCATAATGTACGAAAAATGGTCTAGCAAAAGAATGGTATTATGAGTGGCATATGTCTATAGGTGAACACAAACATGAACCTGACCTACTAACACATTTAAATGTAAAAGAATGGTCTTTTTTTAAAATCTTACCAATTTTGGAAGAGTTGTGATCATACCACTTAGCTTCTGCCTTCTCCATACTGCACCTGCAATGAAAAATGAGAGGAGATTCAAAACTTAAAAACTTAAAAGACATGTTTATTGAATCAATAGCTAGCGATTAGCTGTTACGAAGCATACTATCAAAAAGAAATACACATCTTTTGATGATATGGTTTGTGAACAGAGCCATTGACTCCAGTGATGGAGCAGCATCTAAAGGGAATAAGTGGAAACAACAAGAATAACCAAGTACAATAAATTCATGCACCCTGCAGCAAGGTCCTGTCTTGTTTTACTCAATATGTATAGAAATAGAAAAAACTCAAATTATGCCTCACTAAAATATAAATGCCTACCAGAAAATAACCTCTAAAGATGATTTACCCATGTACAGTCCATCCGCACAGTTTCTAACTGAGTCTGAATTTAGCAACTTTCTCCATTCTGAGAAATTTCGAAGATCCAGATAAATATAATGATAATAACATCAGAATAAACTGAAGCCATCCATTGTCTTCCAGACTCCCCCTAACGAGTGCTCCCCCTCATTAGTCCCCAATTAGGCAAGGTGGTCTAGAGTTGATGCATCTGTATGTACTGCCCCACAGTCAAAAAGTACCTGATCGTCTGCACTTAGTAAAAATGAATCTTGCCTAAATAACTTTAAACATTAGTTCAAGAACATTGAAAATGTAATAATGACTAGTAAGATCCCTGATAGACTAATTGTTTGTGACCGAGTAAAATGAATCATTTAACTTTTATCATCACCCAATCACACACACTAGCTCAACAATAAAATAGATGAAGAGAAAGAAATACTGATTTACCAACCCAACTCCACTATAAAACATGTATAAAATGAAAAGGCCACCAAGTAATTGAAAAAATTAATAAAGAAATACCCTTCAATACTTCTCTAATAAAAAGTTCATTCCTTCTTCTTGATATTCTGCCTACTCCTGAATCAACCCTAAATTTCTTTTACTCCCAGAACTGAGGTCACCACCATTAATACCTAAAGCATCTATAAAGTCAGTCTAGGAGCAAGCTGCCATATATAGTCTTAATTACCAGGTATGCTGTTGCTGGGGGTGCAGTTATCTTCGTGCTCATCTTATACAGTTTACTATTCTCCCAATGGTTACGCATTAGTCTACAGTATCAAAAATCTTATCCTAAATGCTGAAATGAAATATTTGCAAAGCATATGTAACTTGAAGTTCTCCAATTGAATCAATCAACAAGTGATACACTTATGATAGAACTATATCATTGGTTTAACAAATCTGATCGGCCATATGACATAACAGGTTTATGTGATCTTGCCTGATGTTGATTACAAATGTTTCTTCCACCTGATTTGATCGTGTCACAATTCAGGCTAGGATGAGCCAGAATAAACAAAACCATTAATGGCCATTTCTCAAGTTGGCTGCACTAAAAGAGTAATAGTAACATTTCCATCAACATTAGTAGTCCACATTCCCAAAGTTAAATATTTTCAGAGTTACCTTTATTGACTTAGATAGTCCATTTGGACTTGAAATTGTTGCATTTCCTCCCACTTGCTTATATTAAGGTTCAATCCACTCCACCGAAAGCAGAATGCAACTCTGTTAGAGGCGAAATAACATCCATATGTGCAACCTGCATGATTTAACAGCATAAAAAGATTTAGCAAATAGTGTTTATTTTAAGGGATTCTTTTGTTGAGATAATTTATAATTAAGTTCAAATTAGTAGGCTTTAAAAGCGTTTAGCAAATAGTCCAACTAGCATCAGCATTTTTTGAAGATGAAAATCCCACATGTTAGCAGTGAGAGAACTAGGCCATGAAAAAAAAAAAAAAAAACACGAAGTACCAATGAACAACTTTAGAGAAATCCATTATTAAAAAGCAAACTCCAGCACATGGCCAGATAAAAGGAATATATGTGAGTAGCTTTCTTTTGTAGCTTTCAGAGGAATTGCAAAAATGCCGAAGCTCCCAAGCAACAAATTTGATTGACAATCAAGAAATTTTGAAGCTAAATTTTGTTTAGGTTAGCTGCAGGAACCCTCACAACCTTACCTCAGCTATATATCCTTAGTGCCAGAGGATTCTCCCCTTTCTATTTTAATCTCCTCTGGAGGTTCATCCATTATGATATTTTCAATCAACTCCAGTACATGAAGCATGGTAGGCCTGACAGTAGGATCATTAGAGATGCAACCAGTGGCAATCTGCAACATTTTAAGCATCGTTGGCTTTGAATTTGCATTAAGCACTGCAGGGTCCAGAACCTCATCAGCCTGTTCATTCTTCATCATATGCAGCACCCAATCGACCAAATTCTCGCCATCTTTATCTTCAAACTCAGGTCCTGTGGGTTGTTTTCCGGTCACTAATTCAAGTAGGATGACACCAAAGCTATATACATCACCCCTTTCAGTAGCCTTCCCAGTTCCCCCATACTCCGGGGGAACATAGCCAATTGTGCCCGCTACAACAGTGCTAACATGACTCTCACAATCGCTGATCAGTCGAGCAAGTCCAAAGTCTGAAATTTTTGCTTCAAAATCATCATTAAGCAAGATGTTGCTAGCTTTGATATCCCTGTGGATAATATGAGGTTGGAAGCCATGATGAAGAAATGCTAGCCCACGAGCAGCACCACCTGCAATTTTGCAGCGTTTACCCCAATCAAGAGATGCAGCCTGATTTCTTAGCCAATCATCTAAGCTTCCCTTGACCATGTACTCATAGACAAGTAGCTTCTCCTCATCAACTGAGCAGTAACCAAGCAACTCCACAAGATTCTGGTGCTTTACCATGCCCAAGGTTTCCATTTCAGCAGCAAATTCTCGGTCACCCTGTCCTGTAGCCTGGCTTAACTTCTTGACTGCCACTGTTTTCCCGTCAGGCATAGTACCTTTGAATACAGTTCCAAAGCCACCACCTCCAATAACATTTTCCTCGCAGAATTTGTTGGTGCCTGCAACAATCTGATCATAAGTTAATTTCTGGAGACTTGGTTCAAACATGGCTAAATTGATGCTCAAATGCTCCATTAACGCACTGCTGCTGCGATCTGAGATACTCTTTCTATTTTGATCAGAGATACTATTTCGCTTGCTTTCTCTAGTTTCCTCAGGATCACTTTGCCTGTTGCTTCTTTGAATCCACCACCACAGCACAGAGACGATAATTGCAATGACAAGAACAGAGCCAACAACAATTCCAACCAGGGCCAATTTACCAAAGGTCAAAATCTTGCAATCTGAACCCATAATTTTCCCACAGAGATCTTTGTTCCCAGTGAGTGACATTATTGAGAGGTTCTGACAAATACCACTTCTCGGCACCTCACCTTCCAATCTATTATCTGCCAAATTCAGGTATAACAGATTCGGCAAACTACACATCTTCTCTGGAATATGTCCACCTAGCATGTTCCTTGAAAAATCCAGGTATTCCAGATGCACAAGATTACCAAGGTCAGAAGGAATCTCTCCTGTCAACTTATTTAGATGAAAATCCATTCTCATTAAGTATGAAAGGGTACTCAAAGACTGTGGCAAACCCCCATCAAAGAAATTATTACTCAAGTTCATTATTGCAATCTTCCAGGCCACTGAATTTAAAAAGAGTTTATCCACTGGACCCGAAAGCTTGTTGGACTGAACATAAAGCCCCTCAATTCCCAGAATGTGTGACAAAGACGAAGGAAGCTCACCGTCAAGCTCATTATAGCTTAAATCCAGGTGCGTAAGCCCATTCAAGTTTCCAAAATTAGTTGGCACTGAGCCAGATAACTTATTGGCTGTCAAATTCAGCTTTATCAAACCATTCAAACGACCTAGGCTTCCAGGGATGGAACCCGTAAGCTGGTTGTATCCCAAATACAAGCCTTGAAGCTTGAGAGAGTCACCAAATTCTGGTGGAATGGAGCCTGTTAACAGATTTTCAGACAAGTCCAAGGTTGTAAGGTTTGTTAGTCTCGAGAGTGATACAGGAATCTTACCAGAGAGCATGTTATTGCTAAGTAGAAGATATACTAAAACCACACAGCTCCCCAGTTCTTCAGGTATTGGACCAGACAACGTATTGTATGAAAGATCAAACTTTCCATGATTCTGGCTATAACTTAAATAAGGTATACTGACCTCACGGAAATAGGATGAAGGCTTTGAAGGAATCGGCCCAGATAAATTATTATGAGAGAGATCTAAGAATTGCAGCTGAGTCAGGTCTGCAATCTTCTCTGGAATTGACCCATTGAGATTGTTGTTTCCCAGGTCCAATGTGTTAAGTGAAATGCAGTCTCCAAATTCCATTGGAATAATCCCATCAAAAAAATTTGAATTCAACTTAAGAATTTGAATATTTGTGAGATTCCCAATTTTCTTAGGTATTTGCCCTGTTAACATATTGCTACTAAGATCAAGCTCTTCCAAAGCAACTGCATTACCTATCTCCCAGGAAAGAGAACCCTCTAACAGATTACTGGCTGCATTAAACTCCATCAAGTTCTCCGAGTTCCACAGACTCACTGGTATTACACCAGTGAAATTGTTATATTGAAGATCAAGAACCTTCAATGGCAGCTCCGAGATATACTCCGGTATGGAACCAGATATGCGATTATTTACGAGTACCAACTCACTCAGATTGGTACACCTGTCAAAAACATCTTCAATAGTTCCTGAAAGCATATTCCCATCAAGATTAATCTCCACAAGGGATCCTGAATCACACAATTCTCTTGGTATGGGACCAGAAAGCTTGTTATTGCTCAAACTAATGCACTTCAACATAGAACAATTTCCAATCTCTGGTGGGATTCGGCCAACAAACTGGTTATTATACAGCCAGAGGGAGTCCATTTGGTTCCACTTCCCCAGCCAAGAAGGCAATGGTCCAGAAAGTTGGTTCATTCCAGCAGAAAACGTAAAAATTTGTAGCTCGGCCAGCTGCTCAGGCAACGACCCAGATAATGCATTGAGAGAAAGCACCACTGCTTTCAAATTCCTACAGTTACCAAGCTCAGCTGGTATGGACCCGGTGAATTGGTTTATGCCAAGATAAAGGTCACTAAGCTTTTTCAAGTTGCCAATTTCAGGGGGAATGTTACCAGACAGTAAGTTATTTGAAACATCCAGATAACTCAAAGACTGTAAATTTGTGAAGAGACTTACAGGGAGTGAACCTGAGAGAAGATTGTCACTGAGGCCCAAGTCCTGCAACTGAGTCAAGTCACCGAGTCGACTCGGAAATGTTCCATTCAAGCCATTGCCGGAAAAATCGAGGGACTTGAGCTGTTTTATGTCCCCAAGCTCAGATGGCATTTCCCCGGTGAAAGAGTTGGAACGAAGCGAGAGAGTTTCGAGCCGAGTCAGCAAACCGAGTTGACTCGGGACAGAACCGGACAGCTGGTTTTCACCCAAAGACAGCATTTTCAGACGTTTAAGGTTGGAGACTTGAGGAGAGAGTTGACCAAAGAGAAGGTTTTTGGAGAGGTCAAGGATTCTGAGGCTCGAAAGATTATAGAGGAAAGGAGAGACAGGGCCTTTGAGTGACTGAGTTTGGATAACTAGGGAGACGACTCGGCTGTGTCTACATTTCACTCCAAACCAGTCACAGTGTCGAGTCGTTTTGTTCCATCCAGAAAGGACTTGAGGATTTTGAAGGGAGTTTTTGAAATGAACAAGACTTCTTCTTTCTTGTTTTGGCTCATCAATGGCGGTAAAAGTTCCAAAACTTAAAGAAAAAACCATGAGACAGAGCAGGAGCTTAGCCATTTCCAGGGAGCAAAATGGAAGTTGCAGATGGTAAAAGAAAACGTTGAAGAGGTGAAAATATAATAGAGAAAATTAGACTACAACACAAACAGCAGATAAAATGAGAGTACAAAGCAAACACTCATTCTCTCTCTTTTACCATAAACATCACTCCTGCAAGCTTGAAACGCCGCCGTTGGCTAAGGTGCTGCATTTTGGCGCCAAATAGTGTGTTATATGATAAAATGACAGAAGTACCCATGGCAAACAAAAATAATAGAACTGCTCATATAATAATTATGCCAAAGAGAAGGGGACTATTGTAATTTAAATGATTACTTATAAAGAACTATTATTTCAATTTTTTCATTGACAATTTTACAATTAAATTATATTATATTAAAAAACAAAAAAATGAATTGATTTTAATGTTGGATCAATGATAAATTTCCTATATTTTTAATAAGAGAAAGAAACCTTAGATTTAAAAATACAAAGGTTAAAATGGAGTATGTACTATATTAAATTTAATTTATTGTCAATGAATATTTTACTCTAGAATTAAAAAAATAAATTTAAATTTAACGATTCTTTATCTTTTAATAAATAAAATTAAAAAAAGGAGTATTTTACTCTTCTTATTTCTTATAACAAAGAAATAAACTAACATGCATAAATACGGGCGTAAATGCTCCATATGACTCTTGAAATGTTCGGACACGTGATTTGTAATTATTATAAATCATATTATATAACAGCCTAATATGATTTTATTTGTTATTTTTTTTACTTACAAAATTTAAATTTTTAATATTAATTAATTAACAAAATTTTGTGCCTTATAGATGCACTTGTCAAATGTCAAGTGGAGCCTGTCACAATCGCTTGTACGAGTGGTTATGCCTCCTGTAGACAATATGAACGAAAAGACTAGACTTTGATAGTTATAGATAGCTTACTACTATAAGCTAAAAAGAAAAGTTGCAAGAAATTTTTTAAGTCAATTTTACTTGTATTCATAGAAAAAGAAACTTCATTGGATAATCACTGTAGTATGGCAGCACTAGCAGCCTTTGGAACTTGGAAGCGTACCGTAATGAAGTGTAGCCAGAGCTTTATGTGTATGTCGCCGTATACTTATATATTGTCATGACTCATGAGATAATTACATGCAATGGAGTAGGTGTAGATCGGTTTGGATTGGTTTAAATTAGAGATGGTCAAGGGTCATGTTGGTAAAGGAAGGCCTATGAGGATATGTGGGTTGGCACGGCATGATCAATCATGTGATTCGTGTCATGCTATGTCCAAATTTTTTGTTTAGACATAGTAGGCTCGTATGAAAAAAAGTAAAATATATATATATATTTTTTATGGAGACATCAAACTGTTAGTGCCTTTTTTTTTAATCCATGTATTTTTTTTAAGTCAACATATCTTTAGTCAAATTCAGTATAATTATTTTAAAATTAAAGTCTATATTCAATAATAATAACTAATAATAGTAAGAGAATATAATACTAATTATTAATTTAGATATTACAGTATTAGAATTCTTTTTTATAATAAACAACAACAAAAATAATAATAAATTTTTAAAGGGTTAACTTAATTGTTAACTTGAACCTCCATAGGATCATCAATCATAGATCATAGTCCAAAATAATATTAATGCATACATATATAAAATCATGGTATATATAATTTTATTTATTAAAATCATGATATCATCAATAGATTATAAACATAAAACAATTAGAGTATTTTTTATGAAATAGAGAATTAAATAAATTTGAAAAACTTATGCTAATAAAATACATTAAAAGATTCAATTTGAAGTTATTTGTAAAATTATAAAATTTTAAATTTATTTTCATAAATAACGTTTTACTTTAATATACTTTGACCAGCATGTTATTGATGCCTTGTGAACCATGTGTTAGCCTACTAGTAAAACGTGCTTTAGCATATTTCTACTAATACAGTCCTTTTAAGGTTCATGTACCTAAAATTCTTACCCTAATTCAGTCGTGTGTCTACCTGCCATGCCATGTGTCCTATCAAAATATACTCGTGTCTTATGTTGCTATTTGGATGTGTGTCATGCTCATGCTATGCCACGTGTAGCTAGCCTATTAGACATCTCTGATGTCTAGAGTAAAATTGAATTCAAAATAGTTCAATTGAGTTGGGATATTTGAAACTACAATCTGACTAAAACTTCAAATAGAGCTGAGGCGAATTAGAAATTCCAACTTGATTTGGCTCAATTAAAGCTTACTTGATATTGAGGTTAGACAACTATAATTTAGAGTATACTTGGTAAATATTAGCTACTATAACTTGAAAACTAAGCTAATTTGATCTACAACTTGTATGATTAAAAATCTATAATATCTTTACTATTTTTAAAAAATTATTATTTAAAAATACATTTACTACACATTATTAATTTTTACTTCATAATCAAATTTTTTTAACAAGAATAATTTTAAAAAAATCACCTTAATACCAAGCAAGACCGAAGTCAGATTGTGAATTTTCTATTTCTCATTTAATCAATGTTCAATCTCGCAATTCTGAAAGAACATATATCCAACATATAAGCACCGAGACAAGGGAACAAATTCATTAATTTATGCATATAGACGAAAACGACTTGCATTTGAAGACGATCCATCCAGCATATAAACATCATGTTTAAAATAAGGAAAATTCTACCGTTCCATGACTAAAATTATGGCATTAATACTGAGATAAATATAAATTTTATAAATTACATAAATTAGTATATAGAATATTAAATAAGTAAATTAATATAAGAGCAGTAAATTGATGTTATAAAATTATAGAAAAAAGCAAACACATGTTAAAATAACATAAAATTTGTAATTCAATATTAAACTATCATTAAACAAAAAATATTATTCATTTAATTTAATTAAACAAAGAAAAAAGTCAGCCCTCAACTGAAACAGAGTAATCGTATTGAAAATAATTAGAGTAAATTCTATTGAACTAATTTAATCATAAATTCTATATTTATTTTAGGATATTAATAATTTTTTTTTGTTTTCTATCATAGTATTATTTAATATACAGATTAGTTAAGCAAAATTATTTTTCTTGATGCGGCTCAAGGTAAAACAAAATAAAAAAAAGATCAAGGGAAAATAAAATAAAAGTATTTTCTTGAAGGTTAAAATTCATATGTTATATGTGGATGAGCATTGACAAAACTAAGGTAAAAAGAAAAGTAAAGTTTAAAAGACACATAAGTAGTAAGGACTAATTTCCACGTACCTCTCGTGAATTGACAATCTCAAAATTGTCCCTTCACTTTTAAATACGTCAAGTTACTCCCTAAAAATTATTATCTCAGTTATTTTTAATGTCAAAAGGTAAAATGGTATTTATATATTCTCAAAATAGTCAATTAACCAAAAAAAAATCAAACCTCTTTATAGGCCAATTTTCAATGGCCTAAATATTTCTAAGTTTTCTAAAATAAAAAATGAAAAAAATACCATTTTGCACCCATAAATACCGAACCTTTGGCTGCTCTCCCAGTCCCATCTATGGCCGTACGCTAGCAACACAATCAAACCCATAGCCACGCGCAGCCAAGGCAACCAAACCCTTAACCGTACGTGGCCATAGAAACCAAACCCATGGCCACGCACAGCCATGGTAGCCAAATCCATGGTCACGCGCGGCATGGTAGCCAAATCCATCCATGGTCATGCGCTGCCATGGGAACTAAATCCATGGTAACTGCAACACCTGGCGAGCATATTGCTTTGGTTTTAGTTATTCCATTGAGTGTTTCATAATTCAAGCCGCTTCAATAGCTCTGTATTTGTTGTACGAGACGGCTTCTAATATACTCTCTGTTTTTGGCTTTTGGTCTCGACCAAATGGGGCAAAGCACGAAAGCTGTTCGAAGCTCTATTTCTGATATGAACTGCTTCAGTAAAATCCTTCAGTTCATGGCCTTTCACCCATTCGAGTTAGCTCTCGATGCTCTTAATTAGCGCAACTATGTTTCTTAAAACCCATAACCGATGAATTAAGGAACTTTTTTGAGCCTAATCTCCTTAAAGTTTGGGAGTATCTGAGCCTAAGATTGGGTCCGATATATTTGAAGAGACTAAGATTCCTTGTCAAAGCAATGAGTTTTTTTTTAA
Source organism: Citrus sinensis (assembly GCF_022201045.2). Classification (NCBI taxonomy): domain Eukaryota; kingdom Viridiplantae; phylum Streptophyta; class Magnoliopsida; order Sapindales; family Rutaceae; genus Citrus; species Citrus sinensis. The sequence goes on from NC_068562.1 coordinate 17,070,642, forward strand.
CCTTTTTCCTGGTGCGCGTCTGCATCTTGATAGGTTCATTAAAGACTTAAAGCCCGGTGGCTTAGAACCAAAGCCTTGGCCGCGTGCGGCCATGGCAACCTGGGAGTCAAATCCATGGCCGCGTGTGGCCAAGGCAATTTTGTTTTTTGAATTTTAAGGACTGCCTCATTTTTATTTTATTATTTTTGTTAATTTAAAAAGTATTTTTTTAGAGTTGAAATCTTTAGTCAACAAAAATATTAAAAAAAATGGTATTTTTATACTTTAACAAGTGGACGATGGTCAATAATTAGAATTAATCACTTTCAGAATTCAAAAGTAAGAGAAATGATTTAAAAATTATCAAAAAGGGTAAAGGGTAGGGCGAAATTATCTTATAAGGACTATGTAAGCACACTAAAAAGCAAAAGCAGAGATTTCAAATCCAAAACTCCAAAACCAACAAACAAAATCAAAATCATCGTTCTTTTTATCCTAGAGAGATGTGTACACACATGTATGGATTAAGCAGAAGCAAAGATAATAATTGATTAAAAAAATGAAATAAACTAAACAAATAGAGAGAGAGAGAGAGACGGTCACACGAACCAAAGCCATCTAACATGCCCCACCTTATTTTATTCTCCAAATCTTTGTTGGAGTGTGGTTATTCTTTTATTCTTAAGTCTTGCTGTTCCATGTGGTTGGTGGAATTGATTCTTGTACGTTGGCTTTTGGTGGGATTTTGTTTTTGCTTCTCTTATTTCAGTGCTTAAAGGAGAAAAGCAAAAGCTAATAAAAAGTGCTTCTAATGGGTTCAAAAAGCAAAAGTTGACGCCCATGCCTTTGCCCTACTGTTTACCTTTCGAAGCCCTCCACCGTCCAGCTCTATTACCGTTTTGGTTATGAAAAATCATCACAAGTTTTCTACAAAAAAAAAAATGGTTCTTTGCCGTCTAAATTTGTGTTCGATAATGCCACACTCACAAAAACATGTACGGCAAAGTAAGTAGTATTGACAATGCTGCTGGCAGTGAACTTGCAACAGCAAAAAAAATACACTTAAGCTCCCCAACAAATGACAAATCATATCTTATGCCTTTTTCCTTTTCATTATGAGTGTATTTAGCACACTGTATTATATTATATTGTATTATATTATTTTAATACAAACATATTATATTATATTGTATTGTATCAACATTATATTATAATAATGTTATATAATATTTGGTGCTACACTATACTGCATTAATTTTTAATTTACTATATTAGTGCTGCACTATATTATATTAATTTTTTTGTAATTAATTTAAATTATATATTTAGAAAATAATATTTATTACTACTTAGAAAAATAAGAAATAGAAATTTATTTTTTTAATAAAAATGTTTTAAAAAATCATAATTCTTCATAAAAATTAAAGCTTATAGCCTTAAAAATTAAAGCTTATATTTTTCAGTATTTTCTAAATATACAACCTGTGAAATAAAGATTAAAGCAAATAATTTAATCAAATAATCTCTAAATAATATAAAACCATAAATAATTAGTTAAAATCTATAAAATTAGTTCAAAAATCATTTTAGGATGATCGAATAAAAGTTTAAATGTACCACAAGATAACTGAAAAATAATAAAGTGATACAATTGTGGTAGTATATTCACTAACAAATGAATTGTGCTAAAAAAATCCAGCAACTACTATATTATTAGTTTTCAATTAATATTGTTCAAATTTATTCATAGTTAAACATTTATTATTAGTTATATTAAATTATTTTAAAAAATTGATTTAATTATTGTAATACAATTAAATAATGTAATAATTTTTATTACTTAAGTACTTATTAGTAGTTGTATTAAATTGTTGAGTAGTAATCGATTTTTATACATTAATTACTATATATAACTATTTAATCCAATAGTTTGTTATATTTTTACTTTCATATATTATTTAAGTATTTATTATTAGCCTTATTAACTTATTAAAGATTAATCAATTTTATATGTTAATTATTATAATATAATTAAATAAACGTTATTTAGTTATATTTTTAATATAATATAATATAATATTATTGAATAATAAATTATTAATTTATTAATTTATATTAATAATTATAATGTAAAAATAAAAAATATTTTATTATATTATACTAAATTAAAAAATTATATTTATTTGTTATTATTACAAAGTTAAAACAATGGAAGGCATTAGTTAAGCCCGACTTTTGGCGCCAAGTTGCAGCATTATAATTCAACCTAATACAGCAATTTGGCGCCTCAAACATGGAATACAATGCAACCTCATGTAACAAGGGGTACCAAACATAGGCAGACCCACCTAAGGCTCAGGAGGGACTTCAATCTCTTCTGGACCATTAATTTTTCTTTTAAATATACCTCAAACCCTGCTAAAAGAATTAAATAAAAAATTTAAATGTACCCCAAACATGGGCGGACCCAACTATTTACTTTGCCGTATTGTTCACCTTTCGAAGCCCTCCACTGTCCAGCTCTATTATCGGTTTGGTTATAAAAAATTATCACAAGTTTTCTACAAAAAAAAAAAAAATGGTTCTTTGCCATCTAAATTAGTGTTCGATAATGCTACACTCACAAAAACATGTACGGCAAAGTAAATAGTATTGACAATGCTGTTGGTAATGAACTTGCAACAATAAAAAAATGCACTTAAGCTCCCCAACAAATGATAAATCATATCTTATGGCTTTTTCTTTTTTATTATGGGTGTGTTTGACACAATATATTATATATTATATTATACTGTATTATATTATTTTAATATAGATATAATGTATTACATTATATTATATTAACACTGTATTATAATAATACTATATAATATTTGGTGTTATACTATATTATATTAATTTTTAATTATATTATATTTGGTGCTGTATTATAATTTTTATTCACACGTATGCTTGAGAAATTGAAACATCTCAGGGCAAGTGATTTATCTAAAAATGGGTCGAAAATGACTATTTTGCGTCGACTGTGTGAATCCTCTCAGTTGCATTTCTTAGACCTAAGTAGAAATCTTCTCTTAGTTTTACTTTTTCGATGAGTTATTCTGCTAAATTGAATAGCTTTCTCGTTGTTTGCCTTCTGGGCTTAGAAAGTGGAACCAATTGGTCTCGCTTTGGCTTTTTAGTAACAAGTTGGTAGAATCCCCCCACTAGAGGTTAAAAGTTAATCAAGGTCGAAGTATATCAGTTTGAACAACAACCAAGTTGTTTGGTTGCGTAACAAGAGACTTCTCTAATTCAGAGTCAATTTTAGAGATTGATCTTATTAGGAATTTGCTGTTAGGTACCATTGAAGATTTGTTGGACCAGTGGATTAATCTTACTCAGTCAGTTCTCTCTAATAATAGTAATCTCTTTAGTTCAATTCCAGCCATTGATGTATCTTGATCTCCAGTCCAGTAATCTCAAAGGTATAATGCAAATGGGAGAGTAAAACTCAGAGAACCTGATGGTGCTTTATGCATCTAGTAATTTGTTAAGAGGTTCTCTTCTTGGGAAGATTGGTAACATTGTTGCTGCAGAGGGTCATTCTTAGTAACAATTTGCTATGGGGGCCTATATGTAAAGGAATTGGGAATCTCAGAGGTCTTCAAGTCCTTAATTTGAATTTAATTTTTTTTTTTGTGGGATCATTCCACTTGACCTTGAAATAAATTTTAATGTTGACATTTTTTTATTGAAATGAGATAGCTTTTTGGGCCATTGGCTTCTTCGCTTGGAAAGTTTAACCAAATGGACTTTTGTAATAACTATTTCGTTGGCAGAATCCCACCATAGTAACAACTTTTGTCTGGTTCCATCCCAAGATAATTTTCTAATGCAGAGTCACTTGTGGAGATTGATCTCAATTGTAATTTTCTTTCTACAACTAGTGATGATGTGTTTTTAGAAGCGTACTAATCTTATTCGGCCGGTTCTAGTTTATAGTCACATCTATGCTTTTAATTTTTGAATCTTCAATTGTTGGTTCTTGATCTTGATTTTAACAATTTCACTACTAAAATAGTAGTGAGTTTGTAGAATTCAATAAATTTGATAGAGTTCTATGTAATGAATCATCTTACTCAGCGTCATACGAGTGTCGCACGTGAGATTACTTAAATACTATAAGCCTACAATGTATACATTTTTTCCCATTTTATAATTGATCATCGCCTGAAAAGCTATTCCAAATGACATTGGCCGTCTATTCAAGCTTGAAACCTTATCACCCTTTTCCAACATTTTTCACTAGGAAATCTAACCTAAGCTTGGGAACTTGACTACTTGAGACATTTCGAGACTCTCGATTAAGCTATTAATGGGTTGAAGAGGACTATTCCGTGAATTGACTCAATCGTAGTACTTTGTACCCAAGTGACAATCTTCTCTCGGGCTCACTCCCTGAAATGAACTAGCTTTCTGGACCATTACCAACGCCCCTTCGTTAATCTCCCTAGTTGAAAAAAATTCGACCTCGAGTTTTGATCATTTTCTTCATGATAAGGAGACAAGTCTGATATGTTGAATGTTGACGAAACACCATAGCCATCTGGTAGCTCAATCTTATAAACATTATCACCAATGCGTTGCAACACTTTAAATGGTCCATCAGCCCTTGGCCTAAGCTTAGCATACTTCCCAGGTGGAAAACGATCTTTTTTAAAATGAACCCAAACCAAATCTCCTTATTGAAACTTAGCATGTTTTCGATGCTTGTCTGCAGATTTTATACTTCTCATTTTGCTTCAATATTCTATCTCGAACCTGTTCATGCATCTTCTTGATACTTTTAGAGCGTTATTCAGCCTCTCCACTAAATTGATGATCAGTCAAAAGTGGAGCCAAATCCAAAGGACTGATTGGATTCTTGCGATAAACTACTTCAAAGGGACTTAGACCAATAGTTTGATGTATGAAGTGATTGTAAGCAAATTCAATCTGAGGCAAAATAAGATCCCATTGACGAATGTTCTTGCCCACATAACTTCTCAAGAGATTTCCCAAGCTTCGATTCGTCACTTCAGTCTGACCGTCAGTTTGAGGATGATGAGAAGAGCTGAATTTAAGTGTGGTTCCCAACTTCTTCCAAAGAGTACGCCAAAAGTGACTCAAAAACTTTGAATCACGATCAGAGACAATGGTTTTCAGAATTCCAAGTAGCTTCACAATCTCCTTGAAGTACAAATCAGCCACATGAGAGGCATCTAATGTCTTGTTACACGGAACAAAATGAGCCATTTTTGAGAATCAATCAACCACCACCATGACAAAGTCTTTGTTTCTTTGAGTTCTTGGCAACCCAACAACAAAGTCTAGACTAACATTTTCCCAAGGAGCTTCAGGGACTGGTAAAAGATTGCATAGGCTTGTGCTTTGACCATGAGCTTTGGCAATATGACAGGTTATACACCTCTGCACATGATGCACAACATCTTTATCCATCTTTGGCCAATAGAAATTACCTTGCAAGCAAGCTAACGTCTTATCCCTTCCAAAGTGACCTCCAACAGTATTGCCATGTGCCTCCATGATAATAGATTCCCGCAAAGAACACTGAGGAATACATAAACGATTCCCCTTGAAAAGAAAGCCATCATGCAATTGGTACTGTTCGTATGATCCATTCTCACATTCTCTCCAAATCCTGCCAAAGAAAGAATCATCCTTGTATAGCACTTTTAAAATTTCAAAGCCTACAACCTTCACTTGCATAAAAGAAAGCAAGGAATGTTTTCGACTTAAAGCATCAGCAACAACATTCTGAGCACCCGATTTATGCTTGATGGTAAAATTATAAGCTTGAAGAAACGCCACCTATCCGGCATGTTTTCTACTAAGCTTCTGCTAACTATTGATAAACTTTAGTGCCTCATGGTCGGAGAAGAGAATAAATGGCCTTGAAAGAAAATATTGACTCCAATGGTTCAAAACTCGGCAAATAGCATACAATTCTTCGTCATAAGTTGAGTATTTTTTACGGGAGTCATTCAATTTTTCACTAAAGAAAGCGACTGGTTTCCTTTCTTGGCTGAGTACAGCACCAATTCCCGTATTAGAGGCATCACACTCAACTTCAAACACCTTGCCGAAATCTGAAAGTGAAAGAATAGGCGTTTTAGTCACCTTTCTCTTAATGATTTCAAAACTCTCTTGTGCCTCTTTAGTCCATTTGAAACCTTCTCTTTTTAAGCATTCAGTTACTGGAGCAACAATTGTACTGAACCCTTTAATAAATCATCGATAAAAAGAAGCAAGACCATGAAAACTTCGGATGTCATGTAGCCACTTAGGAATTGGCCAGCTCAAAAAATGCCTCCACCACCTTGCTTGTATCCATTTTAATTCCATCTTTCGATACAACATAACCCAAAAAGACAAGGCTATTAGTGAAGAACCTGCATTTTTTCAAGTTGACATGAAGCTTTTGATTTCTCAAAATCTCGAAGACTTGGCGAAGATGCTCCAAGTGTTGTTTTTCATCTTGGCTGTACACAAGGATGTCATCAAAATACACAACAATAGATCTACCAATCAGAGGCTTAAAAATGTGGTTCATCAGCCGCATGAAAGTGCTTGGGGCATTTGATAGACCAAATGGCATAACCATCAATTCATAAAGTCCATCGCTCGTTTTGAAGGCCGTTTTCCATTCGTCACCAGGTCTTATTTTGATTTGATGATAGCCACTTCGAAGATCGATCTTAGAAAAAATTGTAGCACCATAGAGCTGGTCTAGAAGATTGTCAAGGTGTGGAATAGGGAAACGATAATTAATCGTTATCTTATTCACTGCTCTGCTGTCAACACACATATGCCAAGACCCATATTTCTTTGGTACCAATAAGGCAGGAACAACACAAGGACTTTTTCTTTCTCTCACCAACCCTTTCCTTATAAGCTCTTCAACTTGCCTCTGTAATTCTTCGTGATCCTTTGGATTCATTCGATAAGCCGCTTTATTTGGTAGTACAGAACCCGGAATAAGATCAATGCAATGTTGAATGTCCTTCATGGGAGGAAGGCCATGTGGTAATTCTTCTGGAACAACACCTGAGAATTCTTCAAGAAAATACTTCATAATCAAAGACGACTCATTACTATCTTCATTTTCCTCAAACACCACCAGCACATAAACTTCACTGCCCATTTCCAATTCTTTTTTACAATCTGAAACAGTCAACAAATTATTTTCCACTCCTCTGATAGGTTTAGAACTTTTCTCTAC